>NC_133365.1:50624806-50697222 GCF_049309525.1 Garra rufa
AAATTGAACCTGATCTGAATTGATGACGGACGAAACTTTCGGAGGCATTCAATATTTATTTTTTTAACGTGGGAAAATTTTGAACTCTGTGTGCAATGGCCTTTACAGTTGCAATCGAAACTACTCAACCCCCTTGACCTGCAAGTCATTTTGCTGCCGTGAACAAAATTTTGTGAAAACAATTCAACAAAGGCTTCAGTACACCATTAGAGAATCTTAATTAAGACAAATTTGAGTGATTCTGAGAACGTAAGTTAATGAATAATGAAAAATAAATAAATAATGAAATGGCTCTAAACGTTCATGTTCAAAATTGTTCAACCCTCAAAAGTTAAATTTGGTGCAGAATCTTTTATTCTTTAAATCCACTAATAAACGCTGCCTGTAAGTGCTTAGAAGCTTCTGTCACTTCTCTGCTGCAACCTTGGCCCATTCCTCGCCATAAAAAGCTTTCAGATCACTGAGAATCTTTGGTTTTCACTTTTTCACTTATTTCTTCAACCAGATATTTTAATGGGAATTAAATCTGGAGACTGAGCAGGCCACTCAAGAACATTCGATGACTGATCCCTGAACCAAGCTTAAGTAGATTTTTGATCTGTACTTTGGGATGATTGTCCTGCAGGAAAGTCCATTGATCATCAGCTTCAGTCTGAAGGCATCACAATTCTTGCCAAAATGTCCTGATGCTTCAAAGAATCCATGATGTCCTTCATACAGCCATGATTTCCACTTCCTACAACAATAAAACAATCCCATAACAGGACTGGTCCACCTCAACGTTTGACGATGGAGACGGTGTTCTTCTGCTTATAAGCTTTGCCTTTTTGCACCAGACATATCGCTGATCCATAGGTCCAAACAGTTGCAGTTTGGTCACATGACTCTATAAAATATTCTTCCAGCAATCCACAGGTCTCTCTAACTGAATTTTAGCATATTCAAGTCGGCCTTTTTGTTCTTCTTGATCAAGAGTGGGGTTCAACAAGATTCCTCAACATGAAAGCCATGCTTAAAAGCAGTCTTTGGCTGTACATTGCAGGTTTTTCCTTGGTTGTTTTGATTAAACATTTTATGATATAGTGCTTTTTCTTCAACAGCCTCAAAGGCTTTCTGGTACAACACATTTTAAGCTAAGGAATAGGGCTGCAAGCTGTGTCTCTAGGATCTTTTAATGTCTTGGAAATCTTCGTGTAGTCTTAGACTTTCTAAGTAATAAAATATATTTTTTCTCTATAGCTTTTGAGAGAGCTCTGTTGACTTTGCCATATTAGCTACTCAGCTAAAGCACATGCATGGGCTAACTGTATGTGTGTGTAACAGCTGAAGCTAATTCTGTCTTCTAATAGTTTGCAAAGGTTTAATTGTGTTTTAAGACAATTTTGTTCTCCACCATACAAAAAAGTGACTAAAAAACAGCCATGTTGAATAGGAGTTGAATAATTATGACATAGCTGTGTTATTAAAGAATCCTAGATCTCAAAAATATTACATTATATGTTGACATTATCACTTTTAATAAGCCAGTAATCTTTTTTTTTAGGATAGAATAATATTTGGCCCAGATTTAACTATTTGAAAACCTGGAAACTGAGGGTACAAAAAAAATCGAAATATTGAGAAAATCACCTTTAAAGTTGTCCAAATGAAGCTCTTAGCAATGCATATTACTAATCAAAAATTAAGTTTTGATTCATTTAGGAAATGTACAAAATGTGTCCATCTTCATGGAACAAATCTTTACTTAATATCCTAATGATTTTTGGCATAAAAGAAAAATCTATCATTTAGACCCATGCAATGTATTTTGGCTATTGCTACAAATACATGCTTCTTAAGACTGGTTTTTATGGTCCAGGGTCACAAATGGTACATGAATTTCTTTAGTGTCTACGTCTGTAGAACGTCACGTTACTGTACCTGTCAGCAGGTGCACAGGTGCTGGAAACAGGACAACAGGTGTCTGCTGAATGGAAATGATTTTCCTGTACGTCATTCTGGGAGAAGAATGTGTGTTATGACGGGGCTGAAGAGAATTTCAACTGATGTAAGAGACAGATTAGTCCACAGTTCTTGATGAGACTAAATGTGCATGAAATCTAGATCAGTGCAGGTTATTTGTGCATCCAGAATGCATTAAAACATTAGATTTTCCTCACTGTTAAAACGGTAATCAGTTTAATTTGATCCTGAATCTTAAAATTGATCTTGTCTCAAATCAGAATCACCTGTTTTGACTTTAAACAGTGCTTGATCTGTGCATATTTCTCTCCTGATTCAGACTTTTTCATTAGAGCAAGCAATATTATAGAGGGACATCTTAATAAAGTATTTGTTTCTTACAAACATGCAGCTTTCTGCTTCACAGAACATTAACTGATGGACTGGATTGGTGTGGATTATTGTGATGTTTTATCAGCTGTTTGGAATCTCATTCTGACGGCACCCATTCACTCCAGAGGATCCATTGGTGAGCAAATGATGTTATGCTACGTATCTCCAAATCCGATGAAGAAACAAACTCATTTACATCTTGGATGGCCCATGGGTGAGTACATGTCAGCAAATGTTCATTTTTGGATGAACTATTCCATTAAAATACAGTTAACCTATGCAGCAGCAATCTCAGCAGACCCTCTGCATTTGTCTCTATACATTAAACACATGTAGAGCTGTATTATTACTGCTCATGATGGCACATCTTCTCTTGCACTGTAATAAAGCGCTTCATTGCCTGAGCTAAACACTGTGGCCATTCTTTCATATATTGACTTGGATTGCTGCTCTATAATTACAGATAAAGGAGAGGCTGGAGCGTCGAGTCAAGCTCCAAGCTGAACAGAAAGTCTGTCTGTGTAGTGGGAAAAGGTAAGATGTTTTCACACAGGCAGTGAGATGGTAAAGATATATATATAATGTTATATAATAATCAAAGAATCCTGAAAAACATCACAGTTTAGACAAAAAAAAAAAAAAAAATCAAGCAGCAAAACATTGATATATGCTTCTTAAGCAGCAAATCAGCATATTAGAATGATTTCTGAAGGATCATGCGACACTGAAGACTGGAGTAATGATGCTGAAAATTCAGCTTTAATCACAGCAAAGCATGCAAATAGAAAATAGTCATTTAAAATTGCAAAAATATTTCACAAAATTATTGTTTTTACTGTATTTTGATCAAATAAATGCAGCTTTGGATATATATTAATATAGATACAGTTGAGATCAAAAGTTTACATACACAAAATGTTAATTACTTTACCAAAATAAGAGGGATTGTACAAAATGCATGTCGTTTTTTTATTTAGTACTGACCTGAATAAGATATTTCACATAAAAGATGTTTACATATAGTCCATAAGAGAAAATATTAGTTGAATTTTTAAAAAATGACTCTGTTCAAAAGTTTACATACTCTTAATTCTTAATACTGTTGTTACCTGAATGATCCACAGCTGTTTTTTTTGTTTGTTTTGTTTTGTTTAGTGATAGTTGTTCATGAGTCCCTTGTTTGTCCTGAACAGTTAAACTGCCTGCTGTTCTTCAGAAAAAATCCTTCCGATCCCACAAATTCTGTTTTCGCAGCATTTTTGTGATTTGAACACTTTCCAACAATGACTGTATGATTTTTAGATCCATCTTTTCATACTAAGGACAACTGAGGGACTCATATGCAACTATTACAGAAGGTTCAAACACTCACAGATGCTCCAGAAGAAAAAAAAAACATCCATTAAGGCCTAGGGGGTGAAAACTTTTGGAATTTGATGATCAGGGCAAATTGAACTTATTTTGTCTTCTGGGAAACATTCAAGTATCTTCTGAAGGGCATACATGAAGTGCAAAATGAAAAGACAATATTGTATTTAGGCAAAATAAGAAAAATTTACACATTTTCATTCTGTTCAAAAGTTTACACCCCCAGCATTGTGCATTGTGTTTCCTTCTGAAGCATCTGTAAGTGGTTGAACCTTCTGTAATAGTTGCATATGAGTCACTCAGTTGTCCTCGGTGTGAAAAGATGGATCTCAAAATCATAGTTATTGTTGGAAAAGGTTCAAATACACAACAATGCTGAAAAACCAAAGAATCTGTGGGACCTGAAGGATTTTTCTGAAGAACAGCAGGCAGTTTAACTGTTCAGGACAAACAAGGGACTCATGAACAACTATCACTAAACAAAAAACACAGCTGTGGATCGTTCAGGTAACAACACAACATTAAGAGTCAAGTGTATGTAAACTTTTGAACAGGGTCATTTTTATGAATAGACTGTATGTAAGCATCTTTTATGTGAAATATCTTATTCAGGTCAGTACTAAATAAAAAAAAAAATAACATGCATTTTATATAATCCCTCTTATTTTGCTAAAATGATTATCATTTTGCAGATTCTGCAAGGTGTATGTAAACTTGAGATCAACTGTATATTCTCAGTGGAAATCTTTACATCCAGATACCAACATTTACTCTGTATTCAGGCTCTTCTCCTCCTCTCCCTGTCTAGTACTCACATTACAGATTTACAACAGCTAATGACTAATTACTGATGTAACCATTGACCTGAGTCTTTGTTCGTCATGTTGAGGTAACAGCATTAACAAGGTTGTTTCTTGTCGTTCGGCGTATTATCTCTGTCCCGTGTGGTGTGTGATGACAGGTGTGTGCAGCGGCCGAAACGTGAACTCTGAATTAGAGATCAGATCACGACCACACTCCATATCTCCAGTTTCGTTCTCTTTTCTCCTTCTTTTCCATCATTACTCTCTATTTATACGTCGTTTCCACAAACCCAAGCTCTTTATTGTGTTCCAACCATTACATACAAGTTACAAACTCAATGCACATGTTACAGTCTTATTGCATGATATAAATGAAGAGCTTTAATTCATAACAGTGTTGACTAAATGGTGTAATTTTGTTTTAAGGTACGATCTCAATTTACTTCCATAATGTGGTATATTTTCCAGGTTTGACCTGAATGTGAGTTTCTGAGGAGGCTTTTTAACCAGGATCTGGAGGCTGATGATCAAGTAATGAATGGTAATGCTTCTATTTCACTACTGTTATTTGGTATTATTGCTGTAAAAGTTATAACATTAACTTGTGTTGACTTTAACGCTACTTACAAATATACAAATACCAACCATCTGTTCTAGGTTAACAAAAATAAAATGATGAAGATAAGTTATATAAAAATAACATTTGGTGCACTAACATTTCCTTTGCTGTACAAAACAGTCAAATGTCAACGCTGAGAGGTAAATGTTAACTGGATCTCCAGCTTTGTCAATAATACAGTACGTTTTACAGCACCACATGATGAAACGGCAGACAAACAAATCAATTTAATTAGCCACTCATAATTTATCTAAATAAAAGGAGTTGTACACTTTCAGAACAAAAATTTACAGATAATTTACTCACCCCCTTGTCATCCAAGATGTTCATGCTTTCTCTCTTCAGTCGTAAAGAAATTAAGTTTTTTGAGGAAAACTTTTTAGGATTTCTCTCCATATAATGGACTTCTATGGTGCCCCGGAGTTTGAACTTCCAAAATGCAGTTTAAATGCAGCTTCAAAAGGCTCTAACTCAAAACCAGTCATAAGGTTAAATTTTACAAAACTGAGATGTATATAGAATATGAAAGCTCAGTAAATAAACTTTCTATTGATGTATGGTTTGTTAGGATAGGACAAAATTTGGCCGAGATACATCTATTTGAAAATCTGGAATCTGAGTGCAAAAATATCAAAATCCTGAGAAAATCACCTTTAAAGTTGTCCAAATTAGGTTCTTAACGATGCATATTACTAATCAAAAATTACATTTTGATACATTTACAGTAGGAATTTTACAAAAAATCTTCATGGAACATGATCTTTACTTAATTTCCTAATGATTTTTGGCATAAAAGAAAAATCAATAATTTTGACCCATGCAATGTATTTTTGGCTATTGCTACAAATATACCCCAGCGACTTAAGACTGGTTTTGTGGTCCAGGGTCACAAATATAAATATATGATATAAATACTGTTCAGTTTCTCGCAAAAAACGATCGTTTCGTGTCTTAGGATATCAATGTATCGTCACGAGCCGCAGGGTGTAATTTGGATTTGTCTGTGCATGTTTTTGTTTACTTTTAAAGGTTTGGTACCCATCCACATCCATGATAAGGCTGGCAGACTGCACCGGTTTTCGTTAAAAATCTTCGTTTGTGTTTTTCTGAGGAAACAAAGTCACCTACATCTTGGATGCCCTGGGGGTAAGCAGATAAACATCAAATTCTCATTTTTGGGTGAACTATCCCTTTAAGGGTTAGTTTGGCATTTTGGCTAGATTAAGAGAAACTATCATTCGATGAATGCCATCAGTATGACATATTTTCTTCTGTGGAGCAGAAATTTCTAAATTGTACTGTTTTTGCTGCACTTTGGATCAAATAAATGCAGGCTTGGTGAGCAGAAGAGACTTCTTTAAAAAAGAAAAAACAATCTTACTGTTCAAAAACCTTTAGTAGTGTAGTGTGGAAAAAAAGCAGAAGGAACTTTCTGCAAAACATCTTTTGCTCTCCACAGAACAAAGGAGGCCTTACAGGTTTGAAGCAATGTAGAAGTGAGTGAATTATTATTTTTATTTTTTTTGTTAATTTTTATTAAACGATGAATAAATTATTTGGGGAGAACATATAAATAGGTCTTAAAAATATACAAACATAAATAGGGATGGATGGATTTCAAGAACCAGGGAAAAATTCTCTCATTAACCCTATAATGGAGATTAACAATCTAAAAGACACCATAAGCATTTATAAAAACACACAGCACACAAAAAAAGCCTGTGTCTTGCTGTTTAAGATGGTCAAAACACCTGTTGAGAAGAAAATGAGCCTCCCTATTGAGTGCATAAATGCTGTTAAAGGAGTGGTTCCCTTTCAGAACAAAAATTTTACAGATAATGTACTCACCCCCTTGTCATCCAAGATGTTCATGTCTTTCTTTCTTCAGTCGTATAGAAATGGTGTTTTCTGAGGAAAACATTTCAGGATTTCTCTCCATATGGTGCCCCTGAGTTTAAACTTCCAAAATGCCGTTTTAAAGGGCTCTAAATGATCCCAGCCAAAGAAGAAGGGTCTTATCTAGTGAAACAATCAGTTATTTTCTGAAAACATTTACAAATTATATATTTTTAGAAAATAACCCATCGTTTTGCAAGATAAGACCCTGCTTTCCTTGGCTGTGATCATTTAGAGCCCTTTAGAGCTGCATTTTGTAAGTTCAAACTCAGGGGCACCATAGAAGTCCACTATATGGAGAGAATGTTTTCCTCAAAAAAACATAATTTCCTTACGACTGAAAAAAGAAAGACATGAACATCTTGGATGACAAGGGGGTGAGTACATTATGTGTCAATTTTTGTTCTGAAAGTGAACTACTCCTTTAACTCAGGGAAAAAAGGTCCAAAGCTGTCACTGGGGGTGGTACAAACGCTAAAATGCACATCTATATACCTTATTTACCCCTAAGTGGTACATATTCATCGTTTTTAGCTTTTGTATCTTAGGGTACTGCCCCAGTGTCAGCTTTGTCCCTTTTTTGAGTGTGTGTACTAGTTTTTGCAACACTATTCTTGCAATTCCTTATCCTGCGTCTTCTCTGAGAACTGCAGTCTTGATGATTCCCTGGACCGAGCCATGCTCACACATGTAATAACCTGAAATTGTTTGTATTGATTTTCCCGTCTGGTCTCATTGTCTATCCTAGTTGCTTAGACACAGCCACATTTCCGTGCCGAGTGCCTCTCCATGGTGTGGTATATCAGGTTGTCATCCAGAAACGACAGGTCATCGTCAAATTCGACAGGTCGGCAGCAGGCGGTGGGAGGAGAGCTGCGCAGAATGTTTTTAGCGCTGCCGGCGAGGCCGGTGAGGATTTTGTCGTAGTTGGTGAGGGAGTTCATACACACGCCGCTGCAGTAGCTGAATATCAGCTCCTCCTGACTCCGGTAGCCCAGACCCAGATCAGACACTTTCAGCTGGACGTGTCTCAGTGCGCATGCTCTTCCTTTTCCTTTCTCTTTCTCATCACGGCTCGGTCTCTTTCTGTCCGTCTTGCTACGGAGGAAACCTCTCCGTTTTGGGGATCTCTTGGATCTGTGGGTGAAGGCTGAGTGGGCTGTGGGAAAGCTGTCTGGATGATAGAGGAAAGAGATGTTCCTGCATTTGCACTACAGATACAAAAACTTACACCTGAATCTGACTTTGAAAGGGTCATATCATGAAACTTGAATGAATGATTAGATCGTATGAAAGCATTTTGTCACTTTCTGAAGTGCCATTTGTTGAAACTAACCAGCAGAAATCACTCAAAATCTGTGATTTGAAGGTAAAAGTAGGGGAAATTAGTCAAATATTGTGCCTATCCACCTGAACCTTTGCTACTATCCAAGCATTAGAAACAAGCATTTTTTAACAGTGACTGATCATTTAAATCTGAAACCATTTGTATGGCACTTTTAGAACAGAAAATCATGTTATTTGTGTTTTTTTTACTAATTGAAATAAAGCTGGAACAAAATATATTATGTGAAAAACTTAAAAAACCCGAAATAAGATTGAGGTACTAGAGGTGCTAAAATGTCTAACACTGAAATAAAAATAAATGAAAGCCAAGTAAAAACATAAAAAAATACAAAAATATTCAAAGAACATACAATTATGAAAACTAAAACTGAAAGAAAAATACAGCTAAATAGGAAAATAAACTAATAAAATTGTCGGAAGCACATAAAAATGACTCAAACTGAAATAAAGCTTGAAATAGAAATGAAAAAAAAAAAAATGAATAAAATAAAAAACTATGAAAAAACGAACAAAAAAAACACATTATCAACTCGAACTGAAATAAGGTAAAAAGAATTATAAAAAAAAAAAAAACTAACCTAAAAAAGTTGAAAATAATAGAAAAATGGAAAAAACTAATAAAAATATTAAAACCACATACAATCATGAAAACTAAAACTGAAAGAAAAATACAGCTAAATAGAAAAATAAACTAATAAAATTGCCAGAAGCACATAAAAATGACTCAAACTGAAATAAAGCTAGAAATAGAAAAAACTATTTCAAAAAATTAATAAAATAAAAAAATGAAAAAATTAACAAAAAAACACATTATCAACTCGAACTGAAATAAGGTAAAAATAATAATACAAAAACAAAACAAAAAAATAACCTAAAAACGTTGAAAATAATAGAAAAATGAAAAAAAAAACTAATAAAGATATTAAAACCACATACAATCATGAAAACTAAAACTGAAAGAAAAATACAGCTAACTAGAAAAAATGGCCAAAATCACAAACTTACTTTGAAATAAAGCTAAATAGAAATATAAAAAATACTACAAAAAATTCAAAACTAATATAAAAAAGGACATGACTGAAATAAAGGTAAATAGAAGTGTTGAAAAGTAATGAAAAAAATATTTAGTAGGAAATAGTTGGAAAAAAAAACTACTGCAAATATTAAAAGCACATCAAATTATGAAAACAAAAACTGAAAGAAAATTACAGCTAAATAGAAAACTAATAAAATTGCCAAGAGCACAAAATCTGGAAAAAACTAAATGGAAATATAAAACTACTAAAAAAATTAAACTGATAAAAAAATAAAATAACTAATACAATTTTCAATAACAATATAGCAAATAACAATTATTCAAACTGATATAAAGCTGAATAGAAATGTAAAAAATATATGAAAACTAGAACTGAAAGAAAAAAATATAGCTAAATAGAAAAATAAACTACAAAATTGCCAAGAGCACATAACAAAATTACTCAAACTGGAAAAAAGCTAAATAGAAATATATATATAAAAATAAAATGAAGGGATAAAAAAGTGTAATAAAAGAAAGAAATACTAAAATACTGAAAAAAAAGAAACTAATAGATAAACTACTATAAACAAAACTGCCAAAAGCACATAAAATTACTAAAACTGAAAAAATTATTGCCAAATAGAGAAACACAATAATACAGAAATACATCAAACTAAACTAAAACTAAATTAAAAAGAAATTAAAGCTAAATAAATAGAAAAATGAATAAATTTGACAAAAACTCAACTAAATTACTTGAACTGAAAAATGACATAATAAAAAGCAAATAATAAAGTTATTAAAACTTGCAAATAAAAAAAGAAATAAAATTGACAAAAGCACCTAACAAAATTATGAAAATTAAATAAACCAAAACTAAATAAATAAGTTGCATTAGCAAAAGAGCCAGTTTAATTGTAAAAGAGGGTGATCGTGAAAAACTAAACCATGCCTGTTTTTGCTGCAGGAAACCTGTTAGTGGATCTGTAGGAGAAAGCCGACCGATGATATGACCCTTTAAAGTGCGCAGTACATTGTGTTTTGACAGTATGTAAAGGTGGTAGTGTTTTGATGTATCTTTATGAGAGGATGAGTAGACTGATCAAAGAGCCATAACATGATATAGTTTGCATTATCCCGACAGCTTTTAGCAACAATACTGCTTTTGTCCACAGGTACCAGATATAATACAGGTTCAAATGGCCGCGGCTTTCGAAGTTGTAAGCTCGGTTTGTAAGCTGAGAGAACTAGAGTAGTGTGTGTGTCTAGTGTCTCACCCAGGTACAATGGGTCACCTGAAACTTCTTTACTTAACCATCACAACAGTATCAGGTGTGTCCTGAAATCCGCTTTATCACACCTGTGTGCATTCATGACTTTTAGATATTTAATAATAAGAATCGAATGGCTTCTCCTGACCTGAGTGACTTCTTGGCTCCAGATGTTTGACGGTCCGAGCATCAGGCGGATGTTTGTATGGTTTTCTCTGTAGGTCCTGTAGTGTTTGTGAACACTGAGCATGTGGTTGTGAATGGTGAGAGTGTCCGCGTGGGTTCGGGACGGACGACACACAGCTCAGCGTCAGTGCACACGCCAGCATCACACCCCAGACCTTCATCTTACTCTCTCCTCAGCTCACAGAGCCTGTGTTACACAGCACAAATGCACATTACAAACATTAATGCTTTGTTTCTTTTTTTACTGAATATGCACATAATTGAATCAGTTAATAGAGTTTTGTCTTCCTTTTTGTGTGGGTGTTGCATTTTTCTTTTTTTTTTACATTTACTTGATTTCTCTATGAGGCACTTGAAGCTACTGTGAAAAGGGCATTTTATAAATTATATTTGTGACCCTGGACCACAAAACCAGTCTTAAGTCGCTGGGGTATATTTGTAGCAATAGCCAAAAATACATTGCACGGGTCAAAATTTTTGATTTTTCTTTTATGCCAAAAATCATTAGGAAAATAAGTAAAGATCATGTCTATGAAGATTTTTTGTAAAATTCCTACTGTAAATATATCAAAATGTCATTTTTGATTAGTAATATGCATTGATAAGCCCTCCCCCTGTCTCTTGCAGGCCGAGTTAATCTCATTAAGATGGTAGTTCTTCCGAAATTTTTGTATCTTTTTCAACACATTCCAATTTGTCTTAATAAATCCTTTTTTGTTAATCTCGACCAACAATTTAATACTTTTATTTGGCATAATAAACCAGCCCGTATTAAGAAAAACATTCTTCAACTTCCCAAACCTGAAGGTGGGCTAGCTTTGCCAAATTTTCGCCACTATTTTTGGGCCTGCAACATTAATAAACTTCTATATTGGCTCCATGGTGAAGGTGCAGACACCTGTCCACCCTGGGCTCACACTGAGATCTCATCTTCTTCTTGCTCTCTACATTCTACGATATGTTCACAGCTCCCCATAAGTGCCCATAATGTCTCACCTAATCCAGTCGTCACCAATACAATTAAAATTTGGATCCAGTTCAGAAAGCAGCACGGTTTCCATAGGGCTTCGATTCTTTCCCCGGTTTTGAATAATTATGCATTTCTCCCTTCCCGCTCTGACCCTACATTCCGCATATGGTCGGATAAGGGCCTCAGAACACTTAAGGACTTGTATGAAGAGGGTGTTTTCATGATGTTTGATTAAACAAGGTTCAGGAGGAGCACGATCAGATAATCAACCCATTCGGCACAGGTGCAACCTGTTTAACCAATCATTCAATCAGCACATCCTCTATATATTACCAGCCGTCTTACCTCCATCCAGCGATAGTTTCTTGGCATCCCTCCTCCACCCCTACTCCCCACTTCTAATCTGTTTCGATCCTACACTAGCAGGGGGAGTTCTCTGGTTCCGGCCTGTATTCCGGCCCGGAACCCTTCCCCCGGACAGCACGCCAAAATATGCTTAATGCTCGCTCAAGCAGATTAGATGTAAGGGCGAACTCGTGAAACGTCCTTTGCATCTATGTCAGATAGATACAACCTGCCTAATAGCCATTTTTTTTCGGTATCTTCAAATGAGACACTTTATCCAAAAGCAGTTCCCACATTTCCCAAACCGCCCCCCTGAAGCTGAAATAGACCAACTGCTGTCTCTCGACCTGCAACAAAAGCGACTGATATCTGTCATTTATAATAAGATTGCACTTTTGAGACCAGCCCCCACTATATCGCCTAAAAACGTATGGGAAAAGGATTTGGGGGTAGACATTACTGATGTTCAGTGGAGAGACATTTTAAAACTAACCCATTCTTCGTCGATTTGCGCCAGGCACGGTCTATTACAGTGGAAGGTGCTTCACAGAGCCCATTTCACTAACGCTAAATTGGCAAAGATATATCCAAGTCACAGTGATGCCTGTAACTGCTGTAAACAGTCCCCAGCCGACCATGTGCACATGTTCTGGTCGTGCCCGAGGTTGACCAACTTTTGGTCTAATATATTCCAAACTCTCAAACAGGCTCTCAACACAAATTTAGAACCAAATCCCCTGACTGCTCTTTTTGGTCTTCCTCGGCCTAAAAATCTCCCTGTTCCTACACAGCGTGTCATGGCCTTTACCACCTTGATAGCCAGGCGTGCCATTCTACTTAAATGGAAGCATGTTTCCCCACCGACTCATAACAGTTGGATACGTGAGATTTTACAATGTCTAAAGTTAGAGAAGTTGAGGTTTTCACAGAAGGGATCTCTGACAGCATTCCATAAAACTTGGGACCCACTGCTGGATTATATTAGTAACAGTCTTAATGTTACTCCTGATGATGCCGAGGACGCTTCTTAACTGTTGGAAAGAGAGAGTACCCCCCCCCCCCTTTTTTATTTTTTTATTTCTATTTATTTATTTTCTTCTATTCTCCTTTGATATTTGTTTATATTTGTATATATACTTACATTTGATGTTTCTTCTTTGATACATTTGATACTTTACCCCTTTTTTTTTTTTTTTTTTTTTGTCTGTACTAAATTTATTTGTGTAATAATTGAGTCGTTTACTGTGACTACATCTGACATGGGTTGTTGGGAGGGATAGTGGGATTCATGTTGGGGCTCTCTTTTTGTCTTGTTCTTTTTTTGGTACTTCACTCTAATGCAGACGCTCTAACACAATGTGAAACTGATGTACTGTTCTGTACTGTCTGCAAAAACTCAATAAAGAAATTGGGGGGGGGAAAAAAAGAACCTAATTTGGACAACTTTAAAGGTGATTTTCTCAGTATTTTGTTTTTTTGCACCCTCAGATTTCTAATTTTCAAATAGATGTATCTCGGCCAAATATTGTCCTATCCTAACAAACCATACATCAACAGAAAGCTTATTTATTGAGCTTTCAAATGATGTATACATCTCAGTTTTGCAAAATTTAACCTTATGACTGGTTTTGTGGTCCAGGGTCACATTTGTAATAATTATAACAATAATAAAACATAACCATTATATAACTTTATTATTATTATTTATCCCCAGAACTACTTGAAAGTACTTTTTTTTTAAAAATGAAAGAAAAAAACTAGCCTTTCTAAATTCTAGTTTTTTAAAATAATAATATGAATAATACTAGGCTACTGTGATATATATAACATTTGTAAAATAAAAAGAATAAAAGCAAATATTTAACATAATATATCCATCATTATTAGTAGTAGTATTATTTATCCTCGGGAAAGAAGCAAATTAGTTTTTGTAATAATAACAATCATAATAATAATAATACTTTTAATTATAGTATAAATAATATAGTATAATTAGTACTAATACTTTCTTGTAATAATAATAATAATAATAATAATAATAATTAAAATAAAAAAAATGTTCAACAAAATATAGCATTATTATTCTTATTAACTACAATTTATAACGTTTTTATTCTTTTTATGCACTTTTACGCTGTTTCAGGGATATTAATAAAAATAATATAGAATAATATTAATATTTATCCCCAAAACTATTTAGAAGTACATAAAATTTTATAAATTATATTTGTAATTATAATAATATTTAACATAATATAGCATTATTATTATTATTATTATTATTATTATTATTTATCCCTGAAACAATTTAAAAGTGCACAAAGAATAAAATACCTTATTAATTGTATTTTTAATAATAATAATGGGCTACTGTAAAAATGACAGTTTATAAATTACATTTGTTATAATAATAATAAGTTTTTTTTTTATTAGTTTTTACATTTACTTTCTCTATGAGGCACTTGAAGCTACTGTGAAAATGCACTTTAATAAATTTTATTTATTAAAGTTTTATTTTATTTATATTATTTTATTAAATTTTACTTTAAAAATAAATAAATATAAATATTTATATATATATATATTTTTTTTTTTACAAAAACTTTTTTTGACGAACTTTACAAATTATATTTGTAATAATAATATTATTAATAACAATAATAAAAACAAATATTTAACGTAATTGACCATTATTATTATTACTATCTTTTTTTTTCAGGAACAAAAAAAAACTACTGTGAAAATGCACTTTAATAAATTTTATTTATTAAAGTTTTAATTTATTTATATTATAAAATATATATATATATATATATATATATATATATATATATATATATCTTATTTTATTTTTTTACAAAACCTTTTTTGACGAACTTTACAAATTATATTTGTAATAATAACATTATTAATAACAATAATAAAAACAAATATTTAACGTAATTGACCATTATTATTATTACTATTTTTTTTTCAGGAACAAAAAAAACTAACCTTTTTTACATTTTAGTATTCATAATAATAATACTAGTGGTATTAGTAGTAGTAGTAGTAGTAGTAGTAGTAGTAATAATAATAATAATGAGCTACTGTAAAAAGGGCACTTAAATAAATTACATTTGTTACAATAATAATAGCAATAATGCAATAAATATTTAACTTAAAACAGCTTTATTATTACATAGCCCCAGAACAAAAAAGATATAAATATACCCATCTATCAATTTGCTATTACGAAAAAGGCAATCTCTAAATTGTCATAATAATAACTAAAATATTAATTGTAGTAAAAAATTGTAGTTAAATTGTAGTTAAAAAGTAATTTGTAGTTTCTAAAATATATATATATACACTAGCTACTGTGAAAAAGTGCATTTTGTAAAAGTGTTAATAATAATAAACCAACTAGATATAGCATTAGTAGTAATATTAGTAAAGCCTATAGCCCAAAAGTATAACTTAAAAAAAATACTCACAACTAGCCACTCATGCTAACAAAAAATAATGCAATTTGCAATAACTATTATTATTAATTTAATGTAATTTTTTTTTTAAACTGTGAAAAAGATGTTTGACCACACTCACCTGAGTTCAGCCCTGTATATCCGGCCATCAGCACTGATCAGCACAGAGCCAAAGGTGCTTTCCGAAACATTTATCAAATAAAAACCGAGCATATTATATTTCCTTTCATCCGACTCTCGCGCTCTTCTTCAGTCAGGGATCCACGCTCACAAACTACATCAGCCTGTCCCTGACGGCGCTTTTACAAGCAGAAATAAGATCCAAAAGGTAGTATTGCTGCAATACATCCACTTCTATAATCAGATTTTAGTTCATGGTTTTTATTTTCATTGATGGTTTAATTCTGAGTCCAGCTCATTCCCGCATCAGCTGTGAGGTGAAGTGCGCGTGAACCGTTCGCGGCGCGCGATCAAAACACGTGACCTCACCAACAAAGCAGAGACACCTGGATGTTATTTAAACTTGAAACATATGCAGTATCTCTCTCTACGAAATATTTTTGGGTCGTTTTAATTTATCCTTCTCTCGTATGAATTATTTTATTATTTATGTTGACGTTATCTTTTGTCTTGTCTTTCATGCTGAAGAGATAAAATACAAAACCTGTATATCCATAGTGATATACCAATATTAGAATCGCAATCTGCTGTTATTCATAGTTGTTTGACAACATATATATTAATAGTAAAATAATAACCTGTTGATAAATGGATTTCAAGCGCTCATATGAAAGACAAACACTCCCTCTACAGGTCAACAATATGCAGTGCAGAGCTTCATTATTAGAAATTTGAAGAATTTGTGTAAAATATTTAGAATTGTTAAAATATTTAACAATAGTTTAATATTTAAAATGTTTGAAAATACCTTTTTGAGGTAAAAATCTACTATATTTTACATCTGAACTGATATTTTTATTTTCATTCTCATTTGGTTCTTAGCCCATGTTTTATGTATTTGTTCTACAATATGCATTTTTTAAAGTCATATACAATAATAATAATAACAAGTCATTTGTGACCTTGGACCACAAAACCAGTCTTAAGTAGCATGGGTATATTTGTAGCAATAGCCAAAACTACATTGAATGGGTCAAAATTATACATTTTTCTTTTATGCCAGAAATCATTAGGATATTAAGTAAAGATCATGTTCCATGAAGATATTTGGTCGATTTCCTACCATAAATATATCAAAACTTAATTTTTGATTAGTAATATGCATTGCTAGGAACTTAATTTGGACAACTTTAATGTCAATTTTCTTAATATTTAGATTGTTTTGCACTCTCAGATTTCAGATTTTTTAATCGGATCTTGGCCAAATATTGTCCTATCCTAACCATACATCAATAGAAAGCTTATTTATTCAGCTTTCAGGTGATGTATAAATCTAAACTTTTAAAGAATCAACCCTTATGACTGATTTTGTAACCTTGGACTGAACAGGTATATTTGTAGCAATAACCAAAACTACCTTATTAGTATGGGTCAAAATGATCAATTTTTCTTTGGATCTCGGCCAAATATTGTCCTATCCTAACCATACATCAATAGAAAGCTTATCTATTCAACTTTTAGGTGATGTACATCTCAACTTTTAAAGAATTGACCCTTATGACTGATTTTGTGATCTTGGACCACAAAACCAGCCTCAGCACTGGTATATTTGTAGCAATAGCCAAAACTACATTATTAGTATGGGTAAAAATGATCATTTTTTTCTTTTATGCCAAAAATCATTAGGATATTAAGTAAAGATCATGTTCCATGAAGATATTTTGTAGATTTCCTACCAAAAATAAATCAAAACATATTTTTTTATTAGTAATATGCATTGCTACATCATTTGGACAACTTTAAAGGCAATTGTCTCAATATTTCGATTTTCTTACACCCTCAGATTTCAGATTTTTCTGCCAGATATTGATATAGATAAATCTATATAAATTTCAACTTTTAGAAAATTTACCCTGACTGATTTTGTGGTTCAGGGTCACATATTTTGTTCTGATTATCTGATGCTTTTTAATTTACTTATTCCTTGTCTGAATTTGAAATGATGTTAAAATTCTAAAAAAAAATCTTAAATATAAAATGCATTCAAATAAAATAAAAATCACCTAATCTCATGAATCACAAAATGAAATAAAAAAAAAAATCACCTAATTTTATCAGTCATGTTTATTTATTTTTTATTTTTTTATATAGTTTTCTTACTCAAGAAAAGAGTCTAGTTCTAGACCATTTCACTATAAGGTATACATGTGTTAAGTTTGCTTGTGTCAGATTGTGCATGAGGATGTGATGCCTCTTTAAGATTTTTTATACTTGCTATTCAAATTAATTAATAAAAAAATAAATTATACCATCAATGGTAAACCATATGAACGTTTGAAAATGTACTTGACAAATAAAAGGAGAATTACCAACATGTAACTGTATTTTACATTACTTATTTATTTATAACATTACTTATCTGTTGTTATTAACGATTTAAACCGCTAGAGGCCCCTCTATAACAACTAATTTCACCAAACAACTTTTTTGGTGTATTAATTTTACTGTTAATGTTGAACTTTACCATATAATATAATATAATATAATATAATTGTCATGTAAAATTTGAATTTCCAGTGAAATTATTAATTAATCTCAAAGTAACTGCATGTTGTGAACTGTGGGGACTTTCCATAGACTACTATTGTTTTTATACTGAGCAAACTATGTTTTCTATCCCCTAACCCAACCCTACTCCTAAAGAAAGCATGGCTGGTCCCCACAATGTAGCATAAATAAACACACACACACACACACACACACACACACACACACACACACACACACACACACACACACACACACACACACCTAATGTAGGTGTGTTAGAACTTGTCTTGGTTTAATTTTGGTCCATTTATAGCCCACTTAATTCCAAATTGCTCTAAATTCAGATCTCAGCAATTACCTTGATTGTTGTCACTAATTAGACTGGTTAATCATCAATTTTAATTCAGACATCCTATTAGTGTGGACAACAATGCAGATAATGCAGTGATGATTTTTTTTCGATGTAAACATTAAATTTAATGAACAAAAAGATTTCTTTGAATCTCTGGCAGTTTATAAATTCCTCAATTTCCAGTAGAGAAGAGCTGGAGAGTTCTCATATCCTCAAGGAGAACAGAAATAAGACATGAAAGGACAGGACAGTTGTAGAAAAAGGGGGAATCAGTATCTGTCTTTCTATCAATCATCTACCCCACAGATGTTAAAGGAACACTCCACTTTTTTGGAAATAGGCTCATTCTCCAACTCCCCCCGAGTTAATAAGTTGATTTTTACCGTTTTGAAATCCATTCAGCCGTTCTCCTGTTCTGGCGATATCACTTTTAGCATAGCTTAGCATAGATCATTGAATCCTATTAGACCAATAGCATCACGTTTGGTCCCACGCTGGAATGGGAGTGTAGTTCCTAATCTTATCTGCCTAGAAAATCACAGCTTTACATTTTCCGCCGGTATTAGTACACGATATAACTACAGAAGAGTCAAATTTTAAATAGGAGGAATATCGCAACTGGTCGATCATTTTTGAACGTGATGCTATTGGTCCCATAGGATTCAATGATCTATGCTAAGCTATGCTAAAAGTGACATAACCAGAACAGGAAAATGGCTGAATGGATTTCAAAACGGTAAAACTCAACTTATTTACTCGGGGGAAGTTGGAGAATTAGCCTATTTCCGAAAAAAGAAAACAGTGGAGTGTTCCTTTAATCCGGTTAGACACCATCTTAAATTTAACAGGAATGAAAACAAGGCTGTAAGGGATATATAAAAAATTCTTAACCTGTGGGTGAGACTTCCGGATCATTATCAACAATTATTAACAACATGTAGTAAATGGTAAAACTTTTTGCACTACAAACCAGTATGTGGGTTCATAATTATAATAATACATTAAAATAATATGTTAATCCACACCAATTTGCAATATCAAGCAGAAAAACCAGCGGTTTTGTACAGCTAACAAAAGCTGGATGCGGATGAGAACGAAAACCACACCCATAAAATTTACAAAGGGCCGCGCCCACTCGTACTTCAATAAAAATGTGGTTATAAAGATTCCTAGATCCTCTATTTTCAACAATTCACAACTTTAAAAAAGGTTTTATAGAGTTTTTGTCTACCTAAAAGTTTTTTTTAACGTCTGGTCTGCTAAACAATTGGTATTGTTAAACAATTTACAATCCATTGAAAACACAATGTCTTCAGTCCCTCAAAGCCTTGTTTTCATTCCCGTCAAAAAAGAATATGCCACTACCCTGACTAAGGTCTGTAAGTTATTTAGTCTTAATTAGTTTAATATCTGCCATAAAGTTGGTATTAAGAATGCCCATTCATCTCTACCTCTCAAACTTTCCATCCAATCATCCTTCAGTCTGTGCCGTAGTATTTTATCGACCAGTCTCTCGTGTTGCTATATTGGTCAGAGTTACTGAAGCGAGCTCAAGTCCCCATCTGTGTAGATTAGACCATTATCCTCTTAACTCCGAGTGTCTCTGCCTCCTAGCCTCACTGCTTCTCTCAAAAACACTCTCAAATAAGAAGAAACTTCAAGTCTGAGGCTGATTCACGGACTTTCGACAGCTGCTGTGACGCTCCGTGGATGTTGAAGTTCTTCAGAGTTGATCGCGGGTGTTCATTACTGCGGCCCCACAGGAGCCGCACATGAGGAGTGTGTCTGATCTTCAGCAGACAGTAATCGCATCAGACCGGCTTCACCGTGCATACAAAGACCCGCAACAGTCTGGACGCCGTTTTTTCTTCTCAATGAGTTTAAAATGAGGAATACCAGCATTTGAAGCTTAGATTGACGCGATTAGTATCTCAGCATCATAAAGGTTTGAAAATGCGCCTCCAGAAGAGGGTGATGATGCAAGTGATTCTTGCATTGGTGTGGATGTGTGATTTCGCTCTTTGCGCAAGAAAGTCAAGTGCACGAAAGTCAGGTAAGTGTGTATCTTCTTTTATTCAAATTTAGTCGTCTTTTTTAATAATGATTATTTAAGAAAGCAGTGATCTCAAGGAATTTCGCACTTCTGCACACGACTGAATGTCATTGCATGTCATTTTTTCATCTTTACAACTTCTGTTCAATGTGGTTTAATCAGCTGTTTGGTGGAAGTATAGTCATTTTTCATGACTTCATATAAGTGCATGTTTATTTTATAGTGCTTAGCTGTTTTATCATTTAAACATGCCTTTTTGTGGCATGGTTTGGTTCATAAGTGTGCTTGCCATATCCTTCTTTAATCTAATGCAATGGCATTCACACATTTTTAAGCATGCATTTGATTTCCAAATACATTTTGGAGCCTCTTTATGTCTCATAATCCACTTGATGCATGTGGGACAAATTTTTAGGCTTTTTCCGATGGATGAATGTTCAGGTGATTTGTCACAGTGGCATCTAGGGTCGCAGTCATGTGGCAGGGTCAGCGCTGTATGGCACGTCCGTATATGCCCTCCGAACGATCTCATGCCCAATGCCCATGGCAAACAATTTAGAGTAATGAAAACCATCAGTCATTTCAGATAAACAAGCCCTTTGATAACTGACACTTCAGATGAAATGCTGCAAATTGGTGCTTGTCCCTTTGGTACCCTTGGGTATATGGGGATACTTAACCTTAATGCGCTTTTTAGTGGTATAGCCAAGGAACTAGAAGCCAGATTTACTTTGGTGGGCTTGATTTGTTAGTATTGACAGGTTTAGGCCAGAGCAGAGGATTTCATATTTCTAGATCTTAAGTTATACTATACAACCTCTTTTTTGTTGTTGTTTTTTATGAAGGTGAAGGATTTAAATTGCAGAAGTGGTTCTTGCTGGACTATTATAAGTTTGTCTGGGCAAATGTAATTTCCTTAAGTTTGATTGCATCATCTGTTGAGGAAGATATTTGCCTGGAGCCTTTTTGCTTTCGTTTGTATTGACTCAAAGTTGTTAATGAAAATTAGCCATTTTTGGTCTGAAGGCTCTTTTGAAAGTTTTCTTACCGTCACACACACTTAAACATCAATTCCAATTTTGTTACTCTGTTTTCTGTTGCCTAAAAATCCATACTTTAATGATATTTACATCTTTCTGGGTTGCTCTCAAATTAAAGATGCAGTTAAATCAAATCTGGTGTGGCTTTTAGTTTATGTCTGTTAGCTTTGGGTCCATCTGTGTGCTTGTGCACTCATAAAAGTTGACAAATATATAGATATTCTGCAGTGAATAGTATATATTTGCTGTGCAGTGTTTAATTTTTCTAGTATGCATACTAAAAAATACTGAGCAAGCTTCTGCATTTTCAAAAATGCTCAGCAACAAAGTATTTGCATGAAATACTGAATTAATGCAATGTTTAACTTTTCCATTTTTAGTGTGATGTAAGAAGTAATTGCAACTTTGATTTTTACAACCTCTTTTTGAATAATTTGTGAGCCTGGGCCACAAAACCAGTCATATGTAGCATGGGTATTTTTTTTTTTCTTTTTTTTTTTTCAGTTTTTTTCCAGAATATTTAGATTTTGCACTCTCAGATTCCAGATTTACAAATAGTTCTATCTCGGACAATATTGTTTATTCAGCTTTCAGATGATGTAAACTGGCACTTATGACTGGTTTTGTGGTCCAAGGTCATATATGATCTGACTTGTAAAACATTAAGACATTTTTATATGAAATTTGATCAAAAATGCAGTCATTTTGATTTCAAAGTAAGCTTTATTTTCAAGGTGCAATGTGATAAGTTCATTTGACAACAATATAGCATACTACTTTCTGAAATTGAAAATTTACTTGCTGTTTATAAGAAATATTGTATACTGAGTATTGTCATGGCTGTAATGTAAAGTAAAGGAATTGGCAATTGTAATTAAAGGAACAAGCCCTTCAATATTTTCTGCACCAACTTACTGTTTACTAGAAAAAAAGAAGGAAAATCTGCATTTGTCAAGCCATTTCACAAGCTTTTTAAAAGGAAATTTCCTGTTTTATAAAATGGAAATTATACTTTTTATAATATGCTCTTTTTAAAAAAAGTTTTAACTTTAACAACCTCGTCATTCTGAAAAGTGTGGTGTGCTCTAATTGGCCAAATACCTCAAGCATGTGACGGAAATGTTATGTCCCTTACCATATTTTGAATATCAGCTTCCAAAGAAATACTGACACCCATTATAAACAAGGCATTTGTTGCATCCAGTGGCAACATAATTACTGATTACATGAACAGACAATGAACAGACAATACTATGTAAACATAAAAACTATGCCTCATTTGTGATCATAGAAACAACAAGCACTACTTCGCACTGCTCAAAACTCGCATTTGAATAGTCAGTAGCAAATTCTTTAAATATGAAAACATACTTACAGGCTGTGAGTCAGAAGCGCCAGACTGTCCTTGCAAAGTTAGAATTGCCCAATGATTATTTGACATCATTCCCAGATTGCTTTCCATATGGTAGTTTGTTACATCTTTAATGACTCTATGTATTTAAAAAATCATTATTTCAAATACATTTATTGCTGTATTTGACTTGTAGTGCAGTTTTGATTTTGCATTGTGCTCAATAACATGCCTGTTTTGTATGTTTTCAGAATAGTTTCAATTCAGAATGTTTTGTTGGTTTCTGTTTAGAAGGCGTCATTTTAATTGCGGCACAAAAACACCTGCAACTCAGATCAAGATCACATGAAACGTACATCATCAAAGAGTGTATTAGTCATACTCAGTCAAATTACTTGATATCTCCAATGACTATACAAATCTTTAAAGCAAATGTTTTGATGTGTGTTTATTTCGAGAGAAAGCAAATGATCTGAAAGGAGAGAGAAGTGTGTTTGGAATAATTGCATCTTTAATGCAAGCTCTATGAATGCGTCAGGATGAGATAATAAACCTGTGTTGGTAGGTGAAGCCCAAATTACAGAGCAAGTTTTGTCTTTGAACTTGGTGTAGCAGGGGCTGCGTGTTTCACTGGCCATCAGAAAGGATGATTGTGTTGTTGTCTTCCTGTGACGAGAGTTGCAGCGACATTCGCACACACTGAGCTGTCCATCAGAGCTGTAGGCATCAACTTTTTACTCTGAGAGAGAGAGATTTTAGGAATGACCTTGTCCACTCACATCATCTGAAATGCATCTAAAACTGGTCTGTTTTTGTTTAGATGTTTCTTTATTCCGTTCTTTCTCCTTGTGAGCTTTCAAATGGGAATAGTTCACCCAAAAAATGAAATTAGCTGAAAATGTATTCACTTTCAGTCTGTAGATGAGTTTGTGTCTTCATGAGAACAGATTTGGAGAAATCTGTAATGAATGGGTTCCATCAGAAAACATCAGAATAATCCACACCACTCCAATCCATCAATTAACAAATTGTGAAGTAAAAAGCTGCATGTTTATAATGAGTTTCTGGCCAAAATATCCTTATCAATAATAAGGCTTCCTTCAGTGAAAAAGTCTATCTCCAGTTGTCCTCTCACATCAGCATCCACCAACATATTTGTCTAGAACTGTTTTTGAGTTTTTGCTTGTAAAAGTTGCATTATCAGTACATATTTTTCTCTTGATTCAAAACAGACAACATTTTCTTTGGAGAAAATGTTTTTCTTAGTGTGAAAAACTTTTTACAATTCTGAAGAACCTTTTTTCACTCTAAAGAACTTTTTGTCCAAAAGAAAGTTTCTATAGATGTTCATGGAACCAAAAAAAGCCCCTTTATTCCTAAGAGTTTACTGTACATATAAAGAAATTAACACTAAATTGTTGTTTCCTGTTTTTGTTGTCAGAGAGGTTGAGTCCACCGCTGGACATTCAGCTGGAGACGGTGAACTGCACTGCATTCGGTATCCGGTGGAAAATGCCACGTAGACACGTCAGCACTATCACCGGCTACAAGGTAAAAAATAAACAAAATAAATGTTTAAATTCTAAAATTGTGCCTTAAAATAAATAAATAAAGCAATGTCATTCAAAATAGAAGCCTTTATTCCTCTCTGCTAATAGCATAACATATTGATTCTTTGATTCCCAGTGTTCATCATATGTCAATAATAACTGAATGTCAGAGACACTGCTGATCACTTTTTTAGTCCGAAAAACATTTTTTTCACTGAAATGGGTCTGGTATTAGTGATATTTTAGTAATGCTGAGATACAGCAAGGGTCAAAAGCTTACATCCCCCTTTCAGAATCTGCAAAATGTTCATTATTTTACCAAAATAAGATCAAATGTATTTATAAAATAAAATATTTCACATAAAAGATGTTTACAAATAGTCCACAAGAGCAAAAAATGAATAAAAATGACCCAGTCCAAAGTTTACATCCCTTTGATTCTTAATACTTTGTTGTTACCTGAATAATCCACAGCTGTGTGTTTTTTTTTTTTTTTTTGTTTGTTTGTTTAGTGATAGTTGTTTATGAGTCCCTTGTTTGTTCTGAACAGTTAAACTGCCTGCTGATCTTCACTAATTCTTTGGTTATCCAGCATTTTTGTGTATTTGAACCAACAATGATTGTATGATTTTGAGATCCCCTAACTGAGGGACTCATGTGCATCTATTACAGAAGGTTCAAACACTCACTGATGCTCCAGAAGGAAACACAATGCATTAAGAGCCGGAAGGTAAACACATTTTGAATTTAAAGATCAGGGTGAATTTAACTTATTTTCTCTTCTGGGAAACTTGTAATTGTCTTCTGTAGCCTCTCAAGGGCAGTACTAAATTAAAACAATATATGATATTTAGGCAAAATTAAAAAAATATGTACACATCTCCATTCTGTTCAAAAGTTTTCACCCCCGGCTCTTAATGCATGGTTTGGCCCTGGACCACAAAACACAAGGTTCAGTTTTTTAAGCTGAGATACAGCAAAATAAATAAGCTTTCCATAGATGTATGGTTTGTTAGGATAGGACAATATTTGGCCAAGATACAACTATTTGAAAGGTGGGTGCAAAAAATCTAAATATTCAGAAAATCACCTTTAAAGTTGTCTAAATTAAGTTCTTAGCAATGCATATTACTAACCAAAATTAAATTTTCATATATTTACTGCAGGAAATGTACAGAATGTCTTTATGGAACATGATCTTTACTTAATATCCTAATGTGTTTTGGCATAAAAGAAAAATCGATCATTTTGACCCATACAATATTTTGGCTATTGCTACAAATATACCTGTGCTACTTGAGACTGGTTTTGTGGCCCAGGGTTACAAATGACACATTTCACTTAATTACAGACAAAAATGTTTACTGCACATGTGAAGAAGTGAAGCACTTTGGGGTTTCCCTTCTATCCTATTTGTAGAGACAGTTGGAGGTGTCTTCATCTCTGGTTGCTGTTAGATTAGCAAACGTCTCTGAGTTAATATGTTAAAGCTGTTATGGTTGCTTACAGGATAAAACCCGTCAGGTATCTGTCTGTTGCCTGGTCAATACTTACAAGCCTCTCTGATTTGTCTTCAGATTTCTAAACTGGTGCTGTACAGATGGAACTACAAGAATGATTTGAGATTGATCGTCCATTCTACATGATGTTCATATAAATATTTATTTATTTTGTTGACCAGGTGTTTTACACAGAGATGAGGAATAATCGTCCGACCAGCAACGCTGTTGCCCTGGAAGTCCCACTGAGTTTAGAAATGCTCACAACTGTATGTAAAACATTAAATTATGAGAGATTTTTCAGTGTAACTTTACCACAGTTGAAATGAACAGTTTGACTGAAGCAGAAATGTTGTTGTATCTTACAGGGACAGTTTGATGGCCAAGCCAGCTTTGTGAGTAGATGTTCAGTATCTATTTTTCTATTAATGCCATATGGTGCTGTCTTGCATGCTAAGCTGTTTCTCTGTGTCTTTTAGGATGTTGTGATTGGGAACCTGAAGGTGGCCACACAGTATCGTGTCAGTGTGGGGGCGTATGGCTGGGCAGGGGAGGGCAGGCCCAGCATGCCCCGGGACATCAGCACTGGCTCTCATGGTGAGCAGATAAACCCTAAAACATGCATTTTGATCAGCATTAAACCGTTAGTTCATCCAAAAATGAAAACAAGCCCATGGATTACTCACCCTCACGGCATCCTAGACGTATTTGACTTCCTTCTTTTAAGATGAATCCAGTCGGTGTTATATTAAAAAATGTTTAATTCAAGCTTTATTATTGCAATAGGCAAGTGTTTCTCTTCAACAGGTCAAAACAAGTCCACTAAAGTGCATCCATCCATAATAAAAAAGTCTCTGGGGGGTGAATAAAGACCTCCTGTCGCGAATCAATGCATTTTTGTAAAAAAAAAATCCATATTCAAAACATAATAATCAATTTAATCCTAGCAAAGGAACACCATTCTTATATTGGCTTATATTGAAATCCTCTGACATTCTTCTCTACATATCTTTGTTTTGTGCTTCTAATTTGACCATTGTTTTGATTTTGTCCTTTCCCTACGCCAATGCCACTTTTCTAGTGTTAGCGTTTTATAATTTATAATTAGGTAAAGTCACAAAGAAAATTATGTAATTTTTGGTAATGTTAAAGAAAATTTACATTTACGAATATAATATTTTCCCAATAAAATAAATATATTTCCTGCATATTCTGTGTTGTATGTATAGGGTAAGAGCCATGTTTTTTTCCATTTAATCTCATTTATTAAAGAAATAAATAAAAAATTCCCCTTCGGAGTCTAATAATGCATTTCATGGATTCTCGTTTTTAAAATGTGCCACTATTTTGCCGGTTAGTTAACGTAGGCAAAATGAAATCGAGGGTTTTTAAAAATCTAATAGTCAATTAGAATCGACTAATTGCAACAGCCCTAGATTGAAAAAAGGAAGACATAAACATCTTGGATGGCAACTGAGTGAACACATTGTCAGATTTTCATGATAGGTCACCTTTAACTAACAGAAATAATCAATGTACAGGGTGTTTTCCTCTTATGTTGTAGAGAAGTGCATGCCTCCTGCACCTCCGACCCAGCCTAGAGTGGTCGCCGTCTCAGACACAGAACTGGCATTGTCATGGCAACATGGAGAGAGCGAAGGAAGTGCACCTGTGCTATACTTCCTTGTGGCGTATATCAGGTAATTGAAAAAATGATAGATAGATAGATAGACAGATAGACAGATAGATATAATTGCTTTTTCATGTAAGACGCATTTTCAGTCGACTCCTGAGACGAAATCATATTCTCTTAATCTCCATTCATTTACTTTCAAAGAATGAGTTTCCACTGAGTTTTTCAATGCATTTGTTGGCTTTGACTGATGTTTCTGCGTGTGATCTTTAGCCTGTCAGGCCCTGTGTGTCCAGATGACTCATGAAACTAATGCATTTCTGTGGTAGTTACTGTTCTAGAACACAGCTAACCCATTCAGACCAGTTCAGCACACAGTCTGCATGAGGACACACATCAAACAACTGACCACACAACGGTCTGCTGTTATGTGTGCCGTCAATTCCTGACAAATGACTGATGATTGCTGTTCTTCATTCTTTATTACATTTTAGGATAATAGAAAAAGTCATGAAAATTATATGAAATTATACAAATGGTTTCATGCCATTATATAGTGACCAACAATATGGGAAACAAATGAAAACTCTCTTATATTTGAGTTTCTTCTTTGCCCAGATTCCAGCTCTGATCACATTCATCAAACATCTTAATGAAGTTCATCCTGTGATGCTTTTTAAAGAGTCATTTCCATATACTGAATGCTAAGCATTTGTTTTCTTCTTTTTTTAATGAAATTAAAAAAGAAATGAAATTAAGTAGTATTAGCTTTGTAAGGAATGTCATAAATCGACTGTGATTATTCCTATTTATTTATAATTATGTGATTGTTTTTATATTAATGTAAATGTTTAGATCTTTCTATAGGCCAGTTAGTTAATTATGATTGATTAATTAGTTGCATAATTAATTGCACAAAAATAAAGTCATATATGAACATTTATATATCCAATAAAAAACAAATATATTAAAATATTAAATTTTCTATAGTATTTACAAGTTAATATATTGACTGTTTTACTCTATTACTTGTCACTGAACAAACATTTTCACTGGTCTATAGTTCACAGCATAGTTACCCCAGTAAAAAAAAAAAAAAGTTTTAAAATGTATTTATTTATTCGAATTATATTTTAAGTCTATTAACATAATTACTGACATATTGCTCTTACTGATATAAAATGGTAATTAAACTTTATTTGGAGTACTACTTATACACACAGCACATTTATTAATATTGAGCCTAAAATGTGTTTTAATCTCATTGATGAGAGTTGTATGATTTTAAATGCAAAATATTTAAAGTGTACTTAAGGTATACTTGCAGTAGTTTCACTTTAGCACAATCAAATATACTTAAGTATATCTTTAGTTGGACTTCAGTGCTACTTACTTACAATTAAAGTGCATTAAGTACAAAATTAGTTGTTCTTATTTAGCAGACTAAATTTAAAAGAGTTGAAAAAATAAATAAATAAAATTAAATTAAAAAATAAGTACAACTGCAGGGTATTTTATTAAGTACATTATATGTAAATGTATTTCTAGTATACCTATCATAAGTGTATTTTAAATAAATGTAAGTATATTTATTTTTCACTAGGGAATTAACTGAAATTAAAACTAAAATCATACAAAAAATGTCACTTGATATAAAGTAAATGCTAACTAAACTAAACTAAAATATAATTTTAAAAACTATTTCAGCTAGATGTCAAGGCAACAATACTAAAATATCCAAAACCAAATGTACAAATAAAAAAAGTATATAAACAAATGTATGTAACACCCGAAAACTAATGAAAATTAAAGTAAAAAGATATACAAATGAAATAAATAAAAATTAAAAAGAATAAATTCAATAAAGTGTATCCAGTTATCTTGCTGTATGTCCAGGTTAAGTATATGTGCATTGGGTGTGAAATCAGGGTGTTTGTAATTCTTATTGATAATTATGTGACATGAATCTTGGACTGTGTCCTCCAGCAGATTAGACTCACTCCCCCCAGAGACCGTCTGCTTCTCAGATTAACAACCTTTCACATAATCGCCCCAATTTAGCGGCTCTTCAGAATGGAACAACACAAAACTGCAGATGTGTTTAATGGCACTATCAATTCTTGTGCAAGTACAATTGCTGCTTGCAAACTAGAATGTTCCCATTTGACGTGGAGTTTTGATTATTAGTGGTGTTTAATAAGGCAAGCATTACTATTTCTACTGCTCATATTCAGGGTGAAGGGGTTCTTATTAAATGCATGAATTTGAATTGAGGTCCAAAAACAGATGCAGAATTGCAATTTGAATTTGAAAAATATTGAAAAATAGATGAATGTAATGTGTGGATTTTTTTTTTTATGTATTTTTTTATGATTGTTAACTTTTGTCAACCAGAAGACCCGGGTGTTATTTTATTATTTATAATTTTCATAGCATTTATTTTACATTTTCAGTTTTCATTTTAATTAATTTTTTTTTTTTTTAAAGACCTTTCTTATGCTCATAAAGGCTCCATTTATTTGATAAAAAAGACAGAAAAAAATGTAATATTGTAAAAGATTATTTCAATTTAAAATATCTGTTTTCTATGTGAATGTATTTTAAAATGTAATATATTCCTGTGATACAAAGCTACATTTTTAGCATCATTACTCCAGTCTTCAGTGTTGCATGATCCTTTAGAAATCATTCCAATATGCTGATTTATTATCAATGTCAAAAACAGCTGTGCTGCTTACTATTTCTTTGGGACCTGTGATACTTTTCCAGGATTCTTTGACCAATAAATGTTTAAAAGGAACAGCATTTATTTAAAATAGAAAGGTTTTCTAACAATATACACTACTGTTTAAAATTTTGGGGTCAGTACATTTTTATTCTTTCTTTTTTGAAAGAAATTAATGCTTTTATTCACCAAGGATGTGTTAAATAAATAAAAAGTGGTAGCATAGATTTACATTGTTAGAAAATAATCCTGAATAAAAAATCATAGGTTCAAAGCAGCACAACTGTTTCCAACATTGATAATTCTAATATCAAAAATAAGAATATTAGAATGATTTCTGAAGGATCATGTGACACTTATGCCTGGAGTAACAGCTTTGCATCACATGAATAAATTATATTTGAATGTATATTAAAATAAAAAAACATTATTTTATATTGTAATAACATTTTGCAATAATATTTTTTCTGTATTTTTGATCAAATAAATGCAGCCTTAATGAGCATAAGAAACTTCTTTAAAAACATTACAAGTCTTACTGATCCCAAACTTTTGAGTGGCAGTGTATATATGTATATATTAAATATCGTGTTACAAGCTGACAGAATACAGCTGTTCTCTCTAAAGCTATAATTCTCTGATCAATGAAAGCACTGTTTTAATGTTTGTTGATGTGTGTATTTTGCAGGCCTGAAATGGACACTGAATGGACGTACATCAGAGAGCCAGTAGAGTCGAACTCTATGGTGCTCAAGGGTCTGATTCCTGAGACGGAGTACCAGTTTGTCATCAGGGCTGTAAACGCACATGGGATCAGCCCTCCCAGTGCCATTAACATCCCCGTGCACACACTCGGTGAGTTGCAGTGCGGTCAGGACGTGACCTTATGAGACCCTCAGGTCTGGGTACTGTAAGGTTACTGGTTCACACTGCAGCCATTGTGTTACATAAGTTACTTTGGATAAAATGGTCTAAATTACTATACTTCAGTGTGTGGTTTGCATGTTTTAGATGCTCCTGTCAGATTTGTTTGCATGCATGGTGGCTGGAAAGACCAGCCGTATTAAATTAGGCATCTTAAAGCTTGCTCATTTTCAAAAAGACCCTCCTCTACAAACACAAACACCACAAGGAAGAAGATTACAGCTAGTTACCCGCCCCCAACCCTCCAGCAGACAGATTAAGAGCAGAGACCCTCAAACACATACACATTTACAGTCCAATCACATTAACTCATTCAGCTTGAGAGTTTCTAGAGAGCCATGTCATTTATGTAAGAATTTGCTGTTTTAGTTTTGTTGGTCTAGGCATCTAAGCAATTGGAACCACAAAAAAAACAACTAAAGAAATTAAGGGGAGACACTGCAGGTAAAAACAGTTTTTTCATGCATCTGTCAAGCTTTTTGGTTTTTCATAAAGTGTTTTTTTTTTCAGACTAGTGGAAAGAAAACATCCAAATACACTGTTAAGTGTTTCTTTTATAGCACTTTATCTATTTGTGTCAATAGTTTTCAATTACAAAACATATTTTTAAAGGCCGTTTTCTCAAAACGAGTTTTTTTCTCTTCTAAACTGAGCTATAAAGCTCCACTTCAGTTGCACTTACACACGCCAAACTTTACATTTTTATTCCTGTCTATATCCCGAAGGTTTTTACAGAGGGATTTGTTCATATATAATTTTATTCCCCAAAAATATAATGTTTCCTGTCTGTTCTTTTTTCTGAATTATTGCGTGACGAAATGAGATACCCAAAATTCCCTCTGTAAAAACTTTTGACTCTAATATGTCAAAAAATATTAGAAGAATCAAGAATTTTGACTTTATCCAGTGTTTCGATTTTTGTACTAGAAATGTCTGCAAATAAGTGCATGTTTCATTAAATAATGCCTAATTTGCACATTTAAATGTAATATTTTAGAAAAATCTGCAATTATCTATGTATTCAAATCAACTGGGTAAGTAAGGTGATAACTATTAGTTAATTTTTTACCCTCTTCACCTGCAGTGTCTCGCCTTAAAGGGATAGTTCACCCAAAAATGAAAATTCTATCATTAATTACTCTCCCTCATTCCAAACCCATAAGACCTTCGCTCATCTTCAGAACACAAATTAAGATATTTTGGACGAAATCCGAGAGCTTCCTGACCCTGCATTAGACAGTAATGCAACTGACACATTCAAGGCCTAGAGAGGTAGTAAGGACATAGATAAAGTAGTCCAAATGACATCAGTGGTTCAAATGTGATGTAATGAATCTACGAGAATACTTTTTTTGCCCAAAGAAAACAAAAATAATGACTTCAACAATTTCTTCTCTTTGCACACAAAAAGTATTCTCGTAGCTTCATGACTTTATTTAATCAGTTGTAAAGAAATTATGTTTTTGTGAAAATGTTCTCCATTATAGTGGACTTCTATGGTGCCTGCGAGTTTGAACTTCCAAAATTCAGTTTAAATGCAGCTACAAAGTGCTCTAAACAATCCCACCTGAGGAAGAAGGGTCTTATCGAGTGAAAAGATTGTAGTTTTCTACGAATTTTTTTTTTACCTCAAATGCTCGTCTGGTTTAGAGCTGCGATGCGCAATTATCTATAAATGTTTGTTCTGGAAGTGAACTAATGTTTTATTGACAGGATGTTCGTTTTTGGGTGAACTATCCCTTTAAGACAACATTGGCCACCTTATGTGTTACTATTAGGAACAAATTTTGGTCAGTTTTGAAATGTAAAAGAGCATAGAAACAATTACAATTTAGTCCCTGTTTTGGGACGAGGCAAAAACCTGGGTTGTGCACCATTCAAAACGAAATTGACCATGTTGTTTAAATTTTAATTTAATTCCTAAATTTGAATTGAGGTAGAAGACAGAATACAAAATTACAATTTAAAATCAAATTCAAATGCATTTCCAAATGAAATGCACAAATTTATTAATAATATTTCATTGTATTTTATAAATCTGCCAGGGTGCAGCAGTTATTTTAGTATTATTTTTATATTATTATGGCATATATTAATATTTTAAATTGATTTACATTTTTATATTTTGTTGTTAAAGGCTTCCATCATTTTTTATATTTTTACTTGGCATTTATTTATTTTGATTTCAGTTTTAGTTTTAGTTTTAGACATGTTAGTACTTAAAACTTAAAAAGTTTCTCTGCAATGACAATATTTCTAAATTTCATTGAGTGTAAGGTTTATTTTTTATATTTAGTTGTAATTAATTAACACCACTTGGGTGGAGAACTTTTTTCCCAAGAATGCATGAACTGTGTCTTCCTCTCATTCCAATTTAAATTCACTTCTTCCTGAACAAACAAATCCAGTGCATGAAATTACAATGATTTTTCTGCTTACTGTATTTATGAGGCCAAAGGACTGAAATATACAACACACTGCTTTATTAAAAAACAGGTTCAGCAGATGTAGGCAGTGGAGACTATGACATCTACGTCTCAAACTCTGACAGTAAAGGTGAGGACGGCGTTGAAATCGATGACTCTGATTATGACGTCTTCATTGAGGAGGTGAGCCATCTTTTATGTTTATTAAGAAAAAAAAAGAAATTCAGAAGCTTTCCTTAAACAAAATTCTATACATACTAAACAACATCTTGTCATAAAGAATGTGCTAATCTTTCTGGCTTTCATCTACTAATTTCTTGCAGATAAAGCCGATTCTTAGCAGTAAGAAAAATGGCAGGCGGTCTCAGCTCCGCTCCCGCATCGGGACTCCTGGTAACGGAAATGTTATTTATAGGATGCGTACACCTGTTTCCCAAAATATGAGCTTCACTCCAACAGCAGCAGGGCCATGGACCACATCAACAACACCTGCAACCACAACAGTGGTCACTAGCTCCGCCTCCAGGACAACAACCACACCTATTTTACTGTCAGGCCCCGCCCCCACCACGCCTCCTCCTGTAGTTCCATCTCCCAGTCCGTCAATGACGGCATGGAAAGGCGAAAGACCTCGGGTGTATGACGTACCATGTGACGAGACGGTCTGCCCTCCTGACAGCTTCTGCATCAACAATTACGATACTGGCGGCTCTCGATGTCACTGCAACCTCGGCCGGCAGGGAGACTTCTGCTCAGAAGGTGAGTTCGTTCATAATGAGAGACAATTTGCTGAGTGAAGTAAATCAGCACATTCTATATCTGAAGTTTAATATAAACTACCAGCATTTATTTGAGCGAGTTTGGAATAATTAGGATTTAAATTTTTTTCTGAAATAATCTCTTATGCTCACAAAGGCTGCATTCATTTAATTAAAAATACCGTACAGTAAAAACCGTAATATTGTGAAATATTTGTACTGTTTTCTATTTGAATATATTTTTTAAATGTAATTTATTCCTGTGACACAAAGCTGTATTTTCAGCATCATTACTCCTGTCTTTGGTGTCACATGATCCTTCTGAAATAATTCTAATATGTAAATTATTTAGAACTATTCGTTATCAATGTTGAAAACATTTTTTCAGAATTCTGATAATTTTTTTTGTAACATCATAAATATCTTTACTGTAATTTTTTAAACAGTTTACTAAATCCATGCTAAATAAAATTATTAGTTAAATTTCTTTTTAAATCATACTTACCTTAAACTTTTGAATGGTAGTGTATCACAGTTTCTACAAAAATATGAAGCAGCACAACTGTTCTCAACATTGATAATGATCATGTGACACTGAAGACTGGAGTAATGGCTGCTGAAATCAGCTTTTTAATCACACCAATAAATTGCTTGTCAAATTCTATTCAAATAAAAAGGAATTATTTTAAATTACAATAATATTTTACAATATTACTGTATTTTTCATTAAAATGAATGCTGCCTTGGTGAGCACAGGAGACTTCAAAATCATTTAAATAAAATCATAATTATTCTAAAAGATTGGCTGACAGTTTATAGTTATGTTAGATTACCGATGTGATTTCACTGCAACACATAAAATTGTTGTGCTGTAAGTGATTTTACCATTTTTCTAACCAAACCCCAAAATTAAATAATCATTTATTTACTCGCATCGTATTCCAAATGTTTTATTTTTTGAGTGAGCTATCTCTTTAAATAATGCCACTGAATTAAACCACACCCCCTTACCAAAACCACGCCCACTAAGGACATGAAAATGAACATGCAGAGACCATTTCTCATTTATTAGTTTGTGAATTGGCTTAAAAAAGTGCAAAATGTGACTCAACGAGGCAGATGTGTTTTCCTGTGACACCCTTTTTTTCTTGAAAACTAGTATATTTTGTATGTGGTATTTGGAAAAAAATTAAAAAATTTAAAAACAAAAAATTAAAATTAAAAAAGATCTAAAACCTTTAAAATCTCCTAAACTCTTCTGAATCAGTCACCATCTCAGATGCATGAAGAATTTGTCTCTTTTCTTTTTTATTTCATTCCTTCCTCCAGTTCTCTCTCTCCTCTTCTCTCGGTCTCTTAGGAGTGTGTAATCTTTGAGTGTGGAGGTTTTTATTTGCTGTTGTCTATTCCCCTGGTATTTTTCACTGTCTCTTAAGTTTTCAGAGCGAGTACAATATAACGTTTTAAATCAAGTTGACTCCAAACACAAGATATTGCTTTATTGTTCTAAATCTCTCACAGTATTGCATATCAGTTTCAATATTTTTAAATGCAATATATGTTGTGCTGAAAATTGCAGTTTCATGAAATTTCACTCCTCTGAGCTGAACTCATTCTGAGTGTCAAAACATCAGCTTGGTTAATGGCCAAATATTCATGTAGATGATATATTCTTTCAGCCTCTAGGGGAAGTATTTATGTTTTCCATTTGTTCCAAACTGTTTTATTATATTGTGCCTTAATCAGTTTTCAAAGAGAGGGGTCATTTGTCTGTCCACTTCAGTATTATTCAAGTAATAATATCCAGCAAAATGTGGTATTGCTTATTTCAGGAATTTGTTGAACTTTCTATTTATCCTGAGAATCCTGTATCACGATTTGCTCAGAAATATGAAGCAGAACAACTGTGTTCAACACAATAAGAAATAGGTTTTGATAATCGTGCAATACTGTAAATTTATATGTTTTATTTCTGCTTTATGTGTGAGTTTTAGGAGTAGATTTTTTTTAATGTACAGCACTTTGGTCTGTATTGTGGCTGTTTTTAAATGTGCTTTATAAATAAACGAACTTGAATCAGCATATAGCAGTAATTTCTGAAAGATTGTGACACTGAAGACTGGATTAATCATGCTGAAAATTCATCTTTGTGTCACAGAAATAAATTGTATTTTAAAATATATTCAAATAGAAAACAGCTATTTTAAATTGTAATAATATTTCACATTATTACCATTTTTGCTGGATTTTTGATTAAAAAAATGTAGCCTTGGTGAGGTGGTGTAAATTCTTATTTCAAAAACATTTAAAAGTCTTACCAGGTTCAAACTTTTGAACTGTTGTCATAATGACTAAAAGTCACAAAACTTTATTTTTGCTTAAATTAGGGTTTAGGCTAAGGGTGTCAAGTTTTAGCTCTGTGGATGTGGCTGTACACCAACATGGCTGTGATGAACTATGGGATTTGTGCCCAAGAGATGAAACGCTCTGTAAACACAACTCTGTTTCAGAAGATGAGCCAGCAAGCTTGTCCAAACAGACTGAAAAAATGACCTTCAGTCATAGTGTTTGAATCTATAGACTCTCAAGACTGAAAACTGAAACACAGGGTGTGTGCATGTACAAATGTCTAAGATTTCAAAAGCAAGTGTCACAAGAAGTGTTGTAACCACTTAGCTTTATGTCCAACAGGTCTGACTGTAAATTTCCCGAAGTTCTACAGCTACTCTCACATAACGTTTGAACCTCTTAAAAACTCTTACCAGAGCTTTCAGATCAGCCTGGAGTTTAAGGTACTGTATAATCACACATACAGGCAGACTCTGATGTGTTTGAGAGGGTTTTGAGATCAGATGCTTATGAATGACTGCTTTGACCTGTCAGGCAGAGGCTGAGGATGGATTGCTGTTGTATTGTGGAGAGAATGAACACGGTAGAGGAGATTTCACCTCCCTGGCCCTCGTACGGGGGAAACTACAATACAGGTATCTCCAATTTAAAATACAGTTCTTGCAAATGGTTTAATCTCTACAGTTTTCTGCTGTTCATTCAACTCATAATAAATCCAGTCGAGCTTCATTTTGTAGCTTATTTTCATCTTAGAGGTGTTTTAAAGTAATTAGTTCACTTCTAGAATAAAAAGGTCCTGGTAATTTATTCATCCCCCATGTCATCCAAGATGTTCATGTCTTTCTTTCTTCAGAAAAGAAATTCATGTTTTTGAAGAAAACATCCCAGGGTTTTTCTCCATATAGTGGACTTGGAGCCAATGGGAGCCAAAGGGTTAAAGGTCCTAATTGCAGTTTCAGTGTAGCTTTAAAGGGCTCTACACAATCCCAGTCGAGGAATAGGGGTGTTATCTAGTGAAACGCTCTGTCAGCAGGCTGATTTTAGAGGGCTTTGGCCACTTCCTTAGCTGGTCAGGCTGGGAGACCAGCTGGAAAAACCAGCTAAAACCAGCCTAGCCAGGCTGGGAGACCAGCTAAAACCAGCTACTTCCAGCTTAAACCAGCCTAGGCTTTCCGCACAAGCATTTCTATTTGAAAAGTAAATAATTTGTTTTTTTTTCTTTAGAAAATGACCAATCATTTTACTAGATAAGGCCCTTTTTCCTCAGCTGGGATTGTGTAGAGCCCTTTGAAGCTGTATTGAAACTGCAATTTGGACCTTCAACCCGTTGGTCACCATTAAAGTCCACTATATGAAAAATCCCAGAATGTATTTTGTTTTACAAAATCATAATATCTTTTCGACTGAAGAAAGACATGAACATCTTGAATGACATGAGGGTGAGTAGATTGTAATAGAAATATAAGGTTATGATTTGAAAAGATAAATAGGCTTATACTTATATAATGAGCATATAACTATTATATAATGTTATATGGGACCCTGGACCACAAACCAGTCATAAGGGTCCATTTTTTTAAACAGATTTATACATTATCTAAAAGCTGAATAAATAAGTTTTCCATTGATGTATGGTTTGTTAGGATAGGATGGTATTTGGCTGAGACACTATTTGAAAATCTGGAATCTGAGGGTGCGAAAAAATCTAAATACTGAGAAAATCGCCTTTAAAGTTGTCCAAATTAAGTTCTTAGCAATGCATATTACTAATTAAAAATTAGGTTTTGATATATTTACAGAAGGAAATTTACGAAATGTCTTCATAGCACATGATCTTTACTTAAAATCCGAATGATTTTTGGTGTAAAAGAAAAATTAATAATTTTGACCCATACAATGTATTGTTGGCCATATACCGGTGCTACTTAAGACTTGGTTTTGTGGTCACATATTATAATACTACTACCAGTGTTGTAAAAGTTACTTTTAAAAGTAATCTATTACAATATTGCGTTACTCATTAGTTACTTTTATCGAAAGTAACGTGCTATTGTCACGTTGGAATAAGGGAGGTCTGGGTCCAGATGCAGGTGAAGATATTTTAATGAAAATAATAACAAAATAAACAAACCAAAAGGCCAACACGGCAAACTAAACATAAACTGAACAAAACAGGGAACACGGTCAAGGCCAGATCAGGAACACAAAATACATACTAGACAGAAGACAGGTTACAGGAAACAAGACAGACTCACAAGAGTGGTGGGAGAGTGGAGATTATAAAGTCTGTGGTGATAGTGAACAGCTGTGGAGGAAACGAGTGTCATAATCAAAGACAACAAGACAGGTGTAGACAATCAGGGAAGTGCAGTGCAAGATGAAGGGAAACAGCGACCTCAGGTGGCTGAGGGAAAACCCGCAGCCCAGAGTCATGACAGCTATGTTATGTTTGCAAATGTAAAAGCTGTTTCACACCAAAACTGAAATGAACAAGCCTCAGGCTAAAGGAAATGTAAACTGACATCTGTACAGTAGGGGGTGCAGATCAAATAAAACTTTAAGCTGTGATGCCATTCTGGATTGCATTAAGAGTAGGATGCATAAGAAGAAAATTCAACAAAAAAATACAAATGGTATGTTTATCTAAAAGCATTTTTTGCACTTTAGTGTGATTGAATTGGGTCATCTAAGGTCAGCAGCAAAGGCTTTGGATAATAAAATAGGATTTTATATAAATAATACATACAATTTTTTTTTTCATTATGTGAATTTCCATTTCATTTCATTTTATTAATTTTGAGGGATACAGAATCTTTTTTTGTGCATGTGAGATGAGTAAATGCATTTCTGTTTTTTTGTTTTCTCTGAGAATTTGAAGTGATTTAGCTATTATTAGTAATTGATGTTGATTATTATTTGCACAGGTTTAACTGTGGTACAGGGGCAGCTCAGATCATGAGTGACAGCTCTATTGTGATTGGACAGTGGCACACAGTCACGATATTTAGAGACGGCATGAATGGCTGGCTACGACTAGACAATGACACACCAGTGTCGGGCCGTTCTCAGGTATGCATGCCTTAAAGTTCACAAAAATTTATAGATAATGTACTCACCCCCTTGTCATCCAAGATGTTCATGTCTTTCTTCAGTCGTAAAGAAATTATGTTTGTTGAGGAAAAAACTTTCAGGATTTCTTTCCATATAATGGACTACTATGGTGCCTGAGAGTTTAAACTTCTAAAATGCAGTTTAAATGCAGCTTCAAAGAGCTCTAAGGAAGAATAGTCTTATCTAGTGAAACGATTTTTTTTTTATTTTTTAAATTGACAATTTATATACTTTTAACCTCAAATGGTCGTCTTGTCTAGCTCTGCGCCAACTTCTGGTTCAAGACAGTTTGGGTATATTGAAAAACTCCAGTCTCATTTTCTTCTCCAACTTCAAAATCTTCCTACATCACTTCAGAAGGACCAACCCAGTGTTTACAAAGTGAACAGGCAAAGAAGATCAAACACCCTTTACAAAAAAAGGTATAACAGTGATGTAGGATAATTGTGAAGTTGGAGAAGAAAATAAGATGGGAGTTTTTTGACATAACCTAACTGTCTTGAACCAGAAGTTGACGCAGAGCTAGACAAGGCGAGCATTCGAGGTTAAAAAGTATATAAATTAAATCATTTTTTTTTTTAGAAAATATCAGATCATTTCGGTAGATAACACCCTCTTCCTTGGCTAGGATCGTTTAGAGCGCTTTAAAGCTGCATTTAAGCTGCATTTTGGAAGTTTAAACTCGGGGGCACCATAGAAGTCCATTATATGGAGAGAAATCCTGAAATGTTTCCCTTTAAAAAACATAATTTCTTTACGACTGAAGAAAGAAAGATATTAACATCTTGGATGACAAGGCGGTGAGTAAATTATCTGTACATTTTTGTTATGGCAGTGAACTTCTCCTTTAATACACAAACACAGCACAAAAAAAAGTTGGGTTTTGTCATACCCTGTATTGACTAATCGGCATCCAGGACTGGAACCATCCATTTAATAAAACACATCTAACAACCTCTTTTCTTTCTCTCTCAGGGTCAGTACACTAAAATAACCTTCCGCACGCCTATGTTTTTGGGCGGAGCTCCGAATGCCTATTGGCTGGTGAGGGCGGTGGGGACCAATCGCGGCTTTCAGGGCTGCATGCAGAGTTTGACTGTCAACAGCAAAGCCATTGACATCCGACCCTGGCCTAAAGGAAATGCACTGAGCGGAGCAGACATCGGTTAGTTTGACATACTACATAACCATGAGTGTCTTTGCCTTTATTTTGAACAGCTTGATTTTCAACCCTAAAAGTCTTCATTGTGCTTAAAGTATGCTTGTCTATGTGTCTATCAGATAAATATAACTTGCTGTGCTATTTTGCTATTCTGCCCTGAGGGTTCATCAGTTTGTGAAAAGCTGATAATTAATTAATTCATAAATGAAACATTTAAATCATAAATAATGTAACAAAAATAAAACACTAAAAGGATTCAATAATTTATTAGTTTACCCGCATGTCATGTGATCATTAACTGACATCAGAGAACCGTGAACTTGCAAATGTGCTGTTAAAATATGAAAATATTCAGGAGGTGGAAGTAAATATTTTACACTATTGTTCCAAAGTTTGGGGTCAGTAAGATTTTTTTTATTTTATTAATGCATTTGTTCACCATGGATGCAATAAAATAAAACAAATGTGACAGTGACTTTCAAATGTTTAAAATTATATTTGTATATTCTTGCAAAAACTAAATGTTTCTTGAGCATCAAATCAGCATATTAGAATGATTTCTGAAGGATCGTGTGACACTGAAGACTGGAGTGATGATGCTGAAAATACAGCTTTGTATTATAGAAATAAAGTCATTTTGAAATATATTCAAATAGAGAACAATTATTATTTTCAAATTAAATAATGTTTCATAATATTCTCATTTAAACTGTTTTTGATTAAATAAAAGCACCCTTAATGAGAAATATCACTGCCCCCGATCTAGTGATCTAATACATGAATATTTACACATTTTTAAATGTTCACATACTTCTTGGTATTGTGTTCAAAGTATGTTCTTCTCTTCTGTGTGTTTCAGGCGAGTGTAGCAACAGTGTGTGTGAGAAGGTCACCTGTGCTAATGGAGGAATCTGCTTTGCCAACCGTGCGGACGGCTTCATCTGCCTGTGCCCTCTGGGCTATAAGGGCTTCCTCTGTGAGGAGAGTGAGTCACAAGTGCTGGCATTCACACACACACAAGACCATGGTTTTGTGGCACTGACTTTTGCATGTGCAAGCACTAACACATTTACGCTTTCTATAAACTAAATTATATGAAGTTTTTATTGTTATTGCCCTGTTGCATGCAGAGAAGCTCTTGTGAAAAAGAACATTTCTGCATAGTTCTAAAATGAGTGCTTGTTACGAAATAATATACTTTAAAGGGGTCATTTGATGCAAAACTCATCTTTACATGTTGTTTGAACATTAATGTGTGTTGGCAATTTGTGTACACAACCACCCTACAATGATAATCCATCAAGGGGTATTTTTTAATCTTAAAAAGTATATCTCCTTTTTAAAATCATGTCATTCTCAGCTTCTTGTCAGTGAGACGGTACACCCACAGAGGCCACTCCCACGGTAGTTGATTGACATGAGCACCTTACCTTAGACCCGCCCTCACCGAGCTGAAACAGTCCGACTCCGATTGCCATTGTGTCGACTCAGGTGCAGGGGAAGACTGAGTGATTGAGGTGTTCTGTTGTTGGATGTAATAATGAACATAGCAGTACTCATTTACTCCCGACATCTGAGCCACTGAAGACGCAGAGGATAACATTACTTTTCATTTTTAAAAGGAAAGCGCGATCACATATGCGTCTATGTTCGTGCAAATCGTTCCTGATGCAGCTTCACCAACAGCAGAAGTGAGTATAAGGGTTTTTTATGCATCTTTGCAAACTTCCTTTCTTAATAATGTGCTTGTTGGTAAGTTTTGCGGCTAAATGCGGCTAAAGTAAACATTACAGCTCATCATCCCAGGCAGAGAGGGGCGGGGCGAACAGAGCTCATTTGCATTTAAGGACCATGCAATAAATGAGTGGATTTTTTGCAAAGCTGATTTTGACAAGGTAAAGGGTGTTTTATTTACACTACTGTTTTTAACCAAAGTATATTACAGACTTTTCATAAAGACCCTAAAAAATCATATGAACTTGTGGAAAATGGGCATCCGATGACCCCTTTAAAAGAATATCCATATCTGCAAATTAGGGCTGTCCCCGACTAAGAATTTTCATAGTCGAATCAGAATTTTCGAATCTTTCTATAGTCGACCGATAGTCGAATCATCTAGGCTTATGTGTGTGTGTGAATGGGATAGGAGGGACACGACACTATAGTCAGCAGGAGGGTAAAACAATTTTTATTTTATTTTACACACTGCACACAGCAACAACTTTTAATAAAGCGACCAAAACTGCCTGCCTGACTGCAAAACTGACAGACACACTTATTTAGGTTTAAATAAAAAAGACAGAACGCGTCTTTTAGTTCTAAAAACGCAAGGCGCACAGCACTGCCTTTTTTGCTAAGCAACGACCAAAACAGCTGTCCTCAAAGGATTATAGCGCGAACGCTCTAAAATCTATTTTTTTGCTGTTAATTAAACTGTCATATTAGCAGAAACCCTAAATAATACAGCCCCTGGTTTCCCATGATAGACACCAAAGGTTTCTCCTCTATTTCTTGCAGTCTCCGGACTTTTTAAGCGACGGTAAACTTTCGAAGACCCGAAAGATTGGACAATGGGAAAGAACGCGAATAACGTTGGGCGTTTTTCCGCTCAGAGTTGATTTTTTTTTTTCAACTTCAGGCGCTCAGAGCGCTCCTGCAAAAACGCGAGGCGCCGGGGACGCATTAACGGAGCGCAGAACGCTCACTGCCAACAGAAAACCATTCAAAAGAGGCGCCTCCAACGGCAAAAACGCGTTCGGTGTGATCGCCGCCTAATCCCTGCCGTCCTCATCTCATCATGGATCAGGGCAAGTGAAAATTAAATCTGTCACAGGGGTGGTTGGATTTGTTCACAAACACGTTAAAAATATTTATTGAACGCTTCTTTCTTTTCACTTTTGTTTTTACTGCATTATCATAATCTAAGGCTGTTTATAACTTAATATGTCCGTACAAAATCTAGTAGTTCTGTGTGCAGTTAGACATTGAGCACCCCTATATTGCCAAAATGGTGTGATGCTCGTTTCACCCGCGAAGATTCGACTGTGAGATCGGTGGTCGAATCAGGCTCCGCATATCGATGCATCGAATCTTCGACTATTCGGGGACAGCCCTACTGCAAATTGAATGTTTTTGGGCCCTTTAAAAGGTTAGTTCACCCAAAAATGAAAATTAGCCCATGATTTACTCACCCTCAAAGCATCCTAGGTGTATATGACTTGAGGTCTTTCAGTCAAATCTACTCTTGAGTTATATTAAAAATTATTATAAAGCTCTTTCAAGCTTTATAATGGCAGTGGGCAGGTGTTTCTGTTCAACAGTCCAAAACAAGTCCAATAAAGTTAAAATTATAATCAACATCAAAATTTGCATGTACTTTAGTATGTTAGTCAACATTTAAGTGGCATTTTATTAATTGTTTTGAAGAACACTAATAGTGACCATTCATTAAGTGCAGTAATAAGTGTCAGTGTTGCAAAAACATAAACATATATGGACCACAAATTGAGTTTTATATATTATAAATAAGCTTTCGAAGGATAGGACAATATTTGACCGAGTTACAACTATTTGAACAATCTGGAATCTGAGGGTGCAAAAAAAATCTAAATACTGAGAAAGTTCTTTGCAATGCATATTACTAATCAAAAATAAAGTTCTTATATATTTATGGTAAGAAATTTACAAAATATCTTCATGGAACATGATCTTTACTTAATATCCTAATGATTTATGGCATAAAAGAAAAATCAATAATTTTGACCCATACAATGTATTTTTGGCTATTGCTACAAATATACCCATGCTATTTATGACTGCTTTTGTGGTCCAGGGTCACATATATGTCTTACAAGACATAACATACAGCTTTTAACACACATGACAAATGTCATAGTAGTAGTAATAAATACAATCCCTGTTACCTGTCAACATTTGTAGATATATTTGTATTAAAAATGTGTGCTAAAAGGTAAAAAAATATGACTAGGTAAAAAAAGTAATTGCAGTTTTTTTTTTTTTTTAGATTTCAATTTTAACCAGCAAACGTGATCAGTATTATTGTGTGCCATTACCTTACTTCATATTTCTTAATTCTGAAGGCTAAAACATCTTGTTTCAGGTTTCCTGTTGTCTCTGCCCCAGTTTAACGAGAGCATGTACTCGTACGCCAGCGCCCCCTGGCCTCAGCCCTCCCACAACTACCTGTCCTTCATGGAGTTTGAGATGACCTTCCAGCCAACCAGTCCCGACGGGGCGCTGCTCTACACCGATGATGCGGCCAGTCGTGACTTCCTGTCAATTAGCCTGGTGGGCGGATATGTGGAGTTTCGCTTTGACTGCGGCTCGGGGGCCACAGTTATCAGGTTGAGTGTGTAGTAAACTGCAAAACATTTGATTTTCTTATGTTTTGGTAGATGACTGTGAATCCACAGCCGTTAAATATTCTGTAAGGACAGGAAACAATATATTTGCTTCTGTTGTCAGGAGTGAAGAGGCCATCGCTATGGACGTGTGGCATGAGTTGCGTGTCTCTCGTACAGCGAAAAACGGCATTTTACAAGTAGACAACCAGAGACCAGTGGAAGGCATGGCAGAGGTGAACAGTTTTGTATTATTTGAAAACATTTACACTACCATACACAAGTTGGGGTCAGTTTGTAATATTTTTATACTTAACAAGGATACATTCATTTGATCATAAGTGCAGTAAAAATAGTCATATTGTTAAATAATATTGCAATTTAACAGTTTTTTTATTTGAATATATTTTAAAAAGTAATTTATTCCTGTGATGCAAAGCTGAATTTCCAGCATCATTACTCCAGTCTTCGTTTCACGTCAAAATATTTTCGTTTCAGTGCTGATTTGCTGCTATAACATTTTAATGGTATTTATATAAAAAACATTTCATAATATTTAATAATTTCGTTATTATCAATGTTGAAAAGAGCTGCTTAATTCAGTCTTTTAATGACAGTGTGAAAACAAATTTCAACACTTTTCAACAAATTTCACTGGAAATTTAATTTAATTTAATTTAATTTAATTGTGAAAACAAGTTTCAACTTTTTCCACTTGACATTTGATTTGATTTGATTTCAAGTAATTACTATTCATTATTCAATCTTTTAATGATAGTGTGAAAACACTTTTAAGAGTTCTTTTAACTCTTTTCACTGAAAATTTTATTTAATTTAATTTTATTTAATTTAATTTTATTTTGTTTTTTGTTTTGTTTTGTTTTGTCTTGTCTTGTTTTATTTTATTCAGTCCAAGTAATTACTCATCATTATTTAGTCTTTCAATGACAGTGTGAAAACTAATTTCAACTCTTTTCACTAGACACTTTATTTTATTTTATTTTATTTTATTTTATTTTATTTTATTTTATTTTATTTTATTTTATTTTATTTTATTTTATTTTATTTTATTTTATTTTATTTTATTTTATTTTATTCCAAGTAATCACTATTCATTTTTTCAGTTTTGAAATATGACAATATGACAATATGATAACAAATTTTAACACTGACTTGCTGAAATAAAGGTACAAAAGTTAAGTAACTTTTCAAAAGGCACACTTTTGTACCTATTAGGTTCTAATATGTACACTTTTGTATTTTTGGACATATTGTACTTTTACAGTACCAAAATGGTACTCTGTAGGTACAAACATGTACCTTTTGAAAAGGTAGGCCCCCCAGTGACAGCTTTTGTACCTTTATTTCTGAGTGCAGCGTGAAAACAAATTTCAGCACTATTCAATTAATATGGATTGTTGAGCATAATTTATTGACAACAAAATCTGTTCAATCAAAAATAAATGTATAAAATACAATACATTATTTTGTATGTATATAGTGTATAGTATAACAACAAAAACATTACTGATAATGATCTTTCTCTCTCTTTCTTTTTCTCTCAGGGTGCATTTACACAAATAAAGTGTAGTTCTCCTCTCTATATTGGAGGAGTTCCTAATTATGATATAACTAAGACAAGCGCTGGTGTCCTGAGACCCTTCAGTGGAACTGTTCAGAAGGTACAAGGGTTTAAATAGTAGATACTAGTTAAAGATACTACAGGGTGCTTAGTTAGTGTTCAATGTTGCGGTTGAATTTTATGTTGCAACACCTGACTATTTAATGTTTCTAATCTTAAAATGGTATAATAATGTTCAATCTTTCCCCCTGTCCCAGATCACTCTGAATGACCGCACTATAGAGTTAAATCCTGGTCAGGCTTTTGGGGTGAACGTGTTGAATGCAGACCACCCTTGTGTTGAGAACCCATGTGCTAATGGAGGAACATGCAGGCCGAAGTGGGACGGATACGACTGTGACTGTGCGCTTGGGTATGATGGGAAACACTGCCAGAAAGGTGAGAAAACAAACAACTCTAAGACAATGGTGCTTCTGAAGATCTGCCATGCATAGTTCATAGTCCAGGCATAAGTTTAGAATGCAACACTTACATACTTATAATGCATTATTTCTGTATGCATAATGTACAGTGTGAGAAAAACATACTTTATTCATTAAAAATAGAATAGGCAGTATACAGTACATATTGTGCATTCTGCAGTATGCTAGTATTCCATTACAAAAGTAGGCTATGTTCAAAATTGTCTGCTACCATACTACACTTGGTAATTCATAGTATGTTAACTAAAGACTAAAACTACTAAAATACAAAAAAAATCTAGTAAATGAAATAAAACAGAAATAAAATAAAATATAAATAACATGTAAAACTTGAGCTTAGATTAGAACGCTTAAGTTGGAGTATATAAAAGTTGAAGTACTAAAATGACCAAAACTGAAGCTGAAATAAAAATTTAAAAAGCTATTTTAAAACAACAACATAGAAGTATTTAAGTAATTATTATTTTTGTTAGATTGTCGTTATATTAGAAACAATTACTAAACTGAAATTTAAATAAATATGAAATAAAACATTTTTTAAAATATTTTAAGTTTTTAATTTTATTTTAAGTTATAGTCATTTAAAAAAAAAAAATCTATTATAAATACATAAAGTCATAAATATAATAAATAAAAATTATAATATTATATGAAAAATATGAATTATAACTATAATAGTATATAAATAATATAAGCTACATTTGGTGAAATTCATAAACCAGAACACAAAAAAAAACTAATAAATAAATGAATAAAATAATTAAAATGCACAATGCAATGCACTAAATCTTTCATGCGTATAATGACTCCTCCTTGACTTTAAATAAAAATGCCAAAAAAAAAATGCATAGTGGTTCTCATATTATTAGTATATGATTTAAACTAAACTCTGTAAGAAGGCAGATCTCAAGGAGCAGGACTGAGCTTTAATTAAAAACTTTCCTTCCGTGGTATACAAACAGTATTTTGTGCTTGGTTTTAGACTGAGATGTTGCTCTGATATTCTTTGCAGACTTCTTCCATAACACTTCAAAATCTTTCTTAAGCTTCTTTTATTCTGTTTTGTGCTCTCGCTGTGCAGAATGTGGGAATTATTGCTTAAACAGTAAGTGTTCGAGTTAGAATTTCTCTTTCATGTCTGCTGTCTAATAAGACTGGCTTTAGTGTATTTATGGTGTATGCTGCCATCTAGTGAAGGTTACAGAGCTTTTTCTTTTGCTGTATCAGCTGTCACTGAATCTATAGAGATCCCTCAGTTCACTGGACGCAGCTATCTGACATACGACAACAGAGATATCCTCAAAAGGTAGACTACTTTTGCTTTTATACTCTTTACTTACTATAATTACATTGGTTCTGGAAGTATTTTTCACATAGGGATTTTTAAAAAGTGTTTGTTGCCATGAACTAACCCAACCAGCTATAAAATGAATCACAACATTACAAAATGTGATTTTTAACAAAAAAGCATTTGAAAGTCAGACAAAAACACTGTGTACTTAACTGTTTTAGTAAAGGGGAAAGACCTACAATTCAATGAAGCATTGTAAATAACATAATCAAATTAAAAACAATGGTGAAATATAAATCTATTCATTTAAAATGGTTGATTATAAGGTTTCTTGCTAAATATGAAGGTGTGGTCCTTGTAAGCTCTTTTGTTGCAATTTGCTCACTGCAACTCTGATTGATGGAATGTTTGCACAGCATCATGGGTAATGTAGTTTTTCCACTTTAAATTCCAGCAAAAATGGTAAAATTGTGAAATATGTATACTATTTAAAATAACTGATTCTATTTAAATATATTTTAAAATTGAATTTATTTCTGTGATTTCAAAGAATTTTTAGCATCATTACTCCAGTCACATGATCCTTCAGAAATCATTCTAATATTCTGATTTACTGCTCAAATAATTTATTATTATATGTTTATGAATAGAAAGATCAGTTCAATTTTAAGCATCCTTACTAAATGAAAGTAATAATTTCTATCACCCCCCCCCCCCCCCTCCAAAAAAATGTACACTGACTTCAACATTTTTAATGGTATTTCAGATATATTAAAGCTGATTTTTGGATCTTCCTATTCATTAAAGAATCTTTCTGAAGGATCATGTGACACTGAAGACTGGAGTATTGCTGCTGAAAATGTATCTTTGATCACAGGAATAAATTACATTTTAAAATATATTGAAATAGAAAACAGTTATTTTAAGTAGAGCAAAAGATACTTCTTTAAAACCATTAAAATTCTTACTGTCCAAAGACTTTTGACCAGTAGTGTATGCTTCATATAAAGTTTTTGTCTTTTTTGTGCATATATGCACTCATGCTAATATAATAGTGCATGTCTCTGCAGGGTATCAGGTTCCAGAACAAACATGTTCATGCGTTTTAAGAGCACGTCTAAAGATGGACTTTTACTTTGGCGGGGAGACAGTCCAATGAGAGCCAACAGTGACTACCTGTCTCTCGGCCTTCAAGACGGAGCGCTTATTTTCAGGTATAACAACATTTCCACTCACATCTGCATACAACCGCATGCTTAAAATCACGAGATTTACATTCATATACATTTTTTTGCAGAAAATAGAGGATCAAAGGCGTCCTCCTAAGATTCTCCTAATATCTCTTATTCTCTCTGCAGTTACAATCTTGGTAGTGGAGCCACATCTGTGGTCATTAATGGCACATTTAGTGATGGTAAATGGCACAGAGTGAAGGCTGTCAGGTCAGACATTTTGCCATTAAATCATTATTTTAGCATGTCTTTCTTTGTCAAAATTTCTCGTTTATGTGCTCGCTCTTTGTCATTTTTATGTACAGTTGAGGTCAAAAGTTTTTCCCTTTCAGAATCTGCAAAATGTTAATTATTTTACCAAAATAAATTGTTTATTTGGAACTGACCTGAATAAGATATTTGACGTAAAATATGTTTACATATAGTCATAAATTTATAAAAATGACCCGGTGAAAACTTGAACAAAATGAAAATGTGTACTTTTTTTTTATTTTATTTTTTTTATCTTGCCTTGTGCTGCCCTTTAGAGGTTACAGAAGATAGTTGCATGTTTTCCAGAAGACAAAATAATTTAAATTTACCCTGATATTAAAATTCAAAAAGTTTTCACCCCCAGCTCCTTCTGTAGCATAGTGAACAATTGAACTTTCTGTAATAGATGCAGGGCTGAGTCCCTCAGTTGTCCTCAACTGATCTCAAAATAATACAGCCATTGTTGGAAAGGGTTCAAATACACAGAAATGCTGAAAAACCAAAAAATTTGTGGGACAATGACCAACTATCACTAAACTAAAAAACAAACACAGCTGTGGATCAAGAGGGGTGTAAACAGGGTCATTTTCATAAATTCAACTATTATTTTCTCTTGTGGACTAATATGTGAACGTCAGATCAGTACTAAATAAACAATAACATGCATTTTGTATGATCCCTCTTATTTTGGTCAAATAGTTAACATTTTTCAGATTCTGAAAGGGGGATGTAAACTTTTGACCTCAGCTGTAACTTGCAAGCAGTTTCTGAGAGAGAATTATTTAAAAGTAAATCCTACACCAAATTTCTTCAGTGTAGATGAATGTCAGACAATTTGCACCATTTAAAAGGGTTATATTTCTCAGTTTAACCAACCTTTTATGTTTGTCTCTGTCTGAAGGGACGGACAGTCTGGTAAATTAACCGTCGACGATTACGGATCTAAAACAGGCAGATCTCCAGGAAAGATGAGACAGCTAAACATAAACGGTGACCTTTACATCGGTAAGAAAAAACACAATTATGAAGTTAATATTTGTTTTGCTGTTTGCTTGAATTTTCTATTCATTACAGAATCCTGAAAATTCCATAAAAATATCAGGCAACTATTTTCAACATGGATAATAAGTAGGGGTGGGCATAGATTAATTTTTTTAATCTAGATTAATCTAGATTAAATCTTGGAATTAATCTAGATTAATCTAGATTAAAATGGCTAATTTGAATTCTGCTGAAGGCATTCAGAATATGTGTGCTACCCAAATAATGACTTAAAGTCTTTGAGAATGGATCATAAAGCTCATAAAGCTGTTCTATGATAATTTGTTGATGAAAATAAATTATGTTTAATTAGATGTACTTGTGTTTACTAACTAACTAACAATGAAATTATTTTTTCTACCTATTAGATTGTGTGTTTTTAACGTCAACACCTACCCAGCCCATTACATGTTACACCGTACTTTTATTTTGACAGGTTGCCGTGAAGTTTCTGTGTATGATATGATGCTAGTTTTCTCAAATGAAACGTTAAAAGTGACACTCACAGCAGTTTGGGAGATTGAGTTTATCTGTTCATGTGAGATGAAAATGCCAAAAATGACCGGGAGCGTCACGTGTGTTTCAGTATGCGTGTAGTAAAAGCTCGTCTCCGCAATGCATACATACAGCTAGGCAAACGGAACATATCGGATTCATATTAAAACGGTCTTTTTGCATTTCAGGTTTCACATACACTAGTCCATATCGCGATTTGAATTAAGTGACTGACCAACATTTGATTTATGAATCCAAAAAACGACGAATTTACGTGGCATTTCGCTATAGTAGATTCGGTTTTTATGAATGGAGGACTACGCGATCCCGTCTGTGTTTTGGCGGAGGAGATTTAAACGCGCGACCATATTCTATAGTCTTCGGTATACATCCGCGTTAAACTATCAAGGTGAAAGTCATCATAGCTTGCGTAGTTTAGACCCAGCTCCCAACCCAAATTTGAGAATAGATTAACGGCGATATTTTTTTTATCGCGCGATAAGAGTTTCACGTTAACGCAGCACGTTAACGCCGATAACGGCCCACCACTAATAATAAGTGATTCTTGAGCAGCAAATCAGCGTATTAGAATGATTTCTGAAAGATCATGTGACACTGAAGGACTGCAGTAATGAGGCTGAAAATGCAGCTTTGCATCACAAAAATAAATTACATTTAAAAAATATATTCAAATCAAAAAAGGTTATTTTAAATTGTAATATTTTTTCACAATATTGCTGTTTTTATTGTATTTTTAATCAAATGATTTTGTGTCTAGTTCTGCTGGTGATTTAGATTTTTAAAATTTCTCCAGGTGGGATGAAAGAGATCGCGTTGCACACGAACAGGCAGTACATGCGAGGTTTAGTGGGATGCATTTCTCATTTCACTCTGGCCACGGACTACCATCTGTCTCTGGTCGATGATGCAGCTGACGGCAAGAACATCAACACCTGCACCAACTGAACACCTCAAAAACACCAGCTACAGATTGCAAACATCAATGACTGCAATCCAAGAACAACAACATCAAAATAACAACAATATCAGGAACGCTAACATCACTGACCTCAGCTGAGAAGCAACAAATGCATTTGCCATTGCAGCCAAAATGAATATATGCCCCATTCAACTTCTTAAAATGACCATAGTCAAGACCCAAACATTTACCTACATCTGATGAAAAGCATTTGTATATGTGCTGAGATGAGGATGAAAATATGTTATGATATGTTATAATATTCCATAAGCTAGCATGCAGATGTTTAAAGGCAAGACCAACTCAGACGTTTTGTCCATCATGGAACATTTGACATCTTTTACTGAATAGTCACAACTAAACATAGTTATACACCAAACTGTTTGTTTTCATATCTACAACACTTTTTTTATGGGACTTAAAGTATGATTCGGCTACAGGTTCTTGTCCTTAGTCAGGTGGGCCCAGGTGGGCCCTCTTGCATTATTCTCTTCAAGGGCAAATGTATTTATATTTATTATTATTTTTTTTTTTATACCATTCATTTTGAATCAGTATTTAGGCTGATTACTTTATAGATAAAGATAGGTTCCGATGATTAGCCGTCATTTAGCGTAGTACCTGTCTCTCTCTTCTGAGGTAATGTTTGCACTGTGAGTTTCTAGGCTGCTAGTGGTGGAAGGACAAGGTGATGTGAATTTTCTCTTTAACGTCTCCGCCTCTCTTTTCCTTCTAGCTACAAACTTTTATGAATCCCAAAGACTCTTTTATAGCTACTGTAGATCTTTGTTTTTGTTTGTGTGAGTTAATGGATGTCTGCAAAAAAATGCATCTCTTAATTTTCTGCCTTGATGTTTTAAAAGCCTATCATTTTGCCATCAAAAATGTGACTTACTGATTTTATTCCTAAAATAAAAAGTATGTCAGACACTTCATTTTAGGCAGGTGTCTCTTTAAATTTATTTTAAAGTAGGATAGCAGAAGCTTGTATTACAGAGTATTTAACTTCTAATTATAAATCTAATAAGCTAACCCTTAAATGAAAATTAACAATGGTTTTACTACAGTAACCATGGTTTAATTGTGGTTTTTGTGGTAAAACCATAGTAACCACAAAATAAAGCAATACTATAGGATTTAAAGAAAAAACATGGTAACTACAAAATGAACCATTGTTTTACAAGAACCATGGTTTAACTATTGTTTTTGTAGTAAAACCATAGTAATCACAAAAGTAATAATGGTTTTACTACAAGATCCATGCTTTAACTTTGGTTTTGCATTAAAACCTTAGTAACCACAGAATTAACCATGGTTTTACCATAGCATTTGCATTAAAACCTTAGTAACCACAGAATTAACCATGGTTTTACCATAGCATTTGCAGTAAAACCATGGTAACTACAAAATTAACCATGGTTTAACTATGCTTTTGTAGTAAAATCACAGTAACTACAAAATTAATTGTGGTTTTACTACAATAACCCTGGTTTAGCTATAGTTATTGTAGTAAAACCATAGTAATCACAAAAGTAATCATGGTTTTACCATAGAATTTGCAGTAAAACCATGGCAACTCCAAAATTAACTATGGTTACTACAAAAACCATGGTTTAATTATGGTTTTTGTATTAAAACCATAGTAATCAGAATTGTCCATGGTTTTACCATAGCATTTGCAGTAAAACCATGGTAACTACAAATATGGTTTTATTTTGATAATTCCATGTTTATCCTGATCCCCTTCTTTATATATAGTCATGGTAAAAAGTTATTTAAACTCTATTTCTGAAATGTTTTTGATAATTTTGTAGTAAAATCACAGTAACTACAAAATTAACCATGGTTTTAAGTATTGACAGTGAAATCATAGTTATCAAAAAATTAACCTTTGTTTTACTACATTAACCATGGTTTAACTATGTTTTTTTGGTAAAATCACAGTAACTACAAAATTAAGCAAGGTTTTATTACAATATTGACAGTGAAACCATAGTAATAATAACATTAAAACTATAAGTAAAACTATAAAACCAAAAAAATAAATATGGCTGTACTATAATATGTTGTCACGACCACACACAAAGGGAGAAGGTGAGTATCTTTCAAGGTATTTATTAACAAACGTGCACAGTTCAACACACGTGCAAACGGGTGAATAATGTCTCTGTGGTCAAATCTTCAAACATAACACAACAGGTGAGTTCAAGTTCATAAGGATCATAGCGTTAGCAACAGTCACTTCCCTCTGACACGATTAACGTGTTTCACAGGAGAACATCAGAGCAATCCACGGGGAGCACAGGAGAACATCAGAAGAATCCACGAGGAGCACAGGAGAGACAACAGGAGGGGGAGAAGATCCACAGAGAAGCATCCATGCAACTTCGATACCAGCCGGTGAGTGAGTGAATGAGGTAAGTATTTGAAGGGTGTGGTGATTGCTGGTGCAGGTGACGGTGATTAGAATTCTGGTGATGGTTCACGGGTGTGCTGTGGTGGTGATTGGCTGGTTGGTGGAGGATCGTGGTGATTGGGGCTGAGGGAACGTGCAGAGGGTGTGACATCACCCCCTCCTCCACGGGTGACTCCTGGCACCCAAGAACGGCGACGGGGACGACCACGACCTCTGGGAGCTGGGCGTTCGGGATGTTGGCGGTGGAATTCCTCGAGGAGAGTCGGGTCCAGGATGTCGTCACGGGGTATCCACGATCTCTCCTCGGGTCCGAACCCCTCCCAGTCCACTAGGTACTGGAGCTGGCCGTTCCGCCGCCGGGAGTCTAGGATTTCTTGGACTTGGTAGATGTTATCTCCAAGGATCTCTGGCGGGTCGGGAGGAGGAGGTGACTCCGATTCTGTGGAGGAAGGGAACAGGGGTTCAGTGTGGCGTTTGAGTAGGGAAACGTGAAACGAGGGAGCGATTCTGTAATGTGGAGGTAGGTTTAGACGGTAGGTGACAGGGTTGATTTGTGAGTGCACGGTGAAGGGCCCTATGTAGCGGGGACTCAGCTTCCTGCTGGGCAGCCGGAGGCGTATGTCTCGAGTGGACAGCCATACTTGGTCCCCGGGGAGGTAAACTGGGTTGGGTAGCCTACGACGGTTGGCGTGTTCCGTATGCCTCCGTACTGCCCGCTGGAGATGGACGTGCGCTGAGTCCCACACCCTCTCGCTCTCTCGGAACCAGTGATCTACCGCGGGCACCTCGGAGGACTCTCCAGTCCATGGAAACAGAGCTGGTTGATAACCTAGAATACATTGGAATGGGGTTAGACCAGTAGAGGTTTGACGGAGGGAATTTTGCGCATACTCAGCCCACGGTAGATACTGGCTCCAGGTGTTTTGATGTTGGGAACAGTACGTCCGAAGGTAGCGGGAGATTTCCTGTATTTTCCGTTCGGTCTGCCCGTTCGTTTGAGGGTGATATCCGGATGACAGGCTGACTGTGGTACCCAGGAGTTGGAAGAAGGCCCGCCAGACCCTGGAAATGAATTGGGGTCCCCGATCGGACACGATGTCTTCTGGGAGTCCGAAGTTCCGGAATACATTGTGGAACAGTGCTTCTGCGGTTTCTAGTGCTGTGGGGAGACCTTTGAGAGGTATTAATTTGCAAGCTTTTGAGAATCGATCGACTACCACTAAAATTGTGGTGTAACCCTGAGAGGGGGGCAGGTCTGTGGCGAAGTCAATGCCCAAGTGTGTCCAGGGTCGGCGGGGAATAGGTAATGGTTGTAATTTACCTTCAGGTAAGCGGCGTGGGGTTGTGTTAACGGCGCAGACCGAACATCCTTGGACGTACCGTTCCACTTCCCTGCTCATGTTGGGCCACCAATATTTCTGCTGGAGGAGCGAGAGGGTTCGCCTGCTGCCAGGATGTCCTGAGCCGGGGGACGTGTGCGTACTATCCAGCAGAAGGGGTCTGAGACGGCTTGGGACATAGACACGACCCGGGGGAAGCTCCGGTGGTGCAGGTTCCTCGAAGGTGGCGGCTCGTATATCTTCATCCAGCTGCCATAGTATGGGTGCGAGAAAGACAGATGGGGGTAGAATTGGATCAGGATCGTCAGAGGTAGGTTCAGGTGAGTACATACGTGATAGGGCGTCTGCTTTGGTGTTTTTGTGGCCGGGTTGGTAAGTAATGTTGAAATCGAATCGGGCAAAGAATAGTGACCAGCGAGCTTGACGGGCATTTAGTCTCTTGGCGTGCTGAATGTACTGGAGGTTCTTGTGGTCGGTTATTACGGTGAAGGGGAACTGGGCTCCTTCCAACCAGTGCCGCCACTCTTCGAGGGCGAGCTTTATTGCCAGCAGTTCGCGGTCTCCAATTCCATAATTCTGCTCGGCTGGGGTGAGTTTCTTGGAATAGTACGCACACGGATGGAGGGATCGGGGTTCATCAGACCACTGGGACAGCACAGCTCCTACGCCTACGTCCGCCGCATCAACTTCCACCACGAAGGGCCTTGAAGGGTCGGGGTGCTTGAGGATAGGAGCGGTGGTGAACATCAGCTTTAGACGGTCGAAGGCTTGCTGAGCCTCTGGAGTCCACTGTAGTACCCGGCGTCCTCCCTTTAAGAGGGAAGTGAGTGGAGCCGATAGGAGGCTATAGTTTTTTATAAAGCGTCGGTAGAAGTTAGCGAAGCCTAAGAAACGCTGAAGCTCCTTCACCGTCCTGGGCTCCGCCCACTTGGCCACTGCGTCCACCTTACCGGCTTCCATACGAACTCCCTCCGCAGTGATCACGTATCCGAGAAAGGAGATGGAGGGCTGATGGAATTCACATTTTTCTAATTTCAGATAGAGTTGGTACTCACGGAGGCGTTGGAGAACCTGGCGGACGTGGTCTTGATGTTCCTTTAGGTTACGTGAGTAAATGAGGATATCGTCAATGTAGATGATTACGAATCGATGGAGGTAGTCGCGGAAGATTTCGTTCATGAAATTCTGAAATACGGAAGGACTGTTAGCCAGGCCATAGGGCATCACCTGATATTCATAGTGACCGGTCGGGGTGATGAAGGCGGTTTTCCACTCATCTCCTTCTCGGATACGGATCAGGTTGTACGCACTGCGGAGGTCGAGTTTGGTGAAGATGTGGGCTTCCCGTAGTTCCTCCAAGGCAGCTGGCACTAGAGGAAGTGGATAGGCGAATTTCACCGTGGCGTCGTTGAGCACCCGGTAGTCAATGCAGGGTCTGAGCCCGCCATCCTTCTTGGGGACGAAGAAGAAACTGGATGCTGCTGGGGACGTGGAAGGTCTGATGAACCCCTGTTGGAGAGCCTCCTGGATGTAATTCTCCATGGCCTCCTGCTCAGGACGTGAGAGGGGGTAGATCTTCCCGTGGGGTAGTTTGGCGCCTGGCAGCAGGTCGATACTACAATCCCAGGGCCGGTGCGGTGGTAGTTGTGTGGCCCGTTCCTTGCTGAAGACATCGGTGAAAGACTGATAGACGGGGGGAATGGCGGTGGTGGATTGAGTGGCAGGGCTCTCTATGGTGGTGGCGTGCAGAGGGATAGGATGGTATGGAGACTCTGCATCCGACGAGGAAGGATGGTAGCCGTGGTTCCTGCACGTTTTGCCCCACTCCAGGACCTCTCCTGTGCTCCAATCTATGCGGGGTTGGTGCTTAATGAGCCATGGTCTGCCCAGGATGACATCCACGTTGGCTCGCGGGAGTACTAGGAGGGTTAGATGTTCACGGTGGTTGTGTTGGGAGACGAGGGTCACTTTTCTGGTCCGGTGAGATATCTTACCATCGCCCAATGGTGAGTTTTGGATTGTGGTAATTTGGTATGTGACCTCATTTTGAACGGTGGGAATTCGATATTTAGCAATGAAGTGTGATGAAACAAAATTGCCAGCCGCTCCGGAATCCACGAGCACATAGATGGGGAGAGTACGAGAGTTTACTATTAGTTCAGCGGTAATATGGGGTAAGAGAGACATGGCCGGAGTAATAGATACAGTACTCACCATTGGACGAGGCGGGCGGACTGGACAGGCACTGATGAAGTGAGAGGCTTCTCCACAATATAGGCACAGACGATTATTAATTCGTCGTTTCCTCTCCGCAGGATCCAGGCGATAGGAGTCCGTAATCATAGGTTCTTCCGCATCTCGTTGGGGTGACGGTGTTCGAAGTGGAGGGAAGCTGGGTACAGACTTTGTAGAAGGACATGCTGAGAGATGTTGAGAGATGCCTACTGCCTTCTTAATAAAGGTTTCCAGCGGTACGTTGTCATCGTAAATGACCATATGCTTGCGGATCTGGGGTTTAAGCCCCTTACGGTAGGCTGCTAGGAGAGCGATTTGGTTCCAACCACTGGTGGCCGCTAGGGAGCGGAAGCGCAGGGTGTATTCGTGAATATTGGACGCACCTTGATTCAGAGTGATCAGTTCATCGTGTACGGAAAGGGGAGTGAGCACAGCTCCAAACACGTCCTTGAAGTGGGCAACGAAAGCATTATAGGAGATTAAAGCGTCGCTCCGTGAATTCCAGAGTGCGTCTGCCCATTGAAGTGCCTGCCCAGTGAGGAGGGAAATCATAAAAGATATCTTAGAAATTTCGTTAGGAAACTGGTGTGCGTTGGCTTCGATATAGAGGGAACTTTGCAGGAGGAAACCATTGCAGCCACCCGGGTCTCCGGAATAACTCATAGGGCGAGAGAGGGGCGTGTTGGAAATCGTCGTTGGAGCAGCAGGTAGAGATTGACGAAGGACGTTTACCATATCCGAAAATGGGTCAGGGGTGTCTTCGGTGATAGTGGCGCTCGCCTCCATGAGTGACGCGGTGAGTTAATACTTTTTTGGGCTGGTATCCTGTCACGACCACACACAAAGGGAGAAGGTGAGTATCTTTCAAGGTATTTATTAACAAACGTGCACAGTTCAACACACGTGCAAACGGGTGAATAATGTCTCTGTGGTCAAATCTTCAAACATAACACAACAGGTGAGTTCAAGTTCATAAGGATCATAGCGTTAGCAACAGTCACTTCCCTCTGACACGATTAACGTGTTTCACAGGAGAACATCAGAGCAATCCACGGGGAGCACAGGAGAACATCAGAAGAATCCACGAGGAGCACAGGAGAGACAACAGGAGGGGGAGAAGATCCACAGAGAAGCATCCATGCAACTTCGATACCAGCCGGTGAGTGAGTGAATGAGGTAAGTATTTGAAGGGTGTGGTGATTGCTGGTGCAGGTGACGGTGATTAGAATTCTGGTGATGGTTCACGGGTGTGCTGTGGTGGTGATTGGCTGGTTGGTGGAGGATCGTGGTGATTGGGGCTGAGGGAACGTGCAGAGGGTGTGACATCTGTGTGCTAAAACTTTAATACCTTGGAATAAAAAAAATAAGCATGATTTTGTAAATAAAATAAAATAAATATAAGTTCGCGATGGAAGTCGGATTTGCCGTTACTATAGCAACAGAAGTGATTCAGTGTCCAATGGTGCGTCGACAAAAATAAAATGTAATTTGTGACCTTAATATACGTTTAAATATCACAAATAGGGGTTATGCGCAACAGGCTTCCGTTTTCTGCTAAACAGGTCTCGTTGCTTCCGCTTGTCGGAGAACGTGTTAATAGCCGTAATAAATAATGGCGATATCGACGGATTTTTAAGGTAATCAGTTAAACAAGCCAGCTGTTTATTGTGGACGTTTCATTCGATATTTATATATAAATGTTAGTGAAAAGAATAAAAATTTAAAACTTTTATATATCAATCCACATATGTGATGGACATTGGTTATGATCATTTTTAGTGTCTACTTTGAAGGAATCTTGAGTAAATCATGTTCATATTTAAAGAGGCATATGCAAAACGCGTGAACCGGAAGCAACGAGACCTGTTTAGCAGAAAACGGAAGCCTGTTGCGCATAACCCCTATATATGTATAAATGTTTTATTTTGTTAATTTCATACTGCTTAGTTAGCATTTGTATAACGGTGGTGCCATAAACCGTTTTCGTTGTGCGAACCGAATTTTGTGGACGATCGAACCTCAAGTAGGTATTTGCGACCAAGATTACCTCAAATTAAGTAAAATAATCAAAGTCAAATATTTAGAAATATTATTACATGTATTTTACCTTTAGTGTCATTTGATCAGAATTGTAGCTTGATTTACCTGTAATTTGTTGATACCTTATTTCATTTAAGCTACCTTTGTCTTAGCAGTTACCTTATTTTATAAAACGTTAACGTTAGTTTTTCCTAAGATTATTTGCTCGATAACATGAGGTGTTTTTCCGTTTATAACAGAATCAAAACATTTTAGATTTTACTCAATTGTCTGTCAGTCGTCTCACGCAGAAAGCTCTTATTCATATGTTTAACACTAGATGTCAGCAAAAGATTTCTGAGAAAACTACAAGTTAAACCCATTCAAAGAAATCACATTTCAAGCTAACCTTCATGGGCCATTCTACAAAATTGGTGCAAACTTCTGTCCCACAACCAAAAATACATTTGAAAAGCATTCAAATCTTACATGTTTATTAAGACCCTTCAATTATCTATTGAAACCCACAATAATATTTAAAATATCAGTGAGCTAATATATATATAAAATCATCTTTTAATGGGTACTTTCAATTGGGATGTGGCTGTCCCGAACCAAAACCCTTAAATATCTTTTTGATTTTGTAAAACAAAAATATATTAATTTTATGTATTCTTTGTAAATTTGACACTAGATGTCAGCAAAAGATTTCTGAGAAAACTACAAGTTAAACCCATTCAAAGAAATCACATTTCAAGCTAACCTTCATTGGTCATTCTACAAAATTGGTGCAAACTTCTGTCCCACAACCAAAAATACATTTGAAAAGCATTCAAATCTTACATGTTTATTAAGACCCTTCAATTATCTATTGAAACCCACAATAATATTTAAAATATCAGTGAGCTAATATATATATAAAATCATCTTTTAATGGGTACTTTCAATTGGGATGTGGCTGTCCCGAACCAAAACCCTTAAATATCTTTTTGATTTTGTAAAACAAAAATATATTAATTTTATGCATTCTTTGTAAATTATGACACTAGATGTCAGCAAAAGATTTCTGAGAAAACTACAAGTTAAACCCATTCAAAGAAGATTGAGTTGCTTACTGTATCTTAGTGATGCCTGTGTCTTCAGTCTGCAGACACAGTGCTAAAATACATTTGACTGTATCTTACATTACACTGTCTGTTGTCAGAGTAGAATTTAATGTATTTGCTTCCCCTGTGATTACAGGGCAATTTCATAACTCCACATTTTGAAATATCTAAGGCATTTCGGTCACATTTTTGGACTAAACCCAAAATAGTTCTTGGACAGAAAGCATTCTGGTTGATAAATGAGCATTTTTAAACAAACAAGCGAAGAGTGCTGTATTGATACTAGTTCCAGGTAATCATCTGTTCTTTGATATTCAGTATGGCTGTGTGTTAATGCCCTAAAATACCAATTTTTCCTTTTTTTTCTCTGCCCAGGTTGACACATTTTTCCACATGAAGCTGACGTTTTAAGCCCAACAGGGGATCAGCAAGTAATCAAAACTTTTCATTCCAGATAAAAAAAAAAAATTACATGACCATTCATCTTGGCCTAAAATAACAGTAATCCCAAGACAACAGAAGATTAAGACGTGACACGACCCTGATAGCAAAGTTTAAAGCCTTGGTGAATTACACATTATCTTATTTCACTGGGGAATAGATCGCCAGTCATGTGGAGTCCAAGAATTTACGAACTCATGATTTAGTTCCATGCAAACATAATGCTTTCCAAGAAAAGCTGTCTATCCCTGGAAGACCGGAAACAAAAAGAAACAAAGATTGTGATTTAATTGTAAACTGACTACGTAAATGACAACAGAATTCGTGTGAAAGCTTATTTTCTGTAAGCATATAACAGATTGTCTAAGTAATGTTTTATTTTTATACCTTAGACATGATTTATCACTTTCCTCTGTCAGCTTTTGTCTTTTGCATTGGTTGAAATCACATTTCAAGCTAACCTTCATGGGCCATTCTACAAAATTGGTGCATACTTCTGTCCCACAACCAAAAATACATTTGAAAAGCATTCAAATCTTACATGTTTATTAAGACCCTTCTATTATCTATTGAAACCCACAATAATATTTAAAATATCAGTGAGCTAATATGTGACCCTGGACCACAAAACCAGTCATATGGTTAAATTTGACAAAACTGAGATTTATACATCATATGAAAGCTCAATAAATAAGCTTTCTATTGATGTATGGTTTGTTAGGATAGGACAATATTTGGCTGAGATACATCTATTTGAAATCAGAAATCGGAGGATGCAAAAAAATCAAAAAGACTGAGAAAATCACCTTTAAAGTTGTCCAAATTAGGTTCTTAACAATGCATATTACAAATCAAAAATTACGTTTTGATATGTTTACGGTAGGAATTTTACAAAAAATCTTCATGGAACATGAACTTTACTTAATTTCTTAATGATTTTTGGCATAAAAGAAAAATCAATAATTTTGACCCATGCAATGTATTTTTGGCTATTGCTGCAAATATACCCCAGCGACTTAAGACTGGTTTTGTGGTCCAGGATCACACATATATATATATATATATATATATATATATATATATATATATAAAATCATCTTTTAATCTTTCAATACTTTCAGTTGGCATGTGTCACGGTTCACACATCCGCTGTGTTCTCAGGTCCCGTGATATGTGTGTGTGACTGTGGTGTACGTCATGCTCATCAGCGCAGCTGCCGATCGTTACACTCACCAGGTGCCACTCATTTACGATCACTACATAAACTCACTCATTCCTCTGTTTCCCCGTCAGATTATTCACCTAGATTCTCTGTCACCTGCTGTTCGTGTTTCATGGAGTTCGTGTTCTTGGAGTCTTGTCGTACTGGATGTGTATGTGATTTGTCTTCGTGGGATTCGTTGTGACTGTTTCATCTGTGTCTTCACTCACATCTGGATCGTCACTTCACCAGCACCATCTTGCCCCTGCCTCACCCAACCGAGAGACATTCTCTTCACTGTTTGTATTGTCATCATCATCATCTTTAATAAACTGGTTATATTCTGCTTTTGCTTCCGCTCTGCTTACTTCACCCGTTACAGAATAATCTGACCACTATGGAAGCAGCAGGATCGCCACAACCCACACCGGAGGAATTTATGCAGGCATGTGTCTCTCGGTTGGATGGTCAAGCTCAGGCTATTGGAGCTCTTGTGGGGCAGGTGTCCGAGCTCAACCAACGGATGCAACAACTTCGACTTCCCGCTGCGCCACCCACACCGCCCGCCCCGCTCGTTCTTCCTACACCATCTGGCGCAGCCCCACAGTACGAGCCCCGCCTTCCCACCCCGGAGATCTACACTGGTGAGCCGAACTTCTGCCGAGCTTTCCTCGCTAGGTGTTCGATGCATTTCGCATTACAACCGCGTACGTTCACTAGCGAGGAGAGCAAGGTGGCGTTCGTGCTCACCTTACTGTCTGGGAGGGCGGCACTGTGGGGAACGGCGGTGTGGGAGAATCAGGATCCTTGTTGTTCCTCGTTCACGACACTCGCCGACGAGATGAAGAGGGTGTTTGACCGCGCGGTCACCGGGAGAGAGGCCGCGCGGGTCTTGGCGGATCTCAAGCAGGGGGAGAGATCCGTCTCGGATTACTCCATCGACTTCCGCACCCTCGCGGCGGAGTGTCAGTGGAACGAGGAGGCGCAGTGGGACATGTTCCTGCATGGGTTGGCTGACCGCGTCCAGAAGGAGATTTATGCCCTGGAACTACCCGCCACCCTGGACGGCCTCATCAGTCTGGCCATGCGGGTAGATTCTCGACTCTCCCGGGCCGAGCGGCGGTGGTTACCCGCTCGGCTCCCCCCTGTGGAGAGAGGACCACCTCGAGCCAGCGGCGAGGGCGCGGTCGGTCACGTCTACGATCCCGAGCCCATGCAGGTCGGTAGAGCTCGGCTTACCCGGGAGGAGAAGGAGAGGCGGAGATCCCAGGGCCTCTGTCTTTACTGCGGGGCCCCCGGACATTTTGCTTTTTCATGCCCAGTAAAAGGCCCAGCCCGGCAGTAAGGTCGAGGCTACTGTCGGGTGGGATCTCCGCTGCTAAGACCTCATCCAGTGCTACCTCCACGCTCCTTCCGGTTAGGTTAAGATGGTCCAACCGTTCTCTTCACTGTTCTGCACTGTTGGATTCGGGAGCTGAGGGTAATTTTATGGACATTACTTTTGCACGTCACCATCAAGTTCCACTCCTCCCCCTCACTGACATTATTGCCGTCCACGCACTCAACGGACAGTCCCTTCCTGACATCACCCTCATCACTGATTCCATAACTCTCACTGTGTCTGGCAACCACAGTGAGAGTATCCCATTTTACATTTTGGACTCCCCACATGCACCCATTGTCTTAGGACACCCCTGGTTCACCAAGCATAATCCCCGTATCGATTGGCAGCTTAAATCTGTGTCTGAGTGGAGCATTAAATGTTATGAATCTTGTCTTGTGTCTGCTTGTCCGTCTGTTTCTAGCTCTGTGTTTCAGGAGAAGGCGGCGGATCTGTGTAACGTGCCCGCGGAGTACCTCGACCTGAAGGAAGTGTTCAGTAAGTCTCGGGCTGCTTCTCTCCCTCCTCATCGTCCCTATGACTGTGCTATAGAGTTACTGCCAGGTACGTCTCCGCCTAAGGGCAAACTTTATTCACTCTCAGTTCCTGAGAGAGAGGCTATGGAGAAATATATTTCTGATTCTCTAGCAGCGGGGTTCATTCGCCCCTCCTCTTCACCAGCGGGGGCGGGGTTCTTTTTTGTGGGGAAGAAAGACGGATCTCTGCGGCCTTGTATTGATTACCGAGGGCTGAACAATATTACGGTAAAGAATACTTATCCTTTGCCGTTAATATCTTCAGCCTTTGAGAGGTTGCAGGGAGCGTCGGTCTTTACAAAATTGGATTTAAGGAATGCTTATCATTTGGTCCGCATCAGGAGGGGTGATGAATGGAAGACCGCCTTCAACACCCCCAGGGGGCACTTTGAATACTTGGTCATGCCCTTCGGCTTGTCCAACTCCCCAGGGGTCTTTCAGGCACTCGTGAATGACGTGTTGCGAGATATGGTAGATCAGTTCATATATGTCTACCTGGACGACATATTGATTTTTTCTTCTTCTCTCCAGGAACATGTGCAACACGTCAGACGAGTGCTTCAGAGGCTGCTAGAGAATGGGCTTTTTGTCAAGGCGGAGAAATGCGATTTTCATGCACAGTCTGTTCCTTTCTTAGGGTACATCGTGTCGTCTGAGGGTATGCGCATGGATCCCGAGAAGGTTAAGGCTGTGGTGGATTGGCCAAGCCCAGATTCCCGTAAGGCCCTACAGAGGTTTCTGGGGTTTGCCAATTTCTACCGGCGTTTCATTCGCAACTTCAGCCAACTAGCCGCACCTCTGACTGCCTTGACCTCCCCCAGAACGACGTTCAGGTGGTCAGACGCAGCCGAGGCTGCGTTTGCCAACCTCAAAAGCCGCTTTGTTTCGGCTCCCATCCTGGTAACCCCTGATCCATCACGTCAGTTCGTGGTGGAGGTCGATGCGTCAGAGGTGGGGGTAGGTGCGGTGCTTTCACAGCGCTCACCCGCGGACGACAAGATGCATCCCTGCGCGTTTTTTTCACATCGCATGTCGCCAGCCGAAACAAATTATGATATTGGTAACAGAGAGTTGTTGGCAGTCAAGCTAGCATTGGAGGAATGGCGCCACTGGTTAGAAGGGTCGGGGGTACCTTTTATCGTTTGGACAGATCATAAGAACCTGGAATATATCAGAACCGCTAAAAGACTGAACTCTAGGCAGGCTCGGTGGGCTCTTTTCTTCGGACGTTTTGATTTTACTCTCTCGTACCGCCCGGGTTCCAAAAATATCAAACCCGATTCTTTGTCACGTATTTTTGACCGCTCCGATCGCCCGTCTACTCCCGAGGGTATTTTTCCTGAGACACTTATTGTCTCTGCCCTCAATTGGGAGGTCGAATCGAAGGTTAAGACAGCCTTACATGGGGTAACGCCTCCGGCCGGTTGCCCACCTAACCGTTTGTTTGTGCCAGACAGTCTACGGTCCGAAGTTATCCAGTGGGGACATTGTTCCAATGTGGCTTGTCATCCAGGGGTAAGTCGCACCTTACATTTGGTTAAACAAAGATTTTGGTGGCCACTTATGGCTCGTGATGTTCGCAGTTTTGTTTTGGCTTGCTCAGTTTGTGCCACTGGTAAGACTTCTAACAGACCCCCAGATGGGCTCCTCCAACCGCTGCCAATCCCTTCGAGACCCTGGTCCCATATCGCACTAGATTTTGTTACCGCCCTCCCACCCTCCCAGGGTAACACGGTAGTTTTGACCGTGGTGGACCGATTCTCGAAGGCGGTTCATTTCATTCCCTTGCCCAAATTACCGTCAGCCAAGGAGACAGCGTTGGCAGTCGTGGACCACGTCTTTCGGTTACATGGCCTCCCGACAGACGTGGTCTCCGACAGAGGACCCCAATTTGTGTCCAAATTTTGGCGAGAGTTTTGTAGACTTCTGGGGGCCACTGTTAGTCTCTCTTCGGGGTTCCATCCTCAAAGCAATGGGCAAACTGAGAGAGCCAACCAAGATTTGGAGAGAGCATTACGATGTATGGTCACCAGAAATCCTTCCTCCTGGAGCCAACAACTTTCTATGGTGGAGTACGCCCACAATTCGTTGCCAGTATCTTCCACGGGCCTATCCCCATTTGAATGTAGCATAGGGTACCAGCCACCTATTTTTCCCAGTCTGGAATCCGAAGTCGCGGTCCCCTCCGCTCACGCCTTCGTCCAGAGGTGCCATCGTACCTGGACTAGAGCCCGTGAGACTCTAGTCCAGGTAGGAGCGCGCACCAAGGCCAAAGCCGATCGCCACCGGTCTAGGCCTCCCGTATACGTCGTCGGTTCTAAAGTGTGGCTTTCTACTAAAAACATTCCTCTCCGATCCGTGTCGAATAAACTGGCTCCCAAATTTATTGGCCCGTTTGCTGTCACCAAAATCATTAGTCCGGTGGCAGTCCGCCTCAATCTCCCTCCAGTGTACAGGAGAATTCATCCCGTGTTCCATGTTTCCAAAATTAAGCCCGTGTTTTTTGCACGCATTAATCCGCCCACCCCGGTTCCCCCACCGCCGCGACTCGTAGACGGGGAGCCTACCTATTCGGTCAACCGTATTCTGGACTCTAGGCGAAGGGGACGCGGATTTCAGTACTTGGTGGACTGGGAAGGTTACGGTCCGGAGGAGAGAAGTTGGGTGCCTGCCAGAGACATCCTGGATCACTCCCTTATTGATGACTTCAATCAGCAGGTACAGACGGCTGGGAACGTCAGGGGACGTTCCTAAGGGAGGGGGTACTGTCACGGTTCACACATCCGCTGTGTTCTCAGGTCCCGTGATATGTGTGTGTGACTGTGGTGTACGTCATGCTCATCAGCGCAGCTGCCGATCGTTACACTCACCAGGTGCCACTCATTTACGATCACTACATAAACTCACTCATTCCTCTGTTTCCCCGTCAGATTATTCACCTAGATTCTCTGTCACCTGCTGTTCGTGTTTCATGGAGTTCGTGTTCTTGGAGTCTTGTCGTACTGGATGTGTATGTGATTTGTCTTCGTGGGATTCGTTGTGACTGTTTCATCTGTGTCTTCACTCACATCTGGATCGTCACTTCACCAGCACCATCTTGCCCCTGCCTCACCCAACCGAGAGACATTCTCTTCACTGTTTGTATTGTCATCATCATCATCTTTAATAAACTGGTTATATTCTGCTTTTGCTTCCGCTCTGCTTACTTCACCCGTTACAGCATGTGGCTGTCCCGAACCAAAACCCTTAAATATCTTTTTGATTTTGTAAAACAAAAATATATAAATTTTATGTATTCTTTGTAAACAAAGTATACAAAAACTATATAAATATAATTTTCAAAAGTTTTCACCTCCCAGTTTAAATTTCCCAATTAATGATGATTTTATATATTATTGTGGGTTTCTGCTCACCAAGGCTGCATTTAGTTAATAAAAAAGAGTCAAAACTGAAATACTGTGAAATATTAATAAAATTTAAAATAACAGTTTTCTATTTGAGTATATTGTAAAATGTAATTTATTCCTGAGATGCAAAGCTGAATTTTCATCATAATTGCTCCAGTCACATGATCCTTCAGAAATCATCCTAATATGACGATTTGGTGTTTTAGAAACATTTCTTATTATCAATATTGAAAATAGCTGTGCAGCTCAATATTTTTATGGAAACCATGATATATTTTTTTCAGGGATCTTTGATAAATAAAAAGTTCAATAAAGCAGAATTTATTAGAAAAATAATTTGAAATCTTTACTGTGACTTTTGATCAATTTAATGCATCCTTGCTCAAAATATGTATTTGTTTCTTTAAAAAAAATCTAACTGACCCCAAACTTTTGGAATCATCCATATATTTCTAAAAATATATAAATTATGCTCCTGCAGACCTCATCTCTCAGATTACGATTGTGAAGCTCTTATGTTCCAGGTTAGTTAGATTGATTCCTTGATCTATACTATAATCTGCCAGAGGCCGTTGTGTTACGGTGAGCATGCTTGTCATATAGGCTGAATTAGAGTAATGCTGTTATTGTCAGTGAGGTTTTAGCTAAAATGTAGGATTATGGAGAGAGATATAATCCTGCATCTTTCAATCCCACAGCGGCCGTTGACTGCCGTGGAGAGAACAGAAGTGATGCCTGGATTACGGTGCTAAAGCGATGAGAGAACATGCGGACAGACACACAAGGTCTCTTAGGACGAACCATTAAGCTTTTTTATTCCCTGGTCTTTGTAGGATAAAACAAGGTGGTCGAGGTCGAAAGTGTGTTTTCTGCTAATGTTATAGCAAAGCTTTGTATTTGCCAAATGTGCGAGAGTAACAGCAGAACTCGTTGACAGTAAAATCAAGATCGCTGGAAGTAATAAGTTATCCAGATATTTCACTACTTTTTTGTGAATTTGACATACTACTTCTTTCACATACTGTTTTTTTTTGCCGACTATGCATCTTTTTTTTTCTGTAAGAGTGGGTGCGATAAATTTTATGGGTGTGGTTTGCAGTCTAATGAACCGGAAGTCTTGCCCGTAGTTCCTTGTTGAAGAATAACGTGAGTATAGTAGGTAATAATGAAATTTCGGACACAGTAGCACTGTTCAAAGTAGGTTCACTAATCACTAATACTAAGTTTAAGTACTAGTGAAAGTCATGCTTATCTATGAATATATCACATTGAAGAAATTAAAAGTGGTAAAAAGTATAAAGCTGCACAGAGGACAGTGAATTTACTCAAAATGATTTATGCTACTGAGTGGAAACAACCATTTAAAATGTGTTTTTGTCAACACACACTCTTGGCAATTTGTAACTACACTGCAAAAAAAAATGCTTTTCTTACTTAAATATCTTATTTCAAACAGAGAACAAGATCATTTTTCTTACCCCATTGGCTCATTATTTTGCTTGTTTCAAGCAAAAACGCACTTAATTTTGACTTGTTTTTTCTGAAAACAAGACAATAATTTTTACTTGTCTAGAAAATCCTTCTTGATTTAAGCATTGTTTTATATTTTGGCTGAAAACAAGACAAAAAATTGAAGAAAGGCATTGTATTTGCAGTGTATATTACAAGTTGGCAAATTAGTGGCTAAACTGAATTAATTTGATTTGTGCATTTTCATACAACCTTGCTTACTCACTGACAGTTAGGTTTAGACCTTTTTGCTTACATTTTTTCCCAAAAATTGCATGATTTTTTTATTTTTTTGTAAAATCATACAAACTAATTTCTCATAAAATCGAGTTGGGTTTTGCATTTTTAGATATGGGAGATAGACAGAAGCCTGTTCAAAAATGCATTGTGGATTGCAAAACTACTACTACTACAAACTGTTAAAAATCATTTTCTGTGATTGAAATAAGGCTTAAATAAAATATTATTATTAGATTAAAAACTTAAATGAAAATTAGAAATGTTGGCAACTGACCAAAATGAATATGTTTAAGCACTAAATTTACTAAAACTAAAACTGGATTAAAATAATTAAAGGTAAATATAATTTTTTTTTTTTGTCAAAATATGTGTATTTGCATATACTATGCCAGAGTGTGTACACATGTAATGTGCCGGATGCTGAGCACATGCTCAGAGCGGTTGGACATTGCTGTATATCAGAGGTAAAAAATTATATAAATACTGTTCAGTTTCTCGCAAAAACAATCATTTTGTGTCTTAGGACATCAATGTATCGTCACGAGTCGCAGGGTGTAATTTGGATTTGTCTGTGCATGTTTTTTTTACATTCAAAGGTTTGGTGCCCATTCACTTCCATCATATGACTAACAGACTGCAACGGTTTGAGTTAAAAATCTTCGTTTGTGTTCTGCTGAAGAAACAAAGTCACCTACATCTTGGATGCCCTGGGGGTAAGCAGATAAACATCACATTTTCATTTTTGGTTGAACTATCCCTTTCAGGTTGCTCTGTGACATTTCTGACTTTTGAAGAAATATTCCTGAAGTTTTCTTTGAGCTCAGAGGAGCTTGAATCCCTGCGGCGGTACATGTTCACACCCTCATTCGCTCTCACTCATTCTGAATCTCCCTGTGACCCTCACATCCATTACAGACCCGATGAATACATTAGAGATGAAAGACGGAAAGCCCTGAAATCTTTCTGACACATGCTCTCATTTCAACTCTTTCTTCTTGTTTCTTTTATTTAGCCTCATCTTGTTCTTCTCTTCTCCTAGTCATGTTTAAAGAGGAGAACATGTGAAATAACCACCAAATGATAATTCTGTAATTTTTTTTTATAAAGACCTGCTGCTTGTGTGTGTGTGAGATGAGTGTGGGATCGCTCTGAAGACACTTGGGTGGGACAGATGCTGGAGCGAGGGGTGTGTCATGTGACACGACCGAACCGCTCTGACAAGTAGGTCGCAGTGTGTCCGTCTGTTGCGGTTACTGATAGTGTTCAACTAAAGTCTCTCTTACTCTGAGACAGACTAAGAGGAAGTGATGCGGGAAACAGAAGACAGACCATCATGACTGAGTCTGCGCTCAGGTTGGGTTTGCTGAAGAGCTGTTCTTCAGCGTTTGTTGCTGTATCTTCAGCTTTGGTGATGGAGCCTCAACGGCAGATATACAAAAGACCGGACATCCCGGATCATGTGCATTACATAATCGCCTTCCTCATCCTCATCATCGGCACTTTAGGAGTCACGGGCAACGCTTTGGTCATGTTCGCCTTCTACAGGTATGAAAGCTTAGCTGTTTGTTGAGTTGAAGAACTTAAACTAAATCTCTTAGCTCATCTCAGAAAGTTTGGTATTTTATTAGTTAACACTTTGTGATGCA
>NC_133365.1:50697722-50707722 GCF_049309525.1 Garra rufa
ATATATATATATATATATATATATATATATATATATATATATATATATATATATATAGTTAATAATATTAAAATAATATAAAAATTTGTCATATTAAAAGTAATATTAAAAAAATAATGTATGTAATATGTAATCTTTATCTTAATGAACATTTTCCAGCATTATCTCCTTGTAGCCTTATCTGGTTCTACTTTGTTGGGTTAGATATTCTTTCATTTATTTAGAAATTTAAAACAGCCTTGTTTCATTTTTATCCACTTTAAAGATTTAAATCCATTTAAAAATGGTGCAGTATCAGTATCATCATAAAAATATTTCGGATAAAGTCTTAAAGTGATATAGTGGCAGGGAGTTTCGCTGTATGTTTTTGACAGATCATCTCTCCCCACTGTTGGATAATCCTCCCAAGTCTTGAATATGTTATTGACTCTAATTGTTTTACTGAAGTGGGTCAACACTGTAAAAGAGCTGGCAGTGAAATGCTTCTTCTTTCTTTTTCTTTTTTTACTAGGCCTTTTGCTCAGATTAAAGTTGCATACACAAAACACCCTGTAGGTCGCTGGATGGCCCTAATCCTCATTTTCCATAATTGTTTTTTCCTTTGCATTCAAAATAGGCCATTTTTAGGCCAGGAATATTGTGAATGAGGTATAACAAGTTTAATGTGTTTCCATAAATGGGTGCAATTATTGAAATCATGGGCTTTTGTAGAGTGGAAGGAATTGACTGCTATTCCAGGAATGCTGGGAATCCCTAGAACTGCAGTACATCGATGCATTGGGGGCATTTGATCTGTTTATCAGCTTTGACAAATAACTCTCATTTGCCTCCCACCATCATTTTATGCATTTACAATGAAAGATTTTGTTTTACCTGGTTATTGAACAAGTTAACAAAGATTAGTAGGCATGTAAGTGTTTTACACTCTTAAAAATAAAGGTGCTTTAAAAAATTCTTCATAGCGATGCCATTGAAGAACCTTTTTAGGGTCCACAAAGAACCATTCAGTCAAAGTCACAATCTCTTTCTTACCTTTTCATAATCTGAAGAACCTTCTTTCGTCATGAAGAACCTTTTGTGAAACACAAAGGTTCTTCAGATGTTAAAGGTTCTTTATGGAACCATTTAGACAAAAAGGTTCTTCTATGGCATCGCGAAGCACCTTTATTTTTAAGAGAGTATGTGTGTAATAAAATCTGATAATAATATTACATATTTGCATTTCAATGCAATTAAAAGAATAGTTATGGAAGCTTGTTTCTGCCACAAGAAAAAAAAATGAAAAAGTAACTTTGTGTCTCACAAATACCCGCAATTTTTACTTTTTTTCCTTACAATTCTGAGTTTGCATCTTGCAATTTTGACTATTTTAATATATTATTTCAGATAAGTGAATTTTATATAAAAATTCTGAATTATTTTATTTTTACTTTTATTCTGGGGTGTGAAAAAAAGCAGATTTGTGAGATATAAACTCACAAAAAAGTCTTGTAAAATGAAAAGTCACAGATGTGACCCTGGACCAAAAAAACTGTCATAAGGGTCAATTTTTTGAAATTGAGATTCTTACATCATCTGAAAGCTGAATAAATGAGCTTTTACACTGATGTATGGTTTGTTAGGATAGGACAATATTTGTTTGAGATACAACTATTTGATTAATCTGCAATTATTAATCTGCAATCTGAGGGTGCAAAAAAATCTAAATATTGAGAATTTAAAGTTGTGCAAATGAAGTTCTTAGCAATGCATACTACTATTCAAAAATTAAGTTTTGATATATTTATGGTAGGAAATTTACAAAATATCTTCATTGAACATGATCTTTTCTTAATATTCTAAAGATGTTTGGCATAAAAGAAAAATCAATAATTTAGACCCATACAATGTATTGTTGGCTATTGCTACAAATATACCCATACTACTATGTATGACTGGATTTATGGTCCAGGATCACAAATTACCTTTTTTATTCTGTGGCAGAAGCTAAACTTGAAGTCAGAATTGCAAAACATAAACTCAGAATTCTGAGAAAAAGGTCATAATTGCAAGATGTAAACTCAGAATTCTGAGAAGAAATTTTTAAAAATTAAGATACTTTGCAGATATTTGTATTGATAACCAAACAGTTGATAACCATTGAATATCTTTTGTCATTTACAGATATCACCTGAAATTCATTGTTCATAATCTGTGTTCTTTCCGTTTTAACAATGGAATAAATATAACTTGATCTTAACATTTTTTTGTGCAGTAATAAGAAGTTGCAGAGCCTGCCAAATTATTTCATAGTGAACCTGGCGGTCAGTGATTTCCTCATGGCCATCACACAGTCTCCAATATTCTTCATCAACTGCCTGTTTAAGGAGTGGATGTTTGGGGAACTGGGTAACATGTTTTTCAGTCTCTCTACTTTTTATTTTAAAATAAATAAATAAAATAAGATAAAAAAAGTAAAATAAAATTGTTATATAAAATGAATGAATCGTACATATCATTATTCTATTGCTCAAATGACGTTCCTGTTTAAATGTATGTTATTATATAGTAACCTCTGCAATAATGACTATAAACAATATATATTCTCTTCAGGGTGTAAAATATATGCATTCTGTGGTGCGCTGTTTGGCATCACCTCGATGATAAACCTCTTGGCCATCTCTATCGATCGATACCTGGTCATCACCAAACCGCTGCAGACCATCCAGTATAACTCCAAACGCAGAACCTTTCTGGCCATCCTGTGCATCTGGCTCTACTCGCTGGCCTGGAGTCTGGCACCTCTCATTGGCTGGAGTAAGATTTCATTGTTCTTGGATTAAATCAGACTTAAATTTCAGAAATCAGTACACTCTTAAAAATAAAGGTGATTCATAATGCCATAGAAGAACCTTTTTTTGTCTAAATGGTTCCATAAAGAACCTTAAACATCTGAAGAACCTTTCTGTTTCACAAAAGGTTCTTTGAAAGAGATGGTTCTTTAAAGAACCTTTGACTGAATGGTACTTTGTGGAACCAAAAATGGTTCTTCTATGCCACCACTGTGAAGAACCTTTTAAACCACCTTTATTTTTAGGTAGGTGTCATTTAATAATAAGAATTATAAGACTACATAATAAGAAAATAAGGTAATGCCAATTATTGTGCATATTAATTAGATAGCGTTCCATGGAGTAATGAAAATTTGTTGCTGCTAACCAGAAAGATACTGTAGTAAGACACAAAAAGTTACTTTAGCACTTTCTTAAAGATCTATTACAATAAAACTATAACTATAAACAATAAAAAATGTGGCCAATTGTTGGCATGATCATCGCCAACAATGCAAAGTTGCTTCTCTGCTAATTTGATCTAAATAAAAAGTATTTTTAAATAAAAAAATATTGTAATTATTGTTACTACTTTAACAATATCCTTATTAAATTAGTATGGGCTTTCTGAAGCTTTTTAAAATATATTTTTTAATAAAAAAAATCTATAGAAAACCTACAGCATATTTATTAAACAAAAGTAAATGTTTTATTTGTCATAATCAATAGAAAATAGTAGAAACTTTCCTGAAGTGATCGTTTTGAACTTAGATATTATTATGCAAAGCACTTTAGCTGAAGTATTAATATTTTTTAATTAAAAAAGCTAACTGTGACTTAATAAAAAAAAAAATGTATATATATATATATATATATATATATATATATATATATATATATATATATATATATATATATATATATATATATATTTAAAAGACTATATATTTAAAAAAAATAGAAACCCTAAAATGAATACATTTTAATGACCACATATTTATTACACAAAAATAAATTTGTTTATTTATCATAATGTGAGATATAAACTTAATCTGAAGCTTTTTAAAATATATTTTAATATATATATATTTCAAATAAAAAATTAAAAACCTAAAATGCATATTTATTGAACAAAAATAAATTATTTTTATCTATCATAATCAACAGAAAATAGTAGAAACTTTGCTGAAGTGATCGTTTTGAACGAGTATTAGCTTAGATGTTATCCAAAGCACTTTAGCTTAAGTATTAATATTCATATTTTTTCAGTAAAAAAGCTAACTGAGAGTTTTTTCCTCAAAATCCTGCTTATACCTTGCATTTATAAATTGCATGTAAAATCAGAATTTTGAGAAAAAAAAGATGAAAAAGAATTGAGATATTTTTTTAATTTTATTCTCAGACATTTAACAAAAAAAGTCACTATTACCTTTTTATGTTTTTACTCTGTTACATAAATAAGCTTCCATAAAAAACCATTGTGTAAGATTTTTAAACAAAACAAACCACTTTTATAATTTGTTTCCCCACAAAATGCTCCATCAGTGTTCAGTGAAAACATTTTTTCTTAAAGGAATAGTTCACCCAAAAATGAAAATTCCCTCATAATTTTTTCACGCTCATGTTGTTTCTTTCTTCTGTTAAACACAAGGAGGTTATTTTGAAGGATATGGTTAACCAAACTTCCATATTAGTGAAAAAAAAAAAATGTTTTGTGGAACAGCTTGAGAGGAAGTAAATGATGAATTCTCATTTTTTTGGGGGTGAACTATCCCTTTAAGATGTGACTTTATCTCCATTGTACACTACTGATGAACTTTATGATGTATGTTTTAATGCTCCTGCAGGTTCCTACATCCCTGAAGGTCTGATGACATCCTGCACATGGGACTACGTCTCGCCAGCTCCTGCCAACAAGAGTTACACCATGATGCTGTGCTGTTTCGTCTTCTTCATCCCCCTAGCCGTCATCCTCTACTGTTACCTGTTCATGTTTCTCTCCGTACGAAAGGCCAGCAGGTCTGAGCTCCTTGAAGCATCTTGAAATTGAAGAGTTCACTAAAAAGCATTTATGACTGCATAAATGATGTATGTGTCTGTTTTTAGAGATCTAGAGCGGCTGAGCTCTCAGAAGTCCAGCTTTGTGAAACAGCAGTCCATGAGGAGTGAATGGAAACTGGCTAAAATAGCAGCTGTGGTCATAGTGGTGTACGTGCTGTCCTGGTCTCCCTACGCGTGCGTCACCCTCATCGCCTGGGCAGGGTGAGTGCTGAGCTTCTACACATTTCCAGAAATTTGTATTCTATTTATACATTTCTGAGGACTTCAAATGCACATGATCTTCATAGAAATTTTGGAAGCATCACTAAATCTATTGCTTATACTTAGGATTATAGAGGGTTTGCACTTCCGTCATTGTTCGGTCAGTTACCTGGATGCGCTGTCATATTGGAGATACCAAAATGTAAACAACAGCACTGATTGCATGGTTAAAGTACAAATTCATATATCTTTCTGCTAATTTACGCTGTCTTAACCACGGAAAAAATGTGTGGAAGCTGCTAAATAATATAGAGAAGGACTTAGTAAGTAGGAAAGGCCGCAATATTTTGACAAACCAAAGTTAATAGGTGGTAAAAATACGTACAAGCAGTATTAATTAAGATATTAACCTAAAATTTCACCTTCCTGACCGGAAATAAGAACAAACACGAATGTTGTCAAAATTCTTGCCCTGGAAATCTTGGTTCAGTTTGACCAACCACAGACAGTTTTTTGTTCCTCAGACAGTTTTTGCACTCATCTCCTTGATTTGTTATAACTTTTGGCAGTTTATAGTACTCCAAATATTTTTCATGGTCCGACCGATTAGTACAGCCCAAAACATGACAATAATTGACCATTTTAGCATCAATAATCAATAATATGCGAGTTTAGTTAGTTCAGTTCAGTGGCATTGTTTATGTTCAGCGTGAAAACACATAACCCTGAGTATGTAGTGTGCGACATGCAAAATGCATGAATACCATTCAGAAGTTTACTCAGTAAACTCAGTATACTCGGCTTTTATTCAGCAGGGAAACATGAAATGGATCAAAAGTGACAGTAAAGACATTTACAATGTTACAAACTTTCAATGCATCAAACACTCTAAGAAAGCAAAGGTCACTGCAGCTGTACCTTTTCAAAAGGTACTAATATGTGCACTTTAGGTACTAATATATACCTTTAAAGTACAGGTATGGACCCTCTAGGTACAAAGGTGACAAAATATATCATGGTTTGCACAAAAATATTAAGCAGCACAGCTGTTGTCATTATTAATCATAATAATGTTATTCAGGGGACCTATTACCACCACAACTTAAATAAATGCATTTTTGCAAATAATGCAGCCTTTTAAGTTGACATAAAATTGTTGTATCATTATATCAGTGTAATATTGAGTGTAATTTAAACTACATTTTCTTCTTAACTGATTTTTTAATATGTTGTATAATTTTAGCTAAAATTTCTGCATGAATTAATTTTTTTAATTACATCAACTTAATATTGAGTGTAATTTAGACTGAAATTTCTGAATTTATTGACTTTATTTTATCTTCTTTTTAATGCTACATGCATAAATACCATTGAAAAAGGTTTACTCAGTATGATTTATTTTTATAAAACGAATGCTTTTATTCAGCAAGGACACATGAAATAGATCAAAAGTGACAGTAAAGACATTTATAATGTTACAAAGATTTTCTGTTTCAAATAAATGCTGTTCTTTTGAACTTTTAATGCATCAAACACTCAAAAAAACTAAATATAAAAGCTTTCACTGGGGTGGTACCTTTTTAAAAGGATCTAATAAGTGCACTTTATGTACTAATATATACCTATATATATATATATATATATATATATACAAATATATAAATATATATACAGGTATGGACCCTTTATGTACAAAGGGGACAGGGTTTGTACCTTTTTTTGCTAAGAGTAAAGAATCCTGGGACAAAATATATCATATAATTCAACCTTTTTAAGTTGACATAATTTATGTTGATCATTACATCATTGTAATATTGAATGTAATTTAAACTAAAATGTTTGCGTTGTTTTTTTTTAATATTGAGTGTAATTGAAACTAAATTTTCTGCTTAATTGATTTAATTGATTTAATTGAATTTTAATATTTTGTATAATTTAAACTAAACTTTCTGCATGAATTGATTTTATTACATCAACTTAATATTGAATGTAATTTAGACTGAAATTTCAGAATTTATTGATTTTAGCTATAAAAAAAGATAATAGATAAGATTAATATATAAGATTAATGGTTTTCCGAGCCACCACTAAATTGTTCAAATTAGTTGGAACACCTTTTCCCCCGAGAAATCAGCACAAAATTGCTTTTACACTACCTGTCAAAAGTTTTTGAACAGTAAGATTTTAATGTTTTTTAAAGAAGTCTCTTCAGCTCACCAAGTCTGCATTTATTTTATCCAAAGTACAGCAAAAACAGTAAAATTTTGAAATATTTTTACAATTTAAAATGACTATTTTCTATATGAATATATTTTGAAATGTAATTTATTACTGTGATCAAAGCTAAATTTTCAGCATCATTACTCCAGTCTTCAGTGTCACATGATCCTTCAGAAATCATTCTAATATGCTATATAATAACAGTTGAGTAGATTTCTTTCAGGATTCTATGATGAATATAAAGACCTAAAGATCCAAAGGTACAACTTTTTTTTTTTTTGGAAAGAAATTATAGAAATTAATACTTTTATTTAGCAAGGATGCTTTAAATTGATCAGAAGTGATGATAAAGATATTTATAATGTTACAAAAGATATCTATTTGAGATAATTGCTGTTCTTCTGAACTTTCTATTTATCAACAAAACCTGAAAAAAATTACTCAGCTGTTAACATAATAATATTAATATAATATAATGTTAATAATAATAATAACTGTAATTGTTTTTGTTGAGCCCCCCCCCCCCCCCCCAAACAAAAAAGTTCTTAAAGTGTACAATGATTTCTGAAGGATCATGTGACACTTAATGATGCTGAAAATTCAGTTTTGACTCACATGAATAAATTATATTTCAAATATATTAATATAGAAATGTATTTTAAACTGCAATGATATATCACAATATTACTGATTTTACAAATAAATGCAGCCTTGGTGAGCAAAAGAGACTTTTTTCAACAACATGAAACATTCTCACGGCCCCAACATTTGAAACGGTAGTGTACATCAAATTCCGTGACTACATGCATCATACTTAAATATCAGTATTATTGTCACATGCAAACATATGGGCTTGTAAAATTATGCCCATGTACTGATTTTATAGCCATGTGATGAGAACCAAACAAAAGCTCACTTGTGTAAGCTCAGTGTTCACTGTACTGCTCTGTTGTTTTCTGTCCTGTAGGCATGACATGGTCCTTCCTCTGAGATTAAAGAGATACACTTGACTGAGAAGTAATTATGAAATATAGTATTTGGCCTAAATTTGAAAGTGCACTGTTTCTAACACATCTTATATGTTGTGCTCGCAATATAAAATTGAGTAAAATGGGGCTGGTTTCAATAATAGGAACCGAAAAGACTGATTTTAAGAAAACACCTTTTTTTTCAGATTGAATAGTGATTTCAGTTCTGCTTAGCTTCTAATAGTGTAAATATTAAAGTGAAGTCACCGTTATAAATATTAGTATCCCTTTGGATATCAGTATTGTACTAGAAGATAGTCAATAGTCCTTGTAAAGTCCTTAATATATGATGCACTGGATCAGTATACTAGATGCTATATATAGTTTGCTGTAATCTGTATATATCAGTAATCTGCAAATCCCCTGATTACTGTTTATCTGGCACTTTTCGCTGTGCATTTGTCATACATGTGTGTATGTATGTATGTGTGTGTGTCTGTGTGTGTGTGGATCTCTATATTTAAGCTCAGCACAGCTGTGAGAAGTAGCAAGTGATTATAAAACATTGTAATCTCTTTTTCTCTCTTCAGCACTGCACTTGATGAATGACCTCCGTGTGTTTAAAAGGAACTGTATTGTTTCCTGTGTTTCTCAGGCATGCAAACATTCTCACGCCCTACTCTAAAACACTGCCGGCAGTCATCGCCAAATCATCAGCCATCTACAACCCTTTCATATATGCCATAATTCACACCAAATACAGGTATTAATATACAGGTCATTAAATTATTTTACCAAAAATAAGAGGGATCATACAAAATGCAAGTTATTTTTTATTTAGTACTGACCTGAATAAGATATTTCACATGAAAGATGTTTACATATAGTCCACAAGAGAAAATAATAGATGAATTTGTAAAAAATGACCCGTTCAAAAGTTCTTAATACTGTGTTGTTACCTGAAAGATATATCACAGCTGTTTTTTTGTTTTGTTTTGTTTTGTTTTGTTTAGTGATAGTTGTTCATGAGTTCCTTGTTTGTCCTGAATAGTTGAACTGGCCGCTGTTCTTTTTTTTGTGTGTATTTGAACCCTTTCCAACAATGACTGTGATTTTGAGATCCATTTTTTCTCACTGAGGACAACTGAAGGACTCATATGCAACTATTACAGAAGGTTCAAACACTCACTAATACTCCAGAAAGAAACACAATGCATTAAGAACCAAGTGAATTTGAAGATCATGGTAAATTTAACTTATTTTGTCTTCAGGTTAACATGTAAGTATCTTCTGTAGCTTCTGAAGGGCAGTACTAAATGAAAAAAAAAATTTATTTAGGTGAAATAAGAAAAATGTACACCTTCATTTTATTCAAAAGTTTACACCCCCGGCTCTTAATGCATGGTTTTCCCTTCTGGAGCATCAGTGAGTGTTTGAACCTTCTGTAATAGTTGCATATGAGTCCCTCAGTTGTCCTCAGTGAGAAAAGATGGATTTCAAAATCATACAGTCATTGTTGGAAACTGTTCAGGATAAACAAGAAACTGATAAACAACTATCACTAAAATACAGCTGTGGATCATTCAGGTAACAACACAGTATTAAGAATCAAGTGTATGTAAACCTTTGAATGGGGTCATTTTTATAAATTCAACTATTATTTTCTCTTGTGGACTATATGTAAACATCTTTTATGTGAAATATCTTATGCAGGTCAATACTAAATAAAAAATAACTTGA
>NC_133365.1:50712722-50784432 GCF_049309525.1 Garra rufa
TAAATACATCAAAACATAATTTTGATTAGTAATATGCATTGCTAAGAACTTCATTTGAACAATTTTAAAGGCGATTTTCTCAATATTTAGATTTTTTTTTTGCACCCTTCCAGATTTTCAAATAGTTCTATCTTGGCCAAATATTATTATATTCTAACAAACATCAATGGAAAGCTTATTGATTCAGTTTTTAGATGATGTATGAATCTCAATTTCCAAAAATCTATAATGACTGGTTTTATCGTCTAGGGTCACGTTTTTTTAATTGAAAATTTAATTTTTTGTTAAAAGAAATTATAAAGATCATATATTTGTACTTTCCTTTTGTTTTTGAACACATAGACCTCATGGATCAGGACAGTTTTCTTACTGGCACACAGGTTTTTAAGAAAGTGACACTGTGGTGTTTATTGATCAGTGTTGTGAAAGAAAATAATAATAAAAAAAATATATATATAAAAATACTAATAATAAATAAAAGGTGTCTTGTCTTGCTATAACAAATAAGAAAGATTATTATTGTTGATTCTTTGCAATTATTTGTGAAAGCTATATATATATAGTTAGTATATAGTATATATATAGTTGATGCGATGCAAGTTTTTTTCTTTTTTTAATTATTTGTTATTTTTTGCCATTTACAGTGAGATCAAAAGTTTACATCCCCTTTTAGAATCAGCAAAATGTTATTTTATTAAAATGAAAGGGACTACAAAATGCATGTTATTGTTTATTTAGTCCTTACCTGAATACGATATGTCACATAAAAGATGTTTACATATAGTTCATAAGAGAAAATAATAGTTGAATTAATAAAAATGGCCCCGTTCAAAAGTTTACATGATTTTTAATACTGTTGTTACCTGAATGATCCACAGTTGTGTTTTTTTGTTTAGTGATAGTTGTTCATGAGTCCCTTGTTTGTCCTGAACAGTTCAACTAACGACTGTTCCTCAAAAAAAAAAAAAAAAAAAAAAAAAAATCCTTCAGGTCCCACAAATTCTTTGGTTTTCCAGCATTTTTGTGTGTTTGAACCCTTTCCAACAATGACTTTATGATTTTGAGATCCATCTTTTCACACTGAGGACAACTGAGAGACTCATGCAACTAGAAGAAGGAAAAACAATGCATTGAGAGCCGTGGGGTGAAAACTTTTGGAATTTAAAGATCTTATTTTGTCTTTTGGACAAAGGACAGTACTAAATTAAAAAATTAAAAAACACATCTCCATTCAGTTCAAAAGTTTTCACTCCCCAACTCTTAATGCATCGTTTTTCCTTCTGAAGCATCACTGAGCATTTGAACCTTCTGTAATAGTTGCATATAAGAAAATCAACTTTTATTTTTACATCAAATTCATCACATTCAAATATATTTATATTTCAAGACCTGTATCTGTGGAAATTTCCGAATGTCCTAGAAGACGCTTCATTTTCATCATTCAACCAGCAGAGGACACTGCATTTCATGTAATCACAATTTGTATAACTGCTTTCACAGATTATATAACGCAAAATTGATTAACTGTAAGTAAATAGCTTAACTATTGTCTCACCGTACCTTAATATCTGTAACTTGTGCTTCAGAGAGGTTTGATCGTATTTCAAACACATTGATTTCTAAACATTTTCTCCCTCATTTGTCTCTGTTGCTTTATGAGTGCATTAGCCCAGAGCATAACATAAACTCCAATCACTCACACTGCTTTTTTCAAAAGATAGTTTGAACTAGAGTACATTATTGATCCTCATTCTTTGTACAGATGCTAATAATAGCTTCTTTATGCATTGGCGCGGTCTGTGTTTACACTACATCCTATTTAGCCCCCATTAACATCAATATGCATGCTTTTAGACTGTCTATATTGGGGTTTCAATCTTTGTCTAACATGTCAGACTGTTTAAACAGTCTGTAGTCTTTGTAAAAGCTGTTGTCCTGTGGATGGAGAAGACGGTTAGATTATATTGTGCTGTAATGACTGTTATCTCTATATGATTGTACGGTTTGATGAATGTCAGTTTTAATCATTACTGAAACTGAGTGATTCAGTATGGCAGTAGGCCTATGGCACCCTTTCTCTACATCAGCATTTTAGTTTTTATTCATGTCTAAATCACAGCTAATTGCTTTTAAAACAGCAATGCAAAACCATTTCTGACAAGTAATCTAAAAATATGCTTCATGTAGTAATATCATCTAAACACCACGAAAAAGGCTTATTTTACTTAGTATTTTTGTCTTGTTTCTAGTCAAAATATCAAAACACTTCTTAATTTAATACAAAATAACATTGTTTTAAGAGTATTTTCTTTACCACATTGCGAGATAATTTTACTTGTGTAAGCAAAATTCACTTAATTTAAATTTTTCTCCCCTTAGGAAATAATTATCTAATGTCATTTTGCTTATTTAATAAATGCATCTCGATTTAAATATTGAAATTTAAATATTCATTTGTAATTTAATTGGACTACATTAAATAATACGATTTTTATACAGTTTTACCAGCATTAATACAATGAATTTAAGTTTAAAGTTATTTTATTTAATAACTTTAAATAACCTAAAAAAATTTACATATATATATATATATTACAAATTCAGCTATTGCCGTTTTTATTTTATTATATATATTTTTTCATATTTTATTTTTAGGTTTTACACAACTTTGCCTGGAAATTATTTTTTTACTTCATATAAACCATATATTAAAAATGTATATATTAAATAATTATATAAAATTTTAAGTCATTTTTTTTATTTAGTTTGCATCAGTACAATATGTCAAATAAATTAAATATTATATGTAAAATTATACATTTAAATTATATTATTTTATTCATTTATTTTAGTTGTACACAAATTTTTCCAGGACAATATAACAATACACTGAATACAGTTATTGTATTTATTTTGTATTTTATTTTATTTGTATTTTTTTAACAAAACCTTATCAGTACGATATATTTAAAATTGTAATCCAACTATTCATTGAATTTGAGTCTTTATTTTGATATTTTAATTTTCATATTTTTTTGATTTTACTTGTTTTTACATCAGTATAAAAATATACATTTTATTTTATTATTTTATTTTTGCACATATTTTCTAGGACATAATTGGTATAAACCATAAATTAACTTGTTTTCTTTTTTTATTGTTTATAGGACAGAATCAATGCAACTACATTAAATCATTGTTTTATTTTATTTTATTTTAGACATATTTCCCAGAAAAAAATATATTTATCATTGGTATGAACCATAAAATAATGTATTTTTTAAATATTGTTTACAGGATAGTCCATAGGATCAGTCTGACTACATTAATTCATTATTTTATTTATTTTATTTTATTATTTTATTTTTAACCATAAATTAACTTTTATTATTATTATTATTATTATTATTATTATTATTATTATTATTATTGTTTACAGAACTGATTTTATTTTAAGACATATTTCCCAGGACATTATATTTATCATTGGTATAAACCAATAACGTATTTTTAAAATATTATTTATAGGACATAATCAGTCTGACTACATTCATCGTTATTTTGTCTTATTTTATTTTATTTTATATTTTATTTTATTTTGACATTTTTTTTTTTACTTTTCAAGACATTATATTTACAAATTGGTATATATATAGCCTAACGGACACGTGTATATATATATATATATATATATATATATATATATATATATATAAATGGCTACATAATAGTACAAAATACAATAACTCTTGAAATGTGTCGTCCATATAAAGTAAAAAAAAAAAAAGAATAGTTTTATTGGGGATGCGGGAAGGTCTTTGTAATGTTTTGTTTTTCTTTTTTTTCTTTTTTTTTTTTATTAATGCTTGAACAGATAATACAAAAAGAACAAAGCCAAGGGATCACATACAAATCCATAAAATAATGACCAATAATTTAAATTAAAATGATGACAAACACAAACATATACACATTAAAAGTAAATAAACATTGATACAAAGAAAAAAGAAAAGAAAAAAAAAAACACCCGAATTTACATGAAATTACAATGATGTTACAAAGAAATTGAAACAAACACATATAAGGAAAGCTTCTACAAATTCAGGTTTTCTTTAAATAACTCAGTATAATAATTCAGGAATCTTGTATTTTTTTATTTTTTATCAGGTGAAGAGATTTTAGAAGTGATTTTATTTCAATTTTAAAAAGGGGATAAGAAGGGGAACTATTTGAAAATTTTTGTTTGTGAATGAAAATCTTACCATATAAAATAAAAAAGTTTATAATATGTTCCAGGGGTTTATTTTTAGAATTATTATAATGAAAAATAATATCTTTTAAACTAAAGGAGTGTACAACGTTGGCAGAGTAATGTTTTGTTTTTCTACAGGTCCAGCCCATGCTTTGATGACGTCACTTGCGGAGGGACCGTGAACTAGTGATGTGCGATACCACTGGTTTCCTATCCGATCCGATACCAAGTAAAATGAAGGCGAGTATCGGCGATACCGATCCGATACCGATACTTTTCCCAAAAATTACTGTTTGGGAAATTTAAGTAACAAGTAGTGGACTCAAAAGTGTCACTTCATACTGAATATGAGACATATTATGGGTTCTTCTTGTTTAATGATGAAGAATTATCATACAAAAAAGAGCCAACTTACATATTTATTGACAGAATCTAGGCATCTTAAAACGACTGCCTGAACATCTTAACATAAAACAATAAACATTCACACTTTTTGGTTTAGAGACATGTTAATCCGGTCCCCTTGAAGATTTTTAACCTTCCCTCAAAATTTCTCTCATTCACAGGTTTTTGTTTAGGAACAACAACATATTAACAGTTTTTCCTTTGAGTCTGCTCCTTTTTTTGCTCACAACCTCGCCTGCCTTTGAAAAGATTCTCTCTGCAGGTACAGAAGAAGCAACGATTCCCAGGTATCTGACTGCAAGTTTGCTCAGGGCTGGGAAGGTTTGTTCATGCTCTTGCCACCAAAGTAGTGGATCCTTATCTCGGGGGATCAGTTTTTCCTCTGAGTACCGACGTACTTCAATGAGTACATCAGTGGAAGCTGACCGATGATGTTGGCTTGACAAAACCTGTTTGTCAAAATCGGTCCATATCCCTCCTTTGGTAGCAGCTGAGCCAGATGGTGCAGGACCCTGATTAGACCCTGAGGTAGAAGGCACTGAGGTAGAGCTAGCAGTAGGCATTGAGCTTGGAGTTAAAGTGAAAGCTGACTCTGCTGTCTGACAAACTTCCTGCATTTCAGCGCAGAGGCGTTTTTTCATTACCTCAACATTGTCTTTGTCTCGAAATCCAAGATGTTTAAACCTAACATCTAGAAAGGTACTGGCAGCTAGACAGTGAATGCTCTCAATACCCCTAAATCTGCGCTGACACTGCTGTGCCAGCTGTGTGGCAAGAGGACTGCCCTGACGTTCACAAGCTGCCACTGACCTGTGAATGAGTGACACGAGTGGAATCACTTTGGACACTGAAACATGTTTTGCAGCTGAAATGTCCCGGGTTACTTCTTCAAATGGTTGGAGTGTGTCAACTGTTTGCTTTATGAAGGATAATTCTCCCACGTTTAAACACAGTGCATTTTTTCCTAAAAGGCAGAGGGCTGTGGTTACAGCTTCATTTTGCTCATAGAGCCTCTCTAGCATGTAAAAGACAGAGTTCCAGCGGGTCTCTACTGACTGAATTAGCTTGTGTTCTGCTATTTTCAGCTGTTTCTGAATATCCCTGAGTTTCTCTGTGGCCTTACTGCTGTGGTGAAAAAATGAGACAATTGCACTGCATTTTTCCAGGACCTTCACCATTTCTGGGACATTTTTGAGACTGTCCTTTACAACTAGATTTAGTGTATGTGCAAAACAAGGATGATGCCTCCATCCTGCCTTGTGTACTGCTGCAACCATATTTGCAGCATTATCTGTCACAACTGCAACCACTTTCTCAGTTATGCCCCATTCTTCTGTGATACGCCTAAGCTCTAAGCTGATATTATCAGCTGTATGCTGCCCATGGAACACATGGGTTTCCAAAACAAATTCCCTCATTTGCCAGTTTTCAATGACATGACATGTTACAGTCAAATATGCCTCTGTGGACACTGAAGTCCACATATCAGTGGTAAGTACGACACTATTAACATCTTGCAAAGATGACTTTACTTTGCCTTTACACTCATCATACATGTTTACAAGATGAGTCTCTGTGAGCTTTTTTCTTCCTGGGAGTTTGTACTTTGGATCAAGAGCTCTCACAAATCCCTGGAACCCTTGGTCCTCCACTATAGACAGGGGCTGGAGGTCTTTTACTATCATCTCTCCCAGGCATCTTGTGAGTTCTGCTGCTCTTGGGGAATTATCTACAAATAATATAGAATACAAAGGGCAAATTAAATGATAAACTGCATTGAATGCTTGATCTTACTTGATCTATGAAAACAATCTTTTAAAATAGCTTCCACAAAGTAGAAAGGAAATGGTACTTTACATACAGTTTCTATTTTATAAAAAAATGCTGTGACTCAAATTTAAATGGCTAGTGCAATACATAATTAGAGAAGTACCCTAATAACTTCATAATTGTCAGAACCCACATTTAGAAATTTCAATTTAACCATCAGTCAAAACAAATGAGACAGAGAATAATACAACTGAGAATTATTCTATTGATACAATATTATCTGTCTTCTTACCAATCAAATACTTTTCCTGGCAAACATACTGTGAAGTCCAATGCAGTCTTGTCAATGTAATTGAAATTATCTACTCTGCAGATAACCTTACTAAATCTGGGCTGGCTGAATTGATGTGTGATTATCTCAGGGACACATTTTACTCCAAGCTGAACTATTGCAGACATTTTGGTCATTTAATTATTTCATTACTTATTTATTTACTTTATTTTAGTAAAATGTGTCCCTGAGATAAACGCACATCAATTCAGCCGGCCCAGATTTAGTTAGGTAAGGTTATCTGCAGAGTAGATCATTTCAATTACATTGATAAGACTGCATTGGACTTTACAGTAAATTTGCCAGGAAAAGTATTTGATAGGTAAGAAGGCAGATAATATTGTATCAATAGAATAATTCTCAGTTGTATTATTCTGTGACTAATTTGTTTTGACTGGTTAAATAGAAATTTCAAAATGTGGGTTCTGACAATTATGAAGTTATTATGGTACTTCTCTTATTATGTATTACACTAGCCATTTCAATCTGAGTCACAGCATTTTTTTTATAAAATAGAAACTGTATGTATAACCAAAGTTCTAAAACAAATTTGTTTTAAGAATTCAGGGAACTGCCGTTGTTTTATCATTGTCACTTAAACCTAAGCCCCCAAAATACAGCCACATCGCCTCATTTTCTCCCTAGTCTGTACCTGGATAGTGCCTGCCTGCTGCACCAAAGGACTCTGAAAGCGATGTCTGTCTCGCCCTAGCAGCACCTGTACCTCTCCTTTCCTCCTCCTCTGACCGCCTCGTCATGACGTCGTCATATTCTGTCTTGTGATTTATATGTAGATGTTTGATTAGGTTTGTGGTATTACCACAGTACCTCACTGTTTTGTTACACATGTCACAAACCGCCTCGTTTGAGTTTATGGAAGTGAAGTAGCTCCACACATAACTTCGCTTGCGTTCAGCCATATCCAATCCGCCGGACTGACAGCGTGACTGAACAACATGTGCCAGCGGACTGAGTGGCTTGCGATTGCGAGCTGTGTCTGCAGTTGTACAGTGCCATATCACGCACATGACTTGGCAGGCGGAAGAACAAGTAGTTCCGACTAAGTTGCCATTATTCAGATAAACTAGGGTAATTGTGGTTACCTTCTGCTGTATTTCTATTTCCAATAAACTACATATTTGCTCCAAATTACTGAAATATCGATATTTTGATAAGATAATCGATTCTAGAACATACAAAGCTGGTATCGGAGATATCGATATTTTAATATCGATCCGCACATCACTACCGTGAACCTCGCAGCGCTGCCGCAACCGCACAGACGCGACGCGACTCATCTTCAGACCTGCACACACAGGTAAGCGCGAGTTCATCACTTGACAAAAGACAGGAGGAACTTTAAAACCGTCGTAGGAGCATAGCCATGTGAATCAAGGGTTTTAAATGAATTTCAGTTAAATACTTTTTAGTTTGTGGGAGACCGGGGCAAGTTGTCACAACAGCACTTGCTGTTTATTGACACCGATTTGAAAAGAATACGTTTGTTTAAAATGTAAAAATAAGCAATTCTCCCCACAACATTCTGTATTTGAAATGTATAACAGACTACTGTTCAGGCAAGTCTTTGGAAACGTTTTTGAAAACTATTTGAGAGAGAAAAAAGTGCATTAATATACAAGTATGCCATTGTTTTGGTTAAATTAACTCACAGAACTAACTCATGTCTTTATATGAATGTGACAACTTGACCTGTTCAACCTTTTATTATACACTGGTTTTTATTATCTGTCTTCTAATGATGTATGGCAGTTTTTTTTTTTCTTTTAGTTGGTTACCAAACCCTTAAAAAAACATGACTTTGGATATTTAGTTATACTATTTAATGGCAGTCACTGATTAAATTAATGAATGCTTTTTGTAAAATATGTTAGGTTTGATAACAAAAAAAAGTTAAAAATGAGCTCAATTCTACTTTGTGTTGACATAGCAAGTTGCTTAATTTTTTTATAACAAATTAAATAAATGTAGAGTGTGAAACAGTAAGAATGAGCTGGCATCAACGGTGAAAGCGATTAACATTTGGTAGTATTGTTCAGGAGCTGTAATGTCTCATTGATGTCTCAGGGGGCCCCATATGGATGGGGGGATGTCATATGTTATTCGGGCCGGGGTCGATGTCTGTCTTCACCTCTCTGGATGAGCACATTAGACAGACAGCAGATGAGAAAAATGATTTAAGCATCACCAATTTACCATATATAAAAAGTGCATGTGTTAGTGATTTAGTGATACAGTGAGATGAGATGTTTTGCAGTGCTTAGTGTTTAGTTCCATACTGATGTATCGTAAAAATTTGCCTAATTTTGTTAAAAGTCAAAAATTTTAGACTGAAGTTTTTTTTAACACATTTTCTTTCCTGGACATATTTATTGGTATAAACCATAAATAAACTTTTTAAAAAAATATTATTTATAGTATTGAGTCCAACTACAATAAATTATTATTTTATTTTATTGTACACATATCTTTTCAGAACTTCTTATATTTGGTATAAACAATAAATTAACTTATTTTTATTTATATGACTGAGTCAGTCCATCTACATCAAGTCATTATTTTATTTTATTTTATTTTATTTTATGTGTAAAGTCTGTACTGTATACAGTACAGACTTTACACATAATTTCCACCACATATTTATAACTGGTATAAATCATAAACTAACTTATTTATAAAAGATTATTTTTAGGACTGAATCAGTCTGACTACATCAAATCATTATTTTATTTTATTTTATTTTATTTTACACATAATTTCCACCATATATTTATAATTTGTATAAACCATAAATTAACCTATTTTAAAATATTATTTTTAGGACTGAATCAGTCTGACTACATCAAATTATTATATTTTATTATTTTATTTTATTTTACACATAATTTCCACCACATATTTATAACTGGTATAAATAATAAACTAACTTATTTAAAAAGTATTATTTTTAGGACTGAATCAGTTTGACTACATCAAATCATTATTTTATTTTATTTTATTTTATTTTATTTTATTTTATTTTATTTTATTTTATTTTATTTTATTTTATTTTATTTTATTTTATTTTATTTATTTATTTATTTATTTATTTATTTTTACACATATTTTTCCAGGACATATTTATAATTGGTATAAACCATAAATTAACTTCTTTTTTTATATTATTTATAAGACTGAATCAGTCTAACTCCGTTAAATAATTAATTTTATTTTATTTCATTATTTTATTTTAATTTAAATTTTTACACAAATTTTTCCAGGACATATTTACAATTAAACACTAAATTAACCTTTATATATATATATATATATATATATATATATATATATATATATATATATATATATGATTTATAGGACTGAATCAGTTTAACTACTTTAAATCATCAATTTATTTTATCTTATTTTTACACATATTTATAATTAGTATAAACCATAAATGAACTTTATTTTTTATATTATTTATAGAACTGAACTACATTGAACTTTTTTATTTTATTTTATTATTTTATTTTTACACAACTTTTCCAGGACATTATATTTATCATTTGTAGAAACCTATTTTTTCCTATTTTTTATAGGTATGAATCAGTTTAACTACATTAAATATTTTATTTTATTTGGGCTTTTTGAGACATTATCTTTTATTTCTTTAGCTTTTTTTAGCTTCATGATTTTACCTTTTTGGATGAACTGTTTCTAGCTTCTTTGTAGTATCTTTGCCTTTAAATGTGCCAGTTTAGTGTATACTTGCATTTTTTGAATGAAATTGCATGCATCTTTGTGATCACTGACTCTTTCACAAACACGCACAGCAAGCAGATGCTCAGATGCACAGACGCTGTTTCATTATTTATTTTTAGCATGCAGAACATTGATTGGTCCTTGTGAAGATCTGCTCCCTGTTCCAGGAACTAGCGCCTTTTGGGGCTTTAGTTATTAGTTATTAGTAGTGTTGTCATAATAAGCATTACTATTACTGTTGCTCTTATTTAGAGATTTGAACAAACTCCAAACACAGCTCTTGAGTATTTAACTTCAGCGTTTTACCCGTCCAAACATCTTTTCTGTGCAATTTGAGTTCCAGGTTTAAAAGTGTTGTCAGCAGGTTAGAGACTAGTCTGGTGTAATTGCATTGATTAAGTGCAGACAGATTGGGATTAAATTAGATTAGAGTGAAGTCGCATACAGCCAGACAGTTTCTGTGTGTTCACGTGCATGATATTTTTATTCAGAAATGTCTCTCACGCACACTCTAATGGTCACTTATATGTGGTTAATGCAGTAAAATCTCTTTGTAATGCTAATAAATCAGATCATCTAAACCCATCAGCTAGACGAAACACAACACAAAGCAACAATCTGTTTTCCTTGTGTCTCCCACTGGAATCGCTAGATCTATAACGCATGTTGTTGGAGAAAACTGTAAACTAGAGAGGCACTTAATCCGACAGCTATTATGAACACACACACACACACACACACACACACACACACACACACACACACACACACACACACACACACACACACACACACACACACACACACACACACACACACACACACACAGGCAGCATGTATTGTTCTGGCTTTGGTCTCAGCTGTTCTCACTCAAGCCTAAAGCTACTTACTGCCGCCACTCAGCGTGCCTCTTAATGCTCTATTGTGTGTGTTTGCATATATCATTTATCATATGTCACTAATGTGATTTCCTTATTGTGTACTGCTGCGCTTCTGTGGTGGTAGAGATAAGTGTGTGTGTGTAGAGAGAGAGATGGACACATGGAGTGTGATGAGTTTTAAACTATTGATATTAGATCTGGGTCAGATACTGGACAAACCCTTCACTCAAAACACACACACACACACACACACACACATACACACACACACACACACACACACACACACACACACACACACACACACACACACACACACATGTTGGGTTTACATGTTTTATGGGGACATTCCATAGGCGTAATGGTTTTTATACTGTACAAACCATACTTTCTATCGCCCTACACCTACCCTACACCTAAACCTAGCCCTCACAGGAGATTGTGCACACTTTTACTTCCTCAAAAAAACTCATTGTGCATGATTTATAAGCCTGTTTCCTCATGGGGACCTGAGAAATGTCCCCACAAGGTCAAAATCTACTGGTATTCCTATCCTTGTGGGGACATTTGGTCCCCACAACGTGATGAATACCAGGTACACACACACACACACACACACACACACACACACACACACACACACACACACACACACGGACAGTGATCCCCAGCCCGCCTGAGGACTGACCTTATGGCTTCTTATTGTATTCAGACTTTGTTGCTGAACATTTTCTTCCATTCTTTTTTGTACATTGATGCATGTGTGTATGTATATGTATACTGTATATATATATATATATATATATATATATATATATATATATAATGTGTGTGTATGTGTGTGTGTGGATATAAGATTAATAATCACCTGTCCATTGTCCAGCTCTGAAATCACATCCTCTTCCTCTTCACACTGACTGTCAGCATGACAATAAATGTGTCTGTAGTCTATAGAAAGATAGATAGATAGATCCATCCATCCATCCATCCATCCATTTTTAAATCTTCCCATTCGTCTATCCATCCATCCATCCATCCATTCCTTGATAATTTTTAAGTCTTTCCATCCATTCATTCAACCATCTTCAGTCTTTCCATTCATCCATCTTTCCATCCATCCATCCATCCATCAACTTCCCATCTTTCCATCCATCCATCCCTACATTTTCCCATCTTTCCGTTCATCCATTCCTTTTTAAATGTTCAGTGTTTCTATCCATCCATCCATCCATCCATCCATCCATCCATCCATCCATCCATTCCTTGATCATTTTTAAGTCTTTCCATCAATTCAACCATCTTCAGTTTTTCCATTTATCCATCCATCCATCCATCCATCCATCAATTCCTTTTTTATTTTTTAGTGTTTCTATTCCATCCATCCATCCATCCATCCATTTATCCATCCATTCCTTGATCATTTTTAAGTCTTTCCATCCATTCATTCAACCATCTTCAGTCTTTCCATTCATCTATCTTTCCATCCATCCATTCATCAACTTCCCATCTTTCCATCCATCCATTCATCATTTTCCCATCTTTCCATTCATCCGTTCCATTATAATTTTTCATAATGTATCCATCCATCCATCCATCCATCCATCCATCCATTTTTCAGTCTTTTCATTCATCATCCATCCATCTATCCATTATCTTTCAGTTTTTTTCATTCATCCATCATCCATCTATTTACCATCTTCTCATTTTTCTATTAATTCAAACATCTATCCATCATCTTCCCATCCATCCATCCATCCATCCATCCATCCATCCATCCATCCATCCATCCATCCATCCATCCATCCATCCATCCATCCATCCATCTTATTATTCATCTATTCAGCCATCTTTCAGTCTTTCCATCCACAATTTTCCCATTCATCCATCCATCTGTTCATCTATCATCTTTTAATCTTTCCATCTATCTATCCATCCATTCCTCTATCAACTTTCAATATTTCCATCTATCTATCTATCTATCTATCTATCTATCTATCTATCTATCTATCTATCTATCTATCTATCTATCTATCTATCTATCTATCTATCTATCTATCTATCTATCTATCTATCTATCTATCTATCTATCTATCTATCTATCTATCTATCTATCTATCTATCTATCTATCTATCTATCTATCCATCATTCCATCATTCCACATACCCTCCGTCTATCCATCCATCAGTTTACTTGATCATATTTCAATCTTTCCATCATCCATTCAGCAGTATTTCAGTCTTCCCATCTATCTATCATCTTTCAATCTTTCCATCCATCTATCATCTTTCAATCTTTCCATCTATCTATCATCTTTTTGTCCGTCCATCTGTTTGTCTATCATCCATCAATTCCTTGATCATCTTTCAATATTTTCATCCATCCATCCATACCTCTATCATCTTTTAATCCATCCATCCATCCATCCATCCATCCATCCATCCATCCATCCATCATCCTATCATCTTTCCACCCTTCTATTCATCAGTCTATCCATCATCTGTCATCTTAACATCCGTCCATCCAACCAACCATCCGTGATATTTATACTAAATGCAAAATTGCAGTGCAACACTAGCCAGGCACAATTAACACAGTACAGTACAACATAATAGAAACATTACTATAACTTTCCATTATATGGATTTGTTTAATGAAAGTGACATTTGTCTTATTGATAGCAGATGAACGGCATTCTGAATCATGCGTGATGACAGCAAGGATCACATGTGAATCTCATCTGTATTCCAATGTTTACAGCACTCTTACTCTTTTCCCATGACGAATTATTGGACAATATGAGCAGTAGACAGAGATACTGGCAGGCTAAAGCGTTCCCTCTTGAAATGTGCTGATGACGGGACGCCCATCTGACCCCGTGGAACATTCCAGCGTCTGATCCTGATCGTCTAATCTCAGGACCTTTGTTTTGGGTTCTGGTGGCTTTATGATGGGTCCTCCTTAATATTTGGCAGCACGTCTAGGGGCCGTTCCCAAAATATCAGTGTGTGAGCCTAGCACCCCCATCCCAACCCCCAAAATACACACACACACACACACACCCTCTGATAGATGGGTATAAATGGGCAATCTGCTGTCTGTGTGGATCATTTTGTGTCAGACCTTTAGACCTGTATTGCAGAGGAGTTTGTTTCTGTTTGTCAAGAAAGTTGCTTTCTGAAGGTAAATGTATCTGATAATGATTTCATCACTTAAGCTTTGTCAAATGCATGTTAACTTAAAAATCTTGTATTATTTGACAGTTTGTTGTGTTGCAGTACAGTACTGTTTAAAAGTTTGTTTTAAGGAATACTTTCATTCAGTAAGCATGCAATAAATTGATCAAAAGTGACAGTAAAGACATTTATGATGTTAAAAGTTTTCAACATTGATAATAATAAATTCTAATGCAAATCAGCGTTTTAGAATGATTCTGAATGATTATGTGACACTGAAGACTGGAGTAATGATGCTGAAAATTCAGCTTTGCGTCACAAAAATAAATTACATTTTAAAATATGTTCTAATAAAAATCAGTTATTTTAAATTGTAATGATATTTCATAATATAACATTTGAATGTATTTTCAACCAAATATATGAAGCCTTTGTGAGCATTAAAGCATGAAAAAATCTTTTGAACAGTAGTGCATATACAACTAACTTCATATGTGTTTCATAAGTCAAGCATCTCTATTTTTTATTTCTCATAAACTTCTATTGCACTAAAACTTGCCTTAGATTTTTGCAAGTAAAAAACACTAAATACGTTAACAACTGCATAGAAATGCTTTGGCAACCTCTTAGCAATGAGTTTTTCCACTCGTATTTAGTTTAGAAAAAGTAAAAAGTTAGTTCTAAATCACAAGCTTTTTCAGCAGTGTCTGACTGAACACTTTTCTCTCTCTCTGTCTGTCTTTCCAGGGCATTCTGTAAGAAGTTTGTGAGCGTTTGGCAGCCTCCGCGGGTGTGTTTTATATCAGACAGCTATGAGTGGTAAATACAGTGTGGTGTTACAGGGTCCGGCCCCATGGGGCTTCAGACTGCAGGGGGGGAAAGACTTCAACATGCCTCTCTCCATTTCACGGGTGAGTACGAACACACACACACACACACACACACACACTCATTCAAACATGATACACCCCTTCTGACCCCCCGACACCATCTGTAGCCTTTAATGATCTCTTGCTCCCCTCTTTATTCTGGTTTTGTCTGTTTTTATGTTGCTTTTATGTATAGGGAGAGCGGGGCAAGATGTGTTTTAAAACTGTGCAGTGTTTATAATGTGATCATATTTTTAGAAAAGGCCAATTTGCAGCTGCCTGTGATTGAGAGATAAACATGAGAAAAAATATTTTAGTCAATATTATGTCAAAACAAATGACATTTATTCAGGAAATAAGTCTCTTATGCTTAGCAAAGCTGCATTTATTTGATCAAAATGCAGTAAAAACTGTTTACAATTTAAAATATTTTAATATATGTTAAATGATCCTACTGATTCTTTTGTAACATCATAAATGTCTCTACTGTCACTTTTAAATAATTAAATGCATCCTTTCTGAATAAAAGTATAAATTTCTTTAAATCAATGTTGAAAACAGTTTTTCAGGATTCTTTGATGAACAGAAAGTTCAAAAGAACAGCATTTATTTGAAATAGAAAGCTTTTGTCATTATAAATGTCTCTACTGTCACTTTTAAATAATTAAATGCATTCTTTCTGAATAAAAGTATTCATTTCTTTAGAAAAAAAAAGAAAAAAAAGTAGTGTGTATCATAAATGTTAATAATTAATGAATAAAGCATTTTTTGCAGAATTATTTCAGTAGGTAAAGGGTTTATGATGCTTTTGGGTAAATTATATACGCCATAAAAAGTTGCAAATATTAAGAGCGTGACACTAGCAAAACCAATGGTTCAATTCCCAGGGAATGCACGAACTAAAAAGATGTATAGCTGAAATGCAATGCAATTCCTTTTGGATAAAAGCATCTGGCAAATGCATCAATGTAATTGTGTTTTCTGTACTCATATATTACAACTTATGTGCTAATGTACTAATGTGGACCACTTATTTTTGAAAAAGCAAATTTCTGTCTATACACTGCCAGTCAAAAGTTTTTAACAGTAAGATTTTGAATGTATTTTTAAAGAAGTCTCTTCGAGTATTTTTTAATACAAATATAATTTTTTAAATGTTTTTACTATTTAAAATAACAAATTCTAATTGAATAAATTTTAAAATGTAATTTATTCCTGTGATTTTAAAGCTGAATTTTTAATTTGCTGCTCAAAAAACATTTAATAATATTATTATGTTGAAAACAGCTGAGTAGAATTTTTTCAGGTTTCTTTGATGAATAGAAAGTTCAGAAAAACAGCATTTATCTGAAATAGAAATCTTTTGTAACATTATAAATGTCTTTATCATCATTTTTAATCAATTTAAAGCATCTTTGCTAAATAAAAGTACTACTTTCTATAATTTTCTTTCCCAAAAAAGACAAGTATTGAATGTATAGTGTATAATGTTACAATGTTATAAATATTGTTAATAATAATAATAATAATGTTTCTTGAATAGCAAATCAGCATATTAGAATGATTTCTGAAGGATCATGTGACTCTGGAGTAATGATCCTGAAAATGTAGCTTTGATCACAGAAATAAATTACATTTTAAAATATATTCAAATAGAAAACAGTTATTTTAAATAGTAAAAAAACATTTCAGAATTTTACTGCTTTTGCTGTACTTCAGATCAAACAAATGCAAGCATGGTGAGCAGAAGAGACTTCTTAAAAAACATTACAAATCTTACTGTTCAAAAACTTTTGACTGGTAGTGTATATTTATAGGTGCTTTTTTTTTTTTTTTACGTCACTTGATAGCAGATATTCGGAAATATAATTATGACATTTCCTCTCGACTACAGAGCCATCCTAAGTCACAAGTGGCACAGTTTACCCGCTCCCCCTGGAATATTTATCTCTTTATCTGTTAAGTGATCTATGTAACCTTTCCTTTCCACCTGTTCATACTTTTTATTTCCTAATGAGTCTTCCACCCTCTCTGTATCTACAATATCTCTCTCATACACACACACACACACACACACACACACACACACACACACACACACTCGTTTAGATGCACTTATGTCACACACCCATTTGGGCTGCCAATGCATGACAGCTATTCCCACAATGCCATCTGGCAGAGGAGTGATGTAAATGACCTTCTGATTGATTTTCCTTGCCTTATTTTTTCCCTCCCCCTCTCCAGACTCTTCCTTCTTCTGTCCTCCCCTGTCTCAGTGTCTTTAAGTCTTTAATTTGGAGTTATGTTGTGTTTTACGAGCTATTTTTAGTGGTTTATTTTAATTTATTTTATTTTTACTAATTTTTTTGTTCTAAAATAATTATTTAAAAAAATAAATAATAATTACAATTTTAATTTGATTTATTTATCCCTCTCTTTCTATCTCTGTCATTCATTTTGATCAAATTTTAAAAGTCGCAATAACATTGTGATGTGCTTTGAACTATAAAAATATATGCATTGGAAAATTTCATATTTATTTTGTTCAATCAGACAGTGATTCTTCACACTGATGTTGTGGTTCGTCTGGCTGCTGGTTGGTCTGGTTTGTGGCTTAAAGAGCTTTATATGGGAAGCCAGTGAAAATATTTTATCAATAGAGCGAGCGCTCTCTCGGATCCCACTACAGACGTTACTCACACTCCATAAAAGATGTTATTTCAACTTCAGATCCTCAGTAAAATCTGGGAGCGCGGCCGTCAGCTAGCCAGAGTTCACTTCATGAATCTGTGATTTACAGTCCTCTCGTCTCTCCTCAGCATTGCTGGGGAGTAAAAATTAGTGATGCTAGTAACTGCGCCTGTCAGTGTTGAGACAGTAGCTCAGCGCTTTGCAAAACTGATGTAGGCTTTCCAGCAACATTTTTCTAACGATTAGTGTGAAAATAGTGTGAAATTTTATGTATTGATTATTTGCAGGTGTTTTACTAGTGCTTGTGTTGTTTTAGAGTTAAAGAAAATGTCTTGGCATAAAAATGACCTTTTCCCAAGTAAAATTCAGATGTTTGATTAATTTTACCATATTTCAGTAAATGGCTTAATTTTTTTTCTTGTGGTTTCTTAAAATATAATCACATAATTCACATACTTATCTCTTATCTCACATTATATCTCATATTTTTACAGGTATTAAAATCTATTACTTTAATATATAATTTTATTATATATTAAATATTATGTATATATAAAATAAAAATTATTTAATTAGTGAATTTTTTTCTTAATTAATGTAATTTAATATTTTTTATTAAAGTTAGTTAATTTATTACTATTATTATTAATAAATAAATTTTTACTTATTTAAAATTAGATATAAAATATAAAATAAAAGGAAAAAATATTTTATTAATTCATTTTACCATATTTCAGTCAACAGGATTAAAAAATTTGATTAATTAATTCATTTGAATTATTACTTAAGTGTTTTCTGAAATCCTTACCCAGCATTTTATATCTCATATTTTTATAGTTAATTAAATATATTATTTAAATATATATATTTTATTGGTTGTATATCATGTAAAGCTATTTTGATGCAATAACCCATTAAAATCGTCATTGTATTTGTGCCAGATAAATACTGCTCTTATTCAGTATGTAATTCTGCTCTTATTCAGTATGTAATTCCTACAAAATTTGTAATGATTGTACCATAATTAAAAATATATTTCCTACATAAATTGATTAAATTAAAACGAAGTAAGGAATAATGTATAATAAGGTTTGGTATTAAAATTAATCTTAAGGGGCGATACTGGAAATAAGCAACTAGCCCAGCTCTAAAATAATACAGCATATTCTAAAATATTCAACATATTTGAGAGTGACCAATCAGAATCAAGCATTCCACACTCTTAAAAATAGTTCTTTATGAAGAACATGAAATCTTTACATTCCATGAAAGGTTCTTTAAAGTGAAAAAAGATTCTTTAGATTTTAAAAAGTTCTTCACAGAAAGATAAAAATTGTCCTTTTAGGAACTGTTCAATGAAAGGTTCTTTTAAGGGCGTAGAGAGCCATATAATCTTTTCTGTTAGCAATTAGTGTGGCCTCACTCTAGTTTAACTACTTAAAGCAGACCTGCTGCTTTACATTTTGTCTTGCGTTTCTCATGACATCATCTCCAGAGGAGTGTGTATGTGTGGGTGATATAAACTTTTCGTCGATGATAAGATAAACCGAGAATGTTCCTGTTCATGGAATGGTAAAATTAGCTGCTTTCTCAGAGGTCCTCTGCAGGCAGTCAAGCGTTTGAGCCGTGAGGATTAAGCAGCAGCTTTTCTGGCGAGAGCTTCTAGGTTGCAGATGCAGTATTTCTTGGAGCGTTTGTGCTGATTTCAGACGGGACGGGCGCTGTGACAGCTTTAGACTGTAAATAAACGTTTGGGGGGAGTTGTGTTGGGTTTGGACGTGGACAGGTCTGAGGTTGTTGGAGTGTGATTTTTTTTGTTTTGTGTGAAAAGCAGTGAGATCGGGCTGGTTTGGACCTTGCTGTGCCTTACAGAGATTTAATATTGAAAGTTCTGGTTTATGGTAGGGTTTAATACACGGATCTGGTCTAAACTAGGCTTTATAAGACTGTGGTTTGGAGCTGCTGCTACATTCTGGTTAGCGTCAGTACTCACCATCACAGCTGGGAGTGTGTTTTGTGTCAACGTCTGTTTCTTTTTCTTTCTGTACTTCTGTACCATCTGATACCATCATGGAGATACCACTACAGTCATTTGCTCTCAACTGTTTGTCTTTTTTTTACTCTCTAGGTTTGCAGGAAGTGTGATTGGTGTGTGCCTGTGTAAAACATGCTAAAAGGATGTTGTTGGTGGTTGCTAGGGTGTTACTAAATGGTTACTAAGGTGTTCAGAATGCTGTTTAACAGTATAGTGCTTCTGGAGTGTTGTGGGTGGTTGCTAATGTGTTCCGAATATATATTTTTAACAATATACCGTTTCTAAAAAGTTGTGGGTGGTTGATAGGGTGATACTGAGTGGTTGCTAAGGTATTCAGAATGTTTTTGTAACAGTATACTGTTTCTAGAATTTCATTTGTGGTTGCTAGGGTGTTACTGTGTGGTCGCTACGGTGTTTAGAATGTTGCTTAAGGGTATACTGTTTCTAGAATGTTGTAGATAGATGTTATGGTGTTACTGAGTGGTCGCTAAGGTGTTCAGAATGTCTTTGTAATGGAATACTGTTTCTAGAATGTCATGGGTGGTTGCTAGGGTGTTGCAGCGTGGTTTCTAAGATGTTCAGAATGTTTTTGGAACAGTATACTTTTTCTAGAATGTCATGGGTGGTTGCTAGGGTGTTACTATGTGGTCGCTAAGGTGTTCAAAATGTTGCTTAAGGGTATACTGTTTCTAGAATGTTGTGGGTGGTTGCTAGGGTCTTACTGAGTGATAGTTAAGGTGTTCAGAATGTCTTTGTAATGGAATACTGTTTCTTGAATGTCATGGGTGGTTGCTAGGGTGTTACAGCGCGGTTTCTAAGATGTTCAGAATGTTTTTGTAACAGTATACTTTTTCTAGAATGTCATGGGTGGTTGCTAGGGTGTTACTATGTGGTCGCTAAGGTGTTCAAAATGTTGCTTAAGGGTATACTGTTTCTAGAATGTTGTGGGTGGTTGCTAGGGTCTTACTGAGTGATCGTTAAGGTGTTCAGAATGTCTTTGTAATGGAATACTGTTTCTTGAATGTCATGGGTGGTTGCTAGGGTGTTACAGCGTGGTTTCTAAGATGTTCAGAATGTTTTTGTAACAGTATACTTTTTCTAGAATGTCATGGGTGGTTGTTAGGGTGTTACTATGTGGTCGCTAAGGTGTTCAAAATGTTGCTTAAGGGTATACTCTTTCTAGAATGTTGTGGGTGGTTGCTAGGGTCTTACTGAGTGATCGTTAAGGTGTTCAGAATGTCTTTGTAATGGAATACTGTTTCTTGAATGTCATGGGTGGTTGCTAGGGTGTTACAGTGTGGTTGCTAAGATGTTCAGAATGTTTTTGTAACAGTATACTTTTTCTAGAATGTCATGGGTGGTTGCTAGGTTGTTACTATGTGGTCGCTAAGGTGTTCAAAATGTTGCTTAAGGGTATACTGTTTCTAGAATGTTGTGGGTGGTTGCTAGGGTCTTACTGAGTGATAGTTAAGGTGTTCAGAATGTCTTTGTAATGGAATACTGTTTCTTGAATGTCATGGGTGGCTGCTAGGGTGTTACAGTGTGGTTGCTTAGATGTTCAGAATGTTTTTGTAACAGTATACTTTTTCTAGAATGTCATGGGTGGTTGCTAGGGTGTTACTATGTGGTCGCTAAGGTGTTCAGAATGGTGCTTAAGGGTATACTGTTTCTAGAATGTTGTGGGTGGTTGCTAGGGTGTTACTGAGTGGTCGTTAAGGTGTTCAGAATATTTTTGGAACAGTATACTTTTTCTAGAATGTCATGGGTGGTTGCTAGGGTGTTACTATGTGGTCACTAAGGTGTTCAGAATGTTGCTTAAGGGTATACTGTTTCTAGAATGTTGTGGGTGGTTGTTGGGGTGTTACTGAGTGGTTACTAAGGTATTTAGAATTTTTTTTTGTAATAGTATACTGTTGTAGAAAGTTGAGGGTGGTTGCTAAGGTGTTACTGTGTGGTTTCTAAGGTGTTCAGAATGTTTTTTAATAGTATACTGTTTCTTGAATGTTTTCATGGTTGCTAGAGTTTTACCAGGTGGTTGCTAGGGTGTTACTGAGGTGTTCAGAAAGTTGTTTAAACAATATATTGTTTCTAGAATGTTGTGGGTGGTTGGATGCTACTGTGTGGTTGCCAATGAGTTCAGAATGTTGCTAAGGTTTTACTAGGTGGTTGCTAGGTTGTTACTGTGTCATTGCTAATGTGTTCAAAATGTTTTTGTAAAAATATACTGTTTCTAGAATGTTGTGGGTGGTTATTATGCTGTTACTCAATGGCTGCTAAGGTGTTTAGAATTTTTTAAATAGTATACTGTTTCTAGAATGTTTTGGGTGGTTGTTGGGGTATTACTGGGTGGTTGCTAAGGTGTTTACAATTTTTTGTTATAGTATGCTGTTATGGAATGTTGTGGATGGTTGCTAGGGTGTTACTGTGTGGTCACTAAGGTGTTTAGAATGTTTTTGTAGCAGTATACTGTTGCTATGTTTTCAGTAGTTGTTGGGGATTTGCTAGGGCGCTAGGTAATTGCTTATTACCGACCCCCCCTCCCAAAAAAACCCTGAAACACAAAGAGATGTTTTATGTGTGAGATATTTTTAGTACTGTAATTCAAATCAGTGTAGTTTTTTACCTAAAACTAAAACTATCAAATTTAGTTAACTGAAATAAAATGAAAGATACACACAGGAAAGAACATGCATCTGTTGGATCCATTTAATGCCCCTTGTGAGAAAACAGTGCAATGACGATTTCTCTGCTCCTCCTGAAACCTGATATAATGTCAGAAATCATTGCACTGAATTATTAATGGCTTGACGTTCAAGTACAAACTGTACCGCTTCTCCTGATCATGTCAGCAGATTGTGCTTCCAGTCTCACCTATAAATCTGCCCCAAACCGCCTGTAAGATTCCACATGTGAACGTGAGATGAGCAGGAAACAAACTCAACTATTCATTCAGCCATTTATGCTATTTGATTACACAGCGCTCTGGAGCACTTAATTCTTATTGGTCATTCAGTGGAACTGTATATTATTTGAATCTATTTTAAAATGTTATTTATTCCTGTGATGCAAAGCTAAATTTTCAGCATCCTTACTCCAGTATTTAGTGTCACATGATCCTTCAGAAATCATGCTAATATGCTGAGTTTCTGCTCAAGAAACATTTCTTATTATCAATGCTGAAAACTCTTGTAGAAACAGATATATTTCTCTAGGATTATTTGAAGAACAGAACGTTCAGAAGAACAGCATTTGAAATACAAACCTTTTGTAACATTATAAATGTGTCATTTTTCATCAATTTAATGCATCCCTGCTGTTATTTCCTTAATTTTTATTATATAATTTCCATCTACCTAAATGTTTCAACAAGAACTTCTCTTTACAACTTAAATGGGTGATTTGGAGTTTATTTTTCTTTAGAAAATCATCCTAGAGTACGGAAAATTCCCCTTAATTGAATAATCACCCAATTTTTTATATTGTTGTAGCACCAGAAACAAACACAACCATTCATTTCCATCCAAGACCGAATGAAATGCCCCTCTGTCTGACTTTTGAAACACATGGCTTAATTATTTGCGTCGATCTGTTCAGTGTAACGTAATAAAGCAAATGGTATCTGTCTCACACACTTCATCTGAATATTACCACACACATTTTCTCAGCAATGACGTTTCTTGACATTTTTGGCTGGTCTCTGTATACAGACTGTTTTCTGCTTGAAGTATTGATTGTGACAGCACTCGTGTTGTACCTCAGACGCACACATAAGGCGTTTTATGAGTATTCACAGCTAGTTTATGTGTGTTTAGATTAAATTTAATGAACGCACCTAGTTTAGCTGAATTGGGCGGCAGGTCTCTGAGGGACATTTATGAAGTTGAATAGGCCTTCTGTTCACCTAGCAGCCATGCAACACCTTGAGAAACAGTAAAACCACTGATGCTGGAGTGGCAGGCCATCTGTACACGGTATGGAATCGCGGTTACGCTGTGTAGAAATCACCACCTGTTATATTTCAGGTTTGCATGTGCTGTGGTGCGATTAGGAAATTGAATGCATTTGTGAAGAAAACATAAATAAGATTTTACATTTACCATTCAATCATCCAATGATTCTTTTAAAAAATTAGTTCACTTCCAGAATGAAAATTTCCTGATAATTTACTCACTCCCATGTCATCCGAGATGTTCATGTCTTTCTTTCTTCAGTCGAAAAGAAATGAATGTTTTTGAGGAAAACATTTTAGGATTTCTCTCCATATAGTGAACTTCAATAGTGGCCAGTGGGTTGAAAGTCCAAATTGCAGTTTCAGTGCAGCTTCAGAGGGCTCTGCACGATCCCAGCCGAGGAATAAGAGTCTTATCTAGTAAAACTAATGGTCATTTTCTAAGAAAATTTTAAAATTTACATGCTTTTTAACCACAAATGCTCGACCTCACACATTATGTAATCACACAGTGTTTACAAAGCGAACATGCAAAGAAAGTCAAACACCCTTTCCAAAAAAAGGTAAAACAACTATGTCGGACGATTTTAAAGTTGTAGAAGAAAATGTGGTAAAGTTTTAACCAAAGCACACAAATCAAGAACTAACCATGCATGAGTTTTCCAAAGTGATTACCTAATGTGTGAAGTGAAGTGCATTGCAGAGCTAGTGCAAGACAGGCATTTGTGGTTAAAAAGTATATAAATTTTTATTTATTTTAGAAAACGACCAAACAGTTCATTAGATAAGATCCTTTTTTCTCGGCTGGGATTGTTGAAGCTGCACTGAAACTTCAATTTGGACCTTCAACCCATTGGCCACCATTGAAGTCCATTATATAAAGAAAAATCCTGGGATGTTTTTCTCAAAAAACACAATTTAAAAACATAAAGACATGAACAACTTGGATGGCATGGGGATGAGTAAATGTTTAGGAAACTTTCATTGTGTTAGTGAACTTCTCCTTTAAAGAAAAAGTGCATAGGCCAAACAATATGTAGTTGAGTTTGATTCTTTATCAGAACAGATTTGGAAAATTGTAGCATTACATGACTTGCTCACCAATAGATCCTCTGCAGTGAATGGGTGCTGTTAGAATGAGCTGATAAAAACATCACAATAATCCACAAGTAATCCACACCACTTCAGTCCGTCAGTTAACATCTTGTGAAGGAAAAGGCTGTGTTTTTAAGAAAAAAATTCATTATTAAGACGTTTTTTACGTAAAACCTTTGAGTCCTCTATCCATAATATTGGTTTCTCCAATGAAGAAGTCTGTCCCTTGTTGTCCTCTAACATCAAAATCCACCCACAAATTTGTTCAGAGCTGTTTTGGACTGTTTTTGCATGTAAACAGTGCTTGATCTGTGCATATTTCTTTACTGATTCAGACCAGACGACTTTTTCACTGGAGAAACCAATATTGTGGATAGAGGACTCAGTGTTTTGATGATAAAAGCATCTTGATGATTTATTCGTTTTTTACAAACATGCAGCTCTTTGCTTCACAGGACGTTAATTGATTTTACTGGAGTGGTGTGGATTATTGTGATGATTTTATCAGCTGTTTGGACTCTCATTCTGACGGCACCCATTCACTGCACAGGATCCATTTGTGAGTAAGTGATGTAATGCAAAATTTCTCCAAATCTTTTCAGATGACGAAACAAACTCATCTACATCTTGGATGGCCCATTTTTTTTTTTGAGTGAACAATTCTATCTATGATGTTACATGTGCATACAACTATGCTTTCTTCTTTGCAAGCATAGTTTGGCATTAAGTGTAGATTGTGCCTTGAAAACATTTTAACCAGCTCTGAAACCAGCAGCCCTTTAATTACTGGTGTGGTGTCTTGACTTTCAAAACCACTGTCAGACCACATGAGTAAACAAGTCGTGAAAATATTTAGCACCAGATTCAGGCCCAGCTGAAACACACGATACACACCAAAATGTGTGTTCACATACAGTCCGCCTGAGTAACCTGTCGTTCTGAACATGTATGGCTTACTCTTTTTTCATTGAGCACAAAAGAACTAAGCAAAATTTTAATTTAAATTTTCTGTGCAATGAAAAACACATTTTGAAATATTTTGCTATTTAAAAGAACTGTTTTCTATTTGAATAAATGTTAAAATGTAATTTATTCCTGTGATTTCAAAGCTGAATTTTTAGCATCATTACTCCAGTTTCATGATTCCTCAGGCATCATTTTTCTATTTTGATTTGCTGCTCAAAACATTTATTATGTTGAAAACAGCTGAGTAGAATTTTTCCAGGTTTCTTTGATGAATAGAAAGTTCAGAAAAAGAACATTTATCTGAAATAAAAATATTTTGTAACATTATAAATGGCTTTATCATCACTTTTGAGCAATTTAAAGCATCCTTGCTAAATAAAAGTAAAAAAATATATACTGACTGCAAGCTTTTGAATTGAATAGTGTATAGTGTTACAAAAGATTTTTATTTAAGATAAATTCTGGTCTTTGGAATTTCCAATTCATCAAAGACTTCTGAAAAAATTTACTGTTTTAAATATTGAAAATGTTTCTTGAACGGCAAATCAGCATATTAGAATGATTTCTGAAGGATCATGTGACACCGAAGACTGGAGTAAAGATGCTAAAAATTCAGCTTTGCATCACAGGAATACATTACATTTTTTTAAAACAGTAAAAATATTTCACAATATTACCCCTTTTTGTTGTATTTTGGATCAAATAAATGCCGGCTTGGTGAGCAGAAGACAAAAAACATTAAGAATCTTACTGTTCAAAAACTTTTGACTGGTAGTGTCTTTGTTTTAAGAATTCAGCAAGGCTGCATTAAATTGATTCAAAGTGACAGTAAAGACATTTATAATGTTAAAAAGATTCTTTAGAACTTTATATTCTTCAAAGAACCCTGAAAAAAAGTATCACTGTTTCCACAGAAATACTTTATGGAGCAGCAGCACAGCTGTTTTTCAACATTAATAATAAGAAGAAATGTTTCTTGAGGTGCAAATCAGCATATTAGAATGATTTGTGAAGGATCATGTAACACTGAAGACTGGAGTTATGATGCTGAAAATTCAATTGGCTTTTAAAATATATTCAAACAGAAAACAGTTCTTTTGAATTCTAAAAATATTTCACAATTTTACTTGTATTTTTGAATAAATGAATGCAGCCTTAATGAGCATAAAATACAGTATAAAAAACTAGAAGTCAAGTCATGGTTACTTGTCAAGTCAAAATGCAAGTATTATTAGTATGTTGCAATTTTTTATTACATATAAAGTGTGGGTTCTCATTAACGCATGGTATTGAGAAAGCAGATGTTCTATCTTAAATTGTGACGTTTATTTGACATCTTTTATATCTGCAAGTCTTTGGATAAATGCGTGCATTTTCATTTTGGCTGCATTATTTTGTCTTTAAAGACTCAAACCAGAGTTCCTCTTTGCCCTGACCCCGTTCACTAAACATACATACATTTGTATGCTAATTCACACACTCTTCTTGTTCTTCCGTCAGATCTCATATTGGTCCCATTTCCTTTCTTTTGAAATCTACTTCCTGATTTCAGATGTGTTTATGTGGGCCTAGTGTCCGCTGTTGTCCTCGAGGGCACAGCATGCAACTGAACTAAATCAAAGACCAGCCACATGTTCTCAAGTGCATTAATGAGAGAACTCAAGAAGTCGCACACAACGGCTCGAAAACAACCCCAAAACACGTGTTTGTGAGTTCATTATTTGTTTCCACCTCCAAATTGGCTTCGCTTTAGTTATCCCGAGATTGCTGTTTAGTGAAAAGCGGCATCCGCGTTGTCTTTGGGTGCCATAGTGCCGTAATTGCTCTCAGATGCTCTGTGTTTTATTTCTGTTTACTCTCCAGTGGAAACAGAAGTTATGACAAAATTCAAAGAACGCGGCGCGCTTTTGTGTTGCTGCGGCATTAAACTAGCAACGCCGCATACTTGTGCCACATGTTTCCAACCAGGTTTTTGTCTTTTCGCCGCATAAATGTTCTCGAGTGCACAAGCTTTCATGCATTATTGTGGCAAAACGTTGATAAATGAGATGTAGTCTCAAATGTTTACAGTGCCTCGTATAAATGACAGCTGAGCACACATGAACCCATATGTCTGCCATCTGCAGGCTTCGTGTTTATATAAGATAATCTTATTATAGAGGTGGTCATGTGATAATTGAAGAGCGCTTGAGTGGTTAAAGACTGAAAGTGCTGGAGTTTCACGCTCGACTTCGCATCAGAGTTATCTCTAATGTAATTCTGTTTGAATTGGCCCGTCCGAACCGGCCTCAGGTTTGCAGGAACATCCGCTGTGATTTATGCAGCAGTTAAACTGGATTTTTTTTGCACTAAATGTGAACTTTCTGTCTTGAGTTGTTTACTGGTAAAAGCGCAGCTGCGTTTGAAGTGAATCTCTATTATTCCTTTTACTAGTACTCTCTTTAACTGAAACTTTACTTTAAAATAAGCTCAAAAGCGCAGCTTAAATGTCTGCTTTTAGTCATTTTTATTTAAATTTAAATAAGATTTGGATGTAAACTACTTTTTAAAAGTTTGGGGTCAGTGAGATTTAATTAATGCTTTTATTTACTAAGCATTGCTATGCATTACATTGATTAGAAGTGACAGTTAAGACATTTATAGCAAATGAACATTGTTCTTTTAAACTTTTTATTCATCAAAGAATCTAGAAAAGTCATAGTTTTTATAAAAATAGAATTTTTTGACATTGATGATAATTAAATGTTTCTTGAGCAGCAGAACAGCATATTAGAATGATTTCTGAAGGATCATGTGACACTGGAGACTGGAGAAATTATGCTGAAAATTCAGCTTTGCATCACAAAAATAAATATATTTTTTAAATATATTAAAATACAAAGCATTTATTTGAAATTGTAATAATATTTCACAATATTGCTGTTTTTACGGCATTTTTGACCAAGAGATTTCTTTAAAAAAAAAAGGAAACATTAAAACAAACGGCATTGTAACTGCATCAACAACAGGTCTAAAGTTCAAAATAACATTAATTTAATATATTTTGTTATTCATATTTACAAAAGCAGCCCACTGGACCACAAAATTGGGTCAAAATTATAGATTTTTCTTTTGTGCCAAAAATCATTAGGATGTTAAGTAAAGATCATGTTCCATGAAGATATTTTGTAAGTGTCCTACCATAAATATATCAAAACTTACTTTTTGATTTGTAATATGCATTGCTAGGACGTTCATTTGGACAACTTTAAAGACGATATTTTTCAATATTTGATTTTTTTTGAAATTCCAGATTTTCAAAAAGTTGTATCTCAGCCAAATATTGTCTTATAACAAACCATACATCAATGGAAAGCTTATTTATTCAGCTTTTAGATGATGTATAAATCTCAGTTTCTAGGTCCAGGGTCACACTTTTTTTTTCTTTTTTTATATTTAACCAAAGGATAAAAAAATCTTGTATTGAAGGCTTCTCTATGTGTCACTGTGTTGTTTTCATCATTATCTTTTTGGTTTCAGCTGACGGACATTGGAAAGGCTGCTAAAGCGGGAGTGGCTGTGGGAGATCTGGTCCTGTCCATCGACGGCATCAACACTGATGGCATGAACCACCTCGAGGCTCAGAATAAGATCAAATCCAGCACAGACAAGCTCAGCCTCTCCTTACAGAAGTAAGAATATGCATGCACTGCTTTTGTAATGGGCAAAATAGTACAAAACAGTAGGAAATAGTACTGTCCAGTATTTAAAAGTCAATGTTATGAATACTGTACAAACAGTATATTTACTGTGCACAATATGCAAGTTGCCTGTATGCACAGAATACACAACCTTTGCCAAAGTGCGCAGTATGCAATGCAGTAAGCTTGCTTTGACCTTAAATTTTCAATGTGATAAACTAACAGGGAAGTAATATTATAATAATAATATTTATATATTTACTTTTTATTTATCTTGCATTTTTATTTATTATTTTTTATTTTTTATTTATGGTATTATTTATTTGTGTTGTATTATTTATTGTTAATTTAGTTTGTATTTTTGTTTATTTTTATTAAATTATTTATTTTTATTTATATATTATAATATAGGTATTTATTTTATTTTATTTTATTGTTTTATTTATCAGTCATTTATTTTTTATTAATTCATTCATTTATTTTATTTGTTTATTTGTTTATTTTAGTTTAGTTTTTTTCTTAAGGTGGTGACTAGATTAAATAAAGTCAATACTAAATGAAATAAAAAGATTATATTTTTTTTTCAAAATATTTTTTATTTATTTAGTATTTTTATGTATTATTTTTTTTTATTTTTTTATTTTTATTCATATATTATAATATATGTATTTAGTTTTACTTTACTTTATTATTTTATTTATCAGTCATTCATTTTTAATTAATTAATTAAGTTATGTTTTTATGAATGTATTTATTTAATTTTTTAAATAAAATTTACTCTAAAAGATATATACTGTATTTATTCTCAAAATATTTTTTATTTATTTTGTATTTTTATTTGTGTTATTATTTATTTGTGTTGTATTATTTTTTGTTCATTTATTTTGTATTTTTATTTATTTATTATTAATTAATTACTTTTAATTGTATATTTTTATTTTATTTTCATTATTTTATTTATCAGTCATTCATTTGTAATTAATTCATTTATTTTATTTATATTTTTTTCATTTATTTGTTTATTTTATTTTAATGGTAACTGAATGCCACTCTCTGAATCTTTTTATTTTTTATTTATTTATTTATTTATTTTTTGGTAAATTCTGTAGTAAAGTAAAAAAAAAGAAAAAAGGAGTAGACATTCACCATTCAGACATTCAATCATAACATAAAATAATCATAAATGTAATATTCCAAAGCATACAATAACTTTATGTGAGGGGCAGAATTAAATTCTTTTTTTGTTTGTTTGTCATGTTTTGATAAATAACTGAAGACTTAAGACATCATGAAAGCTAAAACAACCAGACTTATAACCATCATAACAGTGTCTTTGAGTCATATGCTAACTCATCTCGCTAAACTCACGTTGCACAGTCGTAGCACGCAATCCTTGTGCTGTAGTATGTGCAGAGAACTAGCGTACAAAGTACAATTGTCTTTTGAGTTTAGACTGGTTCGCTGTGTGTTTGAGAGCAGAATAAGTGTGTTTTGTTGTGTGTGCCAGGTTCCTGTTTTCCTGTTTGATCCTGTTCGGAAAGTTTTGTCCTACTGTCAAGCCATAGGAATCACACACTCACATGCTGACACATAAAACAGAGAGGCTCAGTTTGCTCAGCGGTGACAGAAAAATGCTCACGCATTGGTCTGGTGGAAATAAAAACATCAAGAGAGAGACTGGCACTGATGGACAGATACATGAGCTGTGCTAAGCACGACAACTATAAAAGAAAATATGCTTATTTTTCTTTATTTTTTTATTTTTTCTTACTTTCTTTTTTTTAAAGAGAGATACATACGTTTTTTTAGAGATATGCTCAAAAATATTTAAACTTAAATTTAAGATTTATGTAAAAAAATGTTGCAATAATGTTTAAATATGATATAATAAAATGAAATATAAAGAAATGTAACAATAAAAGTTCTATCCATTTGGATTGAAATAATGTTCATACTTTTTAATAGAATAAATGTAATTGTTTCCACAGTTAACAGACTGATTCTAGGCAATTTAAATAAAACCAAACAGATGCAAATAGCTAATAATAAATATGCCATGATGACTGCAGAAATTTGACCAGTTTCCGACACTGCCAGTCAAAAGTTTTTGAACAGTAAGATTTTTAATGTTTTTTAAAGTCTCTTCTGCTCACCAAGCCTGCATTTATTTGATCTGAAGTACAGCAAAAACAGTAAAATTTTGAAATATTTTTACTATTTAAAATAACTGTTTTCTATTTGAATATATTTTTAAAATGTAATTTATTTCTGTGATCAAAGCTAAATTCTCAGCATCATTGCTCCAGTCTTCAGTGTCACATGATCCTTCAGAAATCATTCTAATATGCTAATTTGCTGTTCAAGAAACATTTATTATTATTATTATCAATATTTTAATTGGTTGAGTACATTTTTTTCAGGTTTCTTTGATGAATAGAAAGATCCAAAGATCAGCATTTATCTGAAATAAAAAGCTTTTGTAACATCATACACTATACCATTCAAAAGCTTAGAGTCAGTATAATTTTTGGGAAATAAATTATAGAAATTATGCTTTAAATGAATCAAAAGTGATGATAAATACATTTATAATGTTAGAAAAGATTTCTGTTTTTAAAAGAGTGCTGTTTATCTGAAGTTTCTATTAATCAAAAAACCTGAAAAAAGCTGTTTTCAATGTAATAATAATAATAAATGTTTTTTTGAGCAGCAAATCAGCATATTAGAATGATTTCTGAAGGATCATGTGACACTGAAGACTGGAGTAATGATGCTAAAAATTAAGTTTTAAAATCACAGGAATAAATTACGCTTTAAAAAAATACAAACAGCTATTTAAAATAGTACAAATATTTCAAAATCACTGTTTTTGCTGTATTTTGAAATAAATAAAAGCAGGCTTGGTGAGCAAAAGAGACTTCTTTAAAGCATTAAAAACATTAAAAATCCTTTTTTAAAAACTTTTGATTGGTAGTGTTAGTGTACATATTCCATTAATGTATAACTGACATATATGCATTACATACAGTTTCATTATTTGTTCATGTTAAAACAATGTAATCCAAATGGATTGGAGTTATTTATTTATTTATTTGCAATTCAAGCACATGAATTTTAAATGTAGGTCTTTTTTTTGAGACAATTGACTTCATCTAACCCATATTCAACTTGCGTGCAGAGTGTTGTTTTGATATGTAGTGATGGTAAAGTAATCACCTTCTCTGTTTTACTAGGGATTAGTATTAATAGAATTATGCCAGCATCAGCACCATCTGAAACCAGTGGAGTGTGTGTGTGTGTGTGTGTGTGTGTACCTGGTATTCATCACGTTGTGGGGACCAAATGTCCCCACAAGGATAGGAATACCAGTAGATTTTGACCTTGTGGGGACATTTCTCAGGTCCCCATGAGGAAACAGGCTTATAAATCATGCACAATGAGTTTTTTTGAGGAAGTAAAAGTATGCACAATCTCCTGTGAGGGCTAGGTTTAGGTGTAGGGTAGGTGTAGGGCGATAGAAAGTACGGTTTGTACATTATAAAAACCATTATGCCTATGGAATGTCCCCATAAAACATGTAAACCCAACATGTGTGTGTGTGTGTGTGTGTGTGTGTGTGTGTGTGTGTGTGTGAGAAAGTTAATGAGTGAAGTGTGATATGCAAACCTTCATGGTTCATACTTATCTTTGCAAGTATGTTAAAGCAAATGCTTCTGTCCACATGAGCGTCATTTCGTGCATTGTGGCTTTCTGAAATATGTCATAGCGTTGCCTCTAAGGTATAACATACATTCAGGGTTATTAGTTGAGTAAAATTAAAACCATAAAAAAATGTCACTTGAAATAAAATAAACATTGAATAAAAAAAATGTGTTTCTCATTTTCATTTGGTTTACTACTAAAACAATGAAAACTAAAACTAATAAATAAAATGTAATAAAAACTATAAACACAATCAAATTAAAATCAATCAGGTTCATTTATGTGTTTATTTAAAATGTCTATGTAGTTTTTATCAATATTTAGGGCTGCTCTAAACATGTTGGCATGATGTCTCTTTTAAAATAAATAAGAAACAAAAAAGGGTATTGCGACTTTTTGTTTTACAATTCTGACTTTTTTCCTCATAATTGTGAGACATTAACTCACAATTGTGAATTATTAAGTCAGAAATGTGAGGTATAAACTTGCAAAACTAACTTTTTTCTGTTATTTTTCTCTTTTTTCTTCATAACATGCAATTGCGACTTTGTATCTCAAAATTCTGAGAAAAAAAAGTTAGAAATCTCAGAAAATATTTTTGTTTTTAATCAGTGGTGGAAATTGGATTCCATAGTTTTGACAGTAGTTCACCTGAAAGAAAAAACTTTTGTCGCATTAAATCTCAGCACAAAACATCTTTTTCCATTAACAGCCATTTAACAGCAGTCATGTTTCATTTCAATTTTGGCCATATCATGTATTTATTTATATATATATTTTGCAAATATTTCATAATATTATAAATGTGTGGCATGTTTTTTATCTTTCCTGTCTGCTGCACGCGATTTAGTCTGTGTTATCAGATTAAGTTGTGGTTTTGGTTTTGGCTCTTATGGTTAATAAGAAGTACTATTAAAAATATTTAATGTGTTATGTGTAATTACAGCTGCCTGCAGGTAATGGGTAATTTTATTCATTAAATGTTTTTGTGTGAATCGGAAACTGTCGAGAAGCAAGACACCGAGAGAGCAGGCGTTTGTATGTTTGGGTGTGTGGATGTGTGCGTCTGTGGGTCTTTTAGCGCTAATGGAGGACGCTGGGGTTTTATTGGAGAGCTGCTGTGGAGATGCCAGACTGGGCTTCAGCTGCAGAGATGTGGAGTTTTACAGGCTTTCTGTTGATTCTCAGAGATGACAGTAGATTACACAGAGAGAACCAGAGACTCCATGTTAATTAAAAGCACATGCTGTGAATGATTTTATTGATTTTTGTTTTTGGTTTGTGTTCGCTGTGAGAGAGCCAGTGTCACTGCTGTAGTTTATCTTGCTTACGTAAACTCACACAGATGCTCATATCAAGTCCATTTATAATGCTGATTTCTTAAGGTTTGAAGTTATTGATTGAGTGATTTTCCATGAATGTTCATTTTATTTTCCATGCAGTCCATTTATGCTTATTTACTTACTTACGTAGTTACTAAAGTAAAATACTTACTTTATTTTTACTTACTTCCTAATGCATTTATGTATTTATTTTTCCTATTAAGTACATTTTTTATTTATTTTATTTACTTATTTACTTATTTATTTATTTTTTCCATGGTGCCCATTATGTATTTATATAGTTAGTAAGCTAATAAATGAATAAAGTTAAAAATATATATAATAATTTTTTTTTAAATCTGTTTGTTTATTTATTTTCCATTAAGTCCATTTTTTATTTTATTTACTTATTTACTTATTTATTTATTTTTCATGATGTTTGTTTATGCATTTGTTTAATAAGAAAATAAATTACGTTTATTTATTTATTAATTTATTTGTTTTTTTGCATGGTGCCCATTATGTATTTATATATTTAGTAAGCAAATAAATGAATAAAGTAAAAAAAAATATTCATTTTCCATGAAGTCATTTGTTTATGTATTTATTTAGTAATTAAATAAATTAAGTTTGCTTATTTATTTTCATGCTTTATTTATTTATTCTCTATGAAGTCCATTTATTTGTTTATTTATTTATTTAATTAATTTTTTGTGAAGACTATGTTTATTTACTTATTTATTTTTTATGTATTTGTTTAGTTAGTAAATAAATTAAGTTATTTATTTATTTTCCATGAGCTCCATTTGTTTATGTATTTATTAAGTAAATAAATAAATAAAGTTTATTTATTTATTTTCCATGAGCTCCATTTGTTTATGTATTTATTTAATAAATAAATACATAAATGAAGTTTGTTTATTTATTTATTTATTTTCCACGATCCATGGCCAAATTCTTTATGTATTTATTTATTTAGTAAGTAAATAATTTGCGTTTATTTATTTGTTTGTTTTCCATTAAGTCCAAATTGTGTTTGTTTATTAAGTCCATTTATGTTTATTTATTTAATTATTTATCATGTTTATTTATTTATTTTCCATGAAGTCCATGTGTGTTTTTTGTTTATGTTAGTATTTTCCATGAAGTCCATTTATTTATTTATTGCCCTTTAAATTTTTTAAGGCTTTCTATACCAAGACATGTATAATTTGACAATTTACACCTTCTCTCTGACCCTTATTATATTAAATATATTAATTGTTTTAAAAGAAAAAAAGTTTTCTTGCCCTATTGGAAAATGCTTCTCTTAGTTCCTAACCTCAATAAACTGAGTTAGATTTTTCTGAAAATAAGTCTTAATATAAATTTTGCTTCTTAAGTACACTTAACTTGTTTAATTGTTGTATAATATGTGATTTAATGACATTAGAGACAGTATAGGAGGAAAGCCAGGCCTCTAGTAATAAACATAAATGGGAGAAATCATTGCTGTTTAATTTAATATAGACCCAGCAAGCATGATTTGTAATGCTATTGTCAGATTTGTCTGTTTTGGTGTTTTTGAAACTGATTTTACAGTCACTTTTGGAGATTTCGGTCTAGTAGACAGGAGCTGTATTTTCTGTACTTGTAACCAAGATGGCTGACAAGTGAAGTGTCTTGTTTTGTTGACATGCGTTGGGTTTGGAGGATGTTTATATTGGCCGTTCCGAGACACTGCAGGCTTCTGTTTCCACATTAATGAACTAAAAGGAGTTTATATTCACTGGAATAACAATGAGAGTACTTTAGGGAAAATGAATTGTGAAATCTCAGTGTTGTTTTTTGCCCTCGAACGGCCTCTCTCAACAGCTTGATCACGTAAACTAAGCAAAGCAACTAATCATGTCAGCTTTGCGAAAACCTGTAATTCCTTATGCCCTTTTTGCGTGTGTTCTTGATTGTGCTCATGTGTTGTTTATGCATCTGTCTGTTTTTGCGTTACGGTTCAGGTTTGATGTTTGCTATGCCACATCCAAACACACAAATGATCTTCGCCGGTTCTGAATGCTTAAACATACACACGAGCGCCAGATCCTCATCAGAGCTCAGATTAAACTGACCACACAACTTCCTAAACACAGCATACGTCAAACATAGCATCAGATTCAACCGTTCACAGCAGGGTTGAATGCAAGATACTTGATTATATGGGCTTGTGGGAGGTGTGTGATGACCGATTGGAGGAAATGTTTAGCTTGATTTAATTAAACCAGCTAAACTTCATCCCAAACCGCTTTTGAGTAACCTCAGGACCTCATAACAAACCCCCCCCTAGTTCACATCCCTAGAGAGAGTCTTCATTTTACATTATGACTACTTTTTTGCTTACTTTCTGCTTTTGTGTCTTAACATATATATTTTTTTTTATTTTAGTTTTTTTTTGTATGTAATATAATTTCCCCAGAATCATCTGATACAAATTAAAGATAACCAAGGATACCTAATTAAATCTGGAATTTCTCAAAAATGTATCAAAATAAAGTGGTCAGTTTGCCCTCACATGAAAAAAAAAGGTATTTTTTTTTATAGTTTTCTCTGTTTGTATATACAATTGAGGTCATCCCTTTTTCAGAATGTGCAAAATGTTAATTATTTTAGCAAAATAAGAGGGATCATACAAAATGCATGTTATTGTTTATTTAGTACTGACCGGAATAATACTTGATAATACTTGAATTTATAAAAATAACTTGATAATACTTGAATTTATAAAAATGCCCCCTATTCAAAAGTTTACATACACTTGATTCTTAATACCGTTTGTTATCTGAATGATCACAGCTGTGTTTTTTTGTTTAGTGATAGTTGTTCATGAGTCCCTTGTTTGTCCTGAACAGTTAAACTGCTTGCTGTTCTTCAGAAAAATTCTTCAGGTCCCACAAATTCTTTGGTTTTCCAGCATTTTTGTGTATTTGAACCCTTTCCAACAATGACTGTATGGTTTTGAGATCCATCTTTTCTCACTGAGGTAAACTGAGGGACTTGTATGCAACTATTACAGAAGGTTCAAACGCTCACTGATGCTCCAAGACTATGCATTAATAGCCAGGGGGTGAAAACTTTTGAACAGAATGAAGATGTGTACATTTGTCTTATTTTGCCTAAATATCATTTTTTTTTCATATAGTACTGCCCTTTAGAGGCTACAGAAGATAATTAAATGTTTCCCAGAAGACAAAATAAATTAAATTTACCCTTATCTTCAAATTCACTAGGCTCCTAATGCACTGTGTTTCCTTCAGGAGCATCAGTGAGCATTTGAACCTTCTGTGATAGTTACATATGAGTCCCTCAGTTGTCCTTAGTGTGAAAAGATGGATCTCAAAATCATACAGTCATTGTTGGAACGGGTTCAAATACACAAAAATGCTGAAAAACCATCTGAAGGATTTTTCTGAAGAACAGCGGGTAGTTTTAACTGTTCAGGACCAACAAGGGACTCAAGAAAAACTACCACTAAACAAACGGAAAAAAAAAAACAGCTGTGGATCATTCAGGTAAGAACGCAGTATTAGGAATTAAGTGTATGTAAACTTTTGAACAGGATCATTTTTATAAAGTGTAAATCTTGTAAAGATATTCTATGTGAAATATCTCACTCAGGTCAGTATTAAATAAACAATAACATGCATTTTGTATGATCCCTCTTATTTTGATAAAATAATTAACTTTTTGCAGATTCTGAAAGGGGATGTAAACTTTTGACCTCAACTGTACGCTTACATATTTGCAGTTTCTAAGTGAAAATTGAGATTCTAGGAAGTAAATTCTACACTGAAAAAAAAAATCACTCACAGTATGAAAAACTGAAATAGTATTTTCTTGTAAAATGTACTATTTGTTTAATTTACAAGTTCAAAAAAAAAAAAAAACATTTTGTTTATAGTGTAGTAAGTTGTAGACATTTTTTATTTGTATTAGATGGGAAAATTCTATCAACATTTAAATAAATAGCACAAAAATATAAAAAGTGTAAAGTTTAGCATTATTATTAATATTGTTCAAGTTTCTGCTAAATGTCGACTTTCTCGACAGATGAACTTGATTTTGACTCTTGCGTATCTGAATTTGGACTGCTAACACTCTTTTGTCCCGAATACATAAAACATCATTCTGAAAGAAAAACAGTTTGGACATTTGGACTCGGATGCAGAGAAGAGAGAACACAAATGTTTCTCTGTAATGTATCTTCTAACTGATATTTCATTAGCTAAGTTTGTAAACAATAAGAAACAGAGAGAGACAGAGCCAGCAAAAAATGCCAGAGCTAGAGCTCGGCTTGCTTTTTAATATTGTTTTTAATGTGACTCATTTACTCTGTGCATATTCAGAGAGGAATACTAGCTTACCGTGCGATTCATACTGTAGTGTATACGACATAGTATTTTTTTTTAAATAAGTGAAACAGTGTACATTATTCCAGTGTAAAAACTTCAAATAGCAGTATGCTACATTGTTGCCATATGACCTTAAAAATGTCACATGACCTCAACATTTGAATGTTTAGTTTCGTGAATGTCGTCAAGTTATCTTTTACATAAAAGGTCTTTTTTAGGGCTGGGGAAATAAAATGCATCATTAATCAAAAAATGATTCTGCATCGATTCTACATTTTTCCAAAGGCATCACGATTTTCTCTCAAATCGATTCTGAGCTTAGTTTTTAACAGCAGATGGCACTGCATGCTTTAGAAACAGCCGTACTCTGTTTGCTTCCTGTTCCTTACACACACTTGAACCTAAAATAAGCTTTCATAAAGTTTGAAAAGGTTGATGTGAATTCTAAGAGTGTTCACAGTGAGCAGCGTTTACAAACTAAGCTCAGAATAGATTCCATGGAGAATCGCAATGCTTTCGAAATCAACCATAATTCGCGATGCATCGATTTCGCGCCACAACCCTAGTCATTTTGCAATTTTAATCCAGTTTGTGTAAAAATGTCTTACAGTTTGGCATTCTGATCCAGTAACGAGTAAAGGAAGGAGATAAATAAACTTAAACTAGAAATTAAAGGTCAGGTTGTGTACATTGCATTATGGGATACAGTCTTCGACTTGTTATATACACTGCAAGAAAAAAACTCAGTATTTTTGTCTCATTTTAAAGTACAAATATCTAAACATTAATGCAAGGTGTATTTACTCAAAGCAAAATGGCTCAATATCTTAAAATGTGGGTTCAAAAAGGAAAAACAAGATTATTTTTATTACCCTGCTGATAAGTATTTTTTCTTGTTTTTCATGTTCTTTCTTATTTTTGACTTCATTTTGATACATTTCTTCAGAAAATCCAGACTTTTCAGATGCTCTTTATTTTACTTGGTATTCCTGGTGAAAATCCTGTCTTGGAAATTTTTCATTATGCTATATTATCACTAAATCACACATTCAAAGGGGTCATATGGCGTTGCTAAAAAGAATATTATTTTGTGTATTTGGTGCAATGCAATGTATATACGTGATTTATAGTTTAAGGTTTTTACAAAGCTCTGTGTGTTGTGATTGGTCAGCTCAGTGCATTGTGATTGGCTAAATACCTGATGGAAATGTTTCGTCCCTTACCTTAAGACACCCATTAAAAATGAGGCGTTCGTTGCATCCAGGGACATAATTACTGATTATAGTGACTTAGGCCCCGATCACACCGAACGCGTCTTTTCGTTCTAAAAACGCGAGGCGCACAGCACTGCCTTTTTTTGGTGACTTTTAAAAAAGAGCAGTGTGCTGCGGTTTTTTTATGTTGCTAAGCAACGACCAAAACAGCTGTCCTGTCAGTCAAATCAAAGGATTATAGCGCGAGCGCTCTAAAATCTTAGTTTTTTTGCTGTTAAGTAAACTGTCATATTAGCAGAAACCCTAAATAATACAGCTCCGGGTTACCCACGATAGACAACAAAGGTTTCTCCTCCTTTTCTGCAGTCTCCGGACTTTTTAAGCAACGGTAAACTTTCGTCACCAGAACAGAAGGCCCGCCTCTCTATTCATTCGATTGGACAATGGAAAAGAACGCGAATGACGTTGGGCGTTTTTCCGCTCAGAGTTGATTTTTTTTCAACTTCAGGCGCTCAGAGCGCTCCTGCAAAAACGCGAGGCGCAGCAGGCGGCGACAACGCGAGGCGCCCAGTGCGCATAAGCAGCGCGGAGAACGCTGACTGCCAACAGAAAACCATTCAAAAGAGGCGCCTCCAACTGCTAAAACGCGTTTGGTGTGATCGCGGCCTTATACTGTCTTTTTACGCGTTGTGCGGCGGGGGGGACAACAGACGATAGTATGTAAACATAGAAACGACAAACAACAAGCGCTACTTTACACTGCTCAAAACTCATGTTTGAATCAGGAGCAAATTCTTTAAATATGAAAACATACTTACAGGCTGTGAGTAGAAGCACCAGACTGTCCTTGCAAAGTTGGAACTGCCCCACTTTTTAGAAAAAGGTTCAAAAAACAGTCCTCCGTAAAATGCGCCGCACACACTCAAATATTTAAGTTGTACTGTTCTGGAACAGTGTTGTAAATACAACTTAACCACTGATTTCTAGTTGTGTCCTCTTTTGGAAGGCCAATCAAAGTAGTTTAGTAGGGACGCACAGAAATGAAAATTCTTGACCGAAGCCGAACAAGGCCGAGGGCCAAAGGCCGATTACCAAACATGGTTTTTCATATTTTTCCCCCATGTATTTTGCCCATTTTTTTCACTATTGCGTACATTAAATAAAATGTGCTTTTTACTTCATTGTCTCAATTACAGTGTCAAAAAAACAATTACGAAACAACAATTTGAAAATGTTTACTTAACACTGAACATTTTTAACATTCTATTAGACGTTATAGCCTACCAACAATGCACAATTTAACTTTAAAATTGGCCATTTTTAAGACCCCCTTCTTGAATCAGGCATGTGTTTTTAATGTACAAATAAATGCAGCCTTGCTGAGCAAAGGAGAATGCTATAATAAATGTATTAATAGAACTGTTGTAATGATTGTTATCATTATTTTTGTCTTATTTTTTATTGTATTTTACAGAACAACATTAAAATTACAATACTAACTTTTATGAATGTTGACGGCGGAAACCCACAAGAAGACCTCAGTACTACTTTTTTGCTGACAGCAGCAGATTTATGAATGAATAAATATAATTTGTAAAATATATAACGTTCTGTAGTTTATTTACTAATGATTTGAGGCCATTTCGTGATTTCAGTCATCATACAGTAACCAGCAACAACCACCCGTTTCTCTTCTCACGGAAGACATGCGATGCGAAACTAAACTCTCTCGCTGTCGGTGCTTGTAATGATTTTTGCTTCTTTCTCTGAAAGTTTTAAATGCTTTCACACTGCCGACATGTTTGCTGCATTAGTGCACGCCTCTATTTCACGTCACGTCATTGTTTGGTATAATTTATTCGCCCTTTTCGCTTATTAATTTCGGTTGCCGAACATTCGGTGCATCACTATAGTTTAGCTTTCTCAATGAAACACACAGTGTCTCCACGGTGGCAACAACAATATTACAGCGAGAATAAAAGTTATGCAAATCTTCTCACACATTGACAGATTTGCCGGGGTTGTGTTTGAATGAGGCATTTTAGGAAGATCTGGATGAGTCTTAACTTCTAGAAAGAATATCTCTTTGCGACTTTTTAGGATCTTATATACTGTATGCACAAACAGTTTGTAACACTCCAAAGACGAAGGGAAACATATACTCGCGTCATATGACCTTTCAATGTTTTTGTCAACTTTTTTTTTCAATCAGCACAGGTTTTGTATTTCTTTTCGGAACTTAGGGAATAAAAACATTATTTGTGGATCATTTTGGCAGTATTCACTCAAAAACCGAGGTTCATAAGCTCTATGATGAATCGTTTCCAGAATTGGTGCATAATGAAAGATTTACAATAATTTTTTTGTAGGCTAGTCATTTTTCACTAGGAAAACCACAAGTTTAACAAAATAGGAAAGAAAATCCTTAAAGGTACAACATTTTTCTTTTTTGGGGAAGCTGTTTACACTCTATGAGCAAAGTCACTAAGTTTTAATCCAATGCAATAACATTTACCAGCATTTTCGGGAAAAAGAAAATCCTCTTCTGGTCAGAATGACCAGAACAAATCATTAAGGCTTAAGTAAAGTAAATTTAACTTGATTTAAGAATTTTCAGATATTTGTATTGGCAAACAAGACAAGAATACTAAGGAAGAAATCATTTTTCTGCAGTGTACTGCTCATTTTGGCTAATTCATTTGCATACTGACCTTTCAGCAACCCTTGCACAGACCACAGACCCCGATTTAAAAATCCCTGGTAAGATTATATTGTCGAGCTTAGTCAAACAAGAAATCAAAGACAGGTTTAGTTTTAAAATTTGATATCAGAATGATATGTCGGGTTACAGGTCTTATTTATGAACCAGGTTTGCATAGACCTCTAATGTGAGATAGTGTGAACACGAAAGAAAATGTGAATCAACTGATTTCACCCATCAGGTCTTTTAGCTGTAGCAAAATCTGTATTAGACAGTCACTTTGCCCTCACTTGAACATGATTTATATGCCATGTGTGTTTTTTTCTCTCATGACTGCTCTCAAAGCATTAAATTACTCTGTAAACCTGCACTTTTATCTCTAAACTCTGTGTTTGTGTGCATCCCGAGCACTTAACTGTCTGAAAGTGTAAGCTGAAGCCTGTTTGACCAGAACAACACACTGTCCTGCACTTCAGCACATCCCTGAATGTGTGTGTTGGCGTTCACAGGATATCACAGCTGGATAAAATCCCATTTTCCATTAGCGAGATGTAGCAGGATAAAAATCAACATTTGGAAGAGAGTTCAAAGCCTAATGAAATTTCCCCCCTCAGATTATTCTGATCAACATAAATTGTAATATTTTGTGGTTTCGTACTTGAAAAGAGTGTAATAATGACCCATGAAGGATCATGTCCTTTTGCTCTCTTGATTAATGACTGATATAGTAATTTCTGATTTCAACATAGCATCTTAAAGGAACAGTTCACCCAGAAATCAATATTCTGTCATTATGTGGACACCCTCATATCATACAACTTTCGTCTGTGGAAAACAAAGCTCTAGAAGGAGATATAATGCCCAAATTGCTCTTTATCATGTGAGTCCAAAATGACAAAATATATACATTCTTAAAAATTCTTCACAGAACCATTTGTGGCTTCACAGAGAACCATTTAGTCAAAGGTTCTTTAAAGAACCATCTCTTTCTTACCTTTTTATAATCTGAAGAACCTTCTTTTGCCACAAAGAACCTTTTGTGAAACAGAAAGGTTCTTCAGATGTTAAAGGTTCTTTATGGAACCATTTAGACAAAAAGGGTTTTTCTATGGCATCGCAAAGCGTTTTAAGAGTGTATATAAAAAGTGTGCTTGATGGCAGAATATTTATTTTAGGATGAACTGTTGCTTTAAAAACTAAATGGAACTGCAATTTCAAACAGGTTTCCACAACACTGTTTATGTAAACCTGGACCACAAAACCAGTCATAAGGGTCAGTTTTTGGAAATACAAAATCATCTGAATCTTGAATAAATAAGCTTTACATTGATGTATGGTTTGTTAGGATATGACAATATCCGAGATCCAACTGTTTAAAAATCTGAAATTTGAGGGTGCAAAAACATCAAAATACTGAGAAAATCGGCTTTAAAGTTGTCCAAATTAAGTTCTTAGCAATGCATATTACTAATCAAAAATTACGTTTTGCTATATTTACTGTAGAAAAATGACAAGATATCTTCATGGAACATGATCTTTACTTAATATCCTAATGATTTTTGGCATAAAAGCAAAAAAGATAATTTTGACCCATACAATTTTTTTTTCTGGCTATTGCTACAAATATACCTGTGCTATTTAAGACTGGTTTTGTGGTCCAGGGTCACATATGTATGATTCTTTGAAGAAAAATCTTGATGTTTTTATTTTGGCTTTTAGATCAGTCTACTGGTTTCTGGGTTCTTTAGAGAACCTGTATATAGATGGTCATTACCAGAACTGTTCAGCTAGTTTCCCAGTTGTTTAGAAAACCATTTCTGGTTGTAATTGAAACCTTAATTTTTAAGACCAATATTGAGGGCCATTTTTTGACCCCTAGTTAATAAGCACAACTGCATTTACAACATGTTTTACATACAGACTGGCACTATTATACTTTTGTTTAGACAGAATATCCCATTAGAGATCTCTAAGCTTGAACTTGACAGTGTTTTTAGCTCATTAGTGCCTTTTCCATAATGTAGAGAGAGTGTGTGCACATGGTTGCCAGGTTGGGAAGAATAAGTAAACACTGGACAACATATGTGACACTGGAACACAAAACCAACCATAAGGGTACATTTTTGGAAATTTAGATTTATGCCTGAATAAATAAGCTTTCCATTGATGTATGGTTTGTTAGGATATGACAATATTTGGCTAATATACAACTAACATACTAAAATCTGTTTGACAGTGTTTTCAGATCATTAGTGCTTTACCATATTGTAAAGAGAGTGTGTGCGCATGGTTGCCAGGTTGGGAAAATTAAAGCTCTCTTCCAGAGCAAATAATTTACTCAGCCCCTTGTCATCCAAAATGTTCATGTCTTTCTTTCTTCAGTCGTAAAGAAATTATGTTTTTTGAGGAAAACATTTCAGGAATCATCCAAAATCATCCTACATCGCTGTTTTACCTTGTTTTTGTTTTTTTGAAAAGGGCATTTGGTCTTCTTTGCATGCTCACTTTGTAAACACTGGGACGGTACTTCTGCATCGATGTAGGACAATTTTGAAGTTGAGGAGAAAATGAAATAGGAGTTTCTCGACCCTAACTGTCTTGAACGAGAATACAAAGAGGGCACACAGAGCTAGACAAGACAAGCATTTGAGGTTAAAATTACATTTTTTTCACTTGATAAAACTATTCTTTTAGCTGGGATTATTTAGAGCCCTTTGAAGCTGCATTTAAACAGCATTTTGGAAGTTCAAACTCATGGGCACCATAAAAAAAAACATTAATGGAGAGAAATCCTCAAAAAAGGTTTCCTTTAAAAAACATAATCTATTTACAATTGAAGAAAGAAAGACATGAATCTTGGATGAGAGGGGGTGAGTAAATAATCTGTAAATTTTTGTTCTGCAAGTGAACTTCTTTAAATAAACACTGGACAGAAAATGTACCAATTTGTTTTTAAAAAACAAGCTCTGAATGGGGATTTAAATTCTTGAAATCTGGCAACCGCAATCATGAACGCTCGTGGACGCTTGTTACCAGTGCAAGATAATGCATATGCCAAATTAAAATAAAAGATGTTCAGAATAAATAACCAGTGTGCAAATAAATGCTTAATAAATCGAGAGAAATCATGATTAAAATGCGATTTATTGTGCAGCCTAATGTCAACATATGACCAAATCTGAGACGCAGATGTCTTATTTTGCGCTTTATATAATCTCATTGCTGTCTTCTTGAGATAATACAGATGTTATATTTCGTTCAAGCTTTTCTCACCCACAGACATTAATTCACTCTCTGTAGCAGAACAGGAAAGTGGAGTTGGAGTTTGAAAGAGTTATTGAGTTAGTTATTAATGAAGGGAAATCATTGAGTCGTCCGTCAGACTGCAGTCTCACAGTGTGAGATATAAATGAGATGTCAAACAGATGCTCTGAGAGAGTGCTATGACGTCACCGTGAAGCAGATGTACACCATCTTGCACCGTTTGTGCTACAGATATAAATATGTGAAAATGTAAGTGATCAGACTCATGGTACTCACTTAGTGGATGAGAGTATAAGCAAAAAAATCCCACAAAGGAGCTTGTGTCTGGATTTACAGACCAGAATATCACAGAAACTTTATGGTGAACCAGTAAGAAACCAAAGCCAAAGTTCTGGGAACTTTCCTCGTTTGCTGGGATACCGTTTCTGTCTGAACATAAACACACATACACACACAAAGCTGTTCTGTGGAGTGTAGTAAAATGGTCTCAAGAGATTAAGAATGTAAGAATGACCTTCTTTGTTTGTCAATTAAATACTATTAACTTAATAAACAGTTCCGCATGTAATTTAAGGCTTACTCCTTTTGCAGGGTTATTGCATGTGCGGGTATTTTTTGTAATTATGTGTGTGTGCATTGTGTGTTTGAGTGTGTTTTCTCTTACTCTGTCATTAAAATAGTATGACAGAATGTTCTAAGAATCTAAGTGATGCTGACACAGTTAGATTTTATTGTCTTTTGACGTCATTACTCAGGTAGATTTAAGTATAAATAATTATCCACAAATTATCTATAAATATTCTGATTAAATACCAATGGATTCTTTGGTTTTTCAGCATTTTTGTGTATTTGAACCCTTTCCAACAATGACTGTGTGATTTTGAGATCCGTCTTTTCGCACTGAGGACAACTGAGGGACTCATATGCAACTATTACAGAAGGTTCAAACACTCACTGATGCACCAGAAGGAAAAACTATGCATTAAGAGCCGTACACATCCTAATTCTGTTCAAAAGTTTTCACCCCCTGGCTCTTAACGCATGTTTTTTCCTTCTGAAGCATCAGTGAGTGTTTGAACCTTCTGTAATAGTTGCATATGACTTGTCCTCAGTGTGAAAAAATTGATCTCATAATCATAGTCATTGTTGGAAAGATTTCAAATACACAAAAATGCTGAAAAAACAATATTCTGTGTTGATTATCTATCTTTAGGCATTTAAATAACTTCTGCCAGTTAAACTACTGTTCAAAAGTTTGGAGTATTGTGATTTTTTTTTAAATATTATTTTTAAAACAAGTCTCTTTTGCTCCCAAGGCTGCATTTATTTGATCAAAATTACAGTAAAAACAGTAAAATTGTGAAATATTATTACAATTTCAAATAACATTTTTCTATGTGAATATATGTTAAGGTGTAATTTATTCCTGTGATCAAAGCTGAATTTTCAGCATCATTACTCCAGTCTTCAGTGTCGCATAATGCTTCAGAAATCATTCTAATATGCTGATTTGATGCTCAACAAATGTTTCTGATTATTCTAATGTTAAAAACAGTTGCCCTGCATAATATTTTTGTGGAAACTGTGATATGTTTGTTTCTGTATTCATATGAAATATGAATCTTTTGCTACATTGCAAATGTCTTTACAGTCACTTTTGATCCATTTTAATGCATTCATGCTAAATGAAAGTATCGATTTCTTAAAGAAAAAAAGAAGTACTGACCTCAAAATTTTAAACGGCAATGTACGTCAGAGCCAGTTTATGATGTTTATGCTCTGTGGCGTTTAGATAACAACATGAGATTGTGTAAAACTGATGTGCTGTTCTAAATAAGGCTATTTTAATATGTGCTTATTTCATTCTGTACAAGATAATGGCTCCTTAAAATAGTCTACTTTGTGTTTATTTAGACTTTCGCTGGAAGGATATTTAAAGACTGCATATTGAATCTGATTAAATACCACAGGGAAATCAATGCATTTAATAAAAAGCATTCAGTTAACAAAGTAAAATGAATTGAATCAGACTAGTTTCTCTCTCTGGTGTTGTTCTCTGGTCTTCTGAGTCTTGTGGATCTATATTGAGTGTGCTGAGAACAGATTATTAGCTCATGACTGGAGCAGTGCGAGCGCTCATGTTCATCTGACCGGATCAGCAGCTCTAAACCCGACCCGATCCGCTGGAAAGATCTCCGTGGAGGGATACGCAGCCTTTTTATGAACTCATGATGGTCACGTGTGTGTGTGTCTGTTTGTGTTTGTGTTTGCATAGAAACAAAGATGCAGAGGCTCCACACGTAGGAGCAAATGCTTACAACTCCTGTTACATAACACTCTCATCTACACACTTCAAGATGTGTGGATTTATTTTAAGTACAAAATTGCACCTGGAAGCTAAATCTAAAAAAACTCCCTTTGGGAACATGATTAAAGGTCAAAATGATTCAGAAATAAAAAATAAGAGATGTTCTAGAAGGTCTTGAGTTGAGATTCTCAGAGAGTAATTGATACTCAAGTGCTCTGCCAGCCTCACACTCACGTATGCACAGCAACAGTATCACTTGCCATCAAACTGTATTTTGAGTTTAATAACACACCATGTCACATACGTTTGGTCAGAAGTTTAAAATAATTCAAATGTTTTTGAGTAAAAGTCTCTTTCGCTCACCAAGGCTGCATTTATTTGATCAAAAATACTTTAACAACAGTTATAATGTGAAATATTATTCTAATTTAAAATAACAATTTTCTATTTTAATATATTTTAAAATCTAATTTATTTTTTGTGATGCAAAGCTGTATTTTCAGCATCATTAATCTAGTCTTCAGTGTCACGTAATCCTTCAGAAATCATTCTAAAATGCTAATTTGCTGCTCAAGGAAACATTTCTGATTATTATGAATGTTTGGCTGGAAATATTTATACACTACCGTTCTAAAGTGACACTAAAGGCATTTATAATGTTACAATTTATTTCTATTTCAAAAATGGCTGCTCTTTTGAATATTCTGTAATAATTAATTGTAAATAAATAATGTTTTTTAAATGTTTTTGAATGAAAGAAGTCTCTTTTACTCACCAAGGCTGCATTTGTTTGATCATAAATACAGTAAAAACAGTTATAATGTGAAATATTATTCCAATTAAAAAAAAACTATTTTCCATTTGAATATATTTTACAATTTAATTCATTTCTGTGATGCAAAGCTGAATTTTCAGCATCATTACTCCAGTCTTCAGTGTCACAGTCCTTTAGAAATCATTCTAATATGCTGATGTGCTGTTCAATGAAACATTTCTGATTATAATAAATGTTAAAAACTATTTTTCTGGAAATAGTGATACACTAAACTTCAAAAGTGACACTGAAGACATTGAATATGCTATGTTTCAAAGAATCCTGAAACAATTCATCAGTTTAAAAATATAAGCAGTTTTATTAACTTAAACCATTAACAATAATTGAGCAGCAAATCAACATATTAGAATGATTTTTGAAGGATCATGTGACACTGAAAACTGGAGTAATTATGCTAAAAATCACAGGAATAAGTTACATTTTAAAATATATTCAAATAGAAAGTACTTATTTTGCATTTGAATAATATTTCACATTACTACTATTTTTACAGTATTTTTCATCATAACAATGCAGACCATAAGAGACTTATTCTCCAAGAATCTTAATAATTCCACATTTTTGACCACCAGTGCACTAGTTTAAAACCAAACCTGACCCGTTTTCTTTAAGATACAAACCAAATCCTGTTATCCCTTGCAGGCGAAACAAATTCAGAACTGTTCAACAAACTTCCATGCGGTCGTTCCGTGTCATTATGAATACAGGCCTATGATTTTGCTGCAAACCACAGTTAGATGTTCCCTATGTATTGCCACTGCCAGCTCTAGATGTGGTTACAGCAGAGCCATTAATGTTTTTGTCCATTGTTTGTGTTCCAACAGAGCTTCCAGTCTTCCAAAACCAGATGTGGCACCAAAGGTATGAGATTTACACACATACAGCCAGCCAGAGCACACAACTGGAGTATTGTGAATGGATTGTGTGTGTATATGTCATTATTCCCCTCTGAGACAGACACACAGCTCTATATGTATGTGTGAGTTTTAGTTTCGCATGTTTGTAGCAGAAGTGTGCCTACTGTGTTGAAATACTCACATGCATCATAAAGTTTGTGTTTAGATTCGAATACTAGAACACTGCAAACTGAACATTTAATACTGTATACTACCTGTTACTTTCAAAAAATATAACCAGGATGTGGGACAGTATGCAACTCAGTGTGCTACACTGGTGTCACATGATGCATGAACCTGATTAAGATGCATGTTTAATTTAGAAAGTAGCTGTCTGGTTATAATCTCTGATAGATATGGTTATTTACAATTATGCATTGCATTTGCATTTATGCATTTGGCTATACAGTTGAAGACAAAAGCGTACATATACCTTGCACAATCTGCAAAATGTTAATTATTTTGCCAAAATAAAAGGGATCATACAAAATGCATGTTAATTTTTATTTAGTACTGACCTGAATAAGATATTTCACATAAAATGTCTACATATAGTCCACAAGAGAAAATAATAGCTGAATTTATAAAAATGACCCCGTTCAAAAGTTTACATCCCCTTGATTCCTAATACTGTGTTGTTACCTGAATGATCCACAGCTGGGTTTTTTTTTAGTTTTGTTTTGTTTAGTGATGATTGTTTATGAGTCCCTTGTTTGTCCTGAACAGTTTAACTGCCTGCTGTTCTTCAGAAAAGTCCTTCAGGTCCCACAAATTCTTTGGTTTTTCAGCATTTTGTGTATTTGAACCTTTTGCAACATTGACTGTGTGATTTTTAGATCCATCTTTTTACACTGAGGACAAATTAGGGACTCGTATGCCACTAATACAGAAGGTTAAAACGCTCATTGATGCTTCATAAGGAAACACAATGCATTAAGAGCCGGGGGTGAAAACTTTTGAACAGAATGGAGATGTGTACATTTTTCTTATTTTGCCTAAATATCAGGGTACATTTTGTTTCTGATATTTAGGCAAAATAAGAAAAATGTACACAAAAAAGTTTTCAACCCCTGGCTCATAATGCGTTGTGTTTTCTTCTGAAACATCAGTGAGTGTTTCATTTAGTTTAATTTGATGTACTAAACTTACTAAAATAACTCAAACTAAACATTAAATAAAAATAAATATAAACTACAGTATGTATAGACATTACAACAACTAAAATAAAAAAAAAAAAACTAAATAACATTAACTTGAGTCAGTTAAAGTGATCAAATGATGTTTTTAAAATGAATCACATGGTCATATGACATAATCTGTTCTGTTTCGCATACTTTTTTTTAAATATAGTGTGTACTATTCAGTATTTAGTAAGTAGTCAGCTAGTATTCCATTCTGAATATAGTGACAAACATTATTTAGGTTTGCAGTGTATTTGTTGTTGATTTGTTGAGTTGCTGTTGTCGTTTTGTTTGAGTCCTGCATGTGCTTTCCTCCGTGTTTAGGATGATTGTGTGGAAATCATCAAACCCGTTCCCATTCCATCCTCCTCTGACATCACAAACTCCACCCACATCACTTCATCCTCCAATAGGAGTGCTCGTCCATTTGGAGGGGCGGGGTCACCACACATAGCCTGCATTCCCTCCGCCGCATCTGCTTTTGCACCCGCCTCCTCAGCTCAAAACCCCACTCCACAGGCTCCGCCCACTCCTTCTGATGGCTCACCCGATTATCTACCGGCGGTGCCCCGCCCTTCGGTGTATAACACGCCCATCAATCTCTACTCCAATGAGAATGCCTGTGAGGTTGCCATGGGACAGAGGCGGGGCCTGTTGGAAAGCCAGGGTGAGAGCTCTCAGCTGAATGGGTAAGAGTTTGATTGACACTTCAATGCTCCACCCACCCTATAAACATAGACCTCAACTGGGTTTTTTTTTTCAGTGGCCTGGGTTCTGGAAGCTTGTTTCCAGTTTCTGGAGTGGCTTCCAGCTCTGAGATTATGCACAAAATTGCAGCATTTAATTCGAAGCTAAAACATATTAGAAAATTGTTATATAAAGACAAAGGGACAAGGCTGTGTACTTTCAATATAAGGGAATTAATAAACTACTCATCTAATAAAACTTAATGATTTAAACAAATCAGTTGGAGATTTTGTGGCTTCCCTGCTGGTCTGTTAAATGGTTTTAGGGAAGAATTGGGCATTTTTCAGCCGGTCAGATTGGTTCGTCTTTCTAAAAGAGCTGAATATCAGGGTTATTATATTTTACTAAAATGAAAACCACTGAAAATGATTTAGTTCTGGGTTCGTACAAGGTGCTTGAAGTACTTAAAGTACTTAAATTTGACTTTTTTAAATTTAAGGCCTGGAAAACCCTTGAAAATAGCAATATTCCAGAAGAGGTAGTTGAAAAGTGCTTGATTTATTGGAAGACAATGTATGTATGAAATAAGTGTTTTTTTAGTCAATAAGCACATATCTTTTCACTCAAAATTCACACTATTTAAAAAACATAATACCTTTTTTCGCTTATTTCAGTTAATGTCAGAAAACAGGCAAGCTAAGCAAGTAGCAGTACTGACAGTAGCTGCGTTTCCATTAACCTTTAAATTGAAATTGAAAATAAGCCTAATGGAAACCTGCAAAAGCTCCCATATATGAAAAAGTAAAAGAAAAAGTAATATGATCATTCTTCAATGTACTATAACCTCCAAGTGAGAGGGGGAAAATGACTTTAGTCGCAAAACTTTGGTTAATGGAAATGTCGTCATTTTGCAGTACTTTTTATTGACATTTTAAAAATTCAGACAAAAAAGTTTTTTTAATTTTTAATTTTATAATTACGTTTTTAATATGTAATGGAAATGAGCCTACAGTCGTGTAAACGTGACTGAAGATGTGAAAAGAGGAACAGGTGAACCAAATAAATTGAGTCATTTACACTAGAACCACTTCGATTGATTCAAACTCGTGACTTCGATCATTCATTTCAAGCGATTCGCTAACAAAAACCAGATCAAATTAAAAGAGCCATTAATTTTCGAATTTCAACATCGCTTGTAATGTTTTCAAAACGCACGTAGTGATCGATGCATGAAGCTTTCGAAATTTCGAATCAGTTAAACCATTGCGTTGCAAAATGATTCACTATTTCAAAGTCCTCCAATCGGATCACATATCGCAAATCATTTGATTTAGATCGGAACTTCGCATATTGTGAATCATTTGATTTAGATCGGAATGAGTTTGTGAATCATATCGCGAGTTAAATGATTGAAATCAAATGATTATTGATACGCGATTTGAAGTCCTGATCTAAATGTAATGATTTGCATCACGTAAGTTCCAATCTAAGTCAAATGTGGATCGCAAATCACTTTAGATCGAAACTTCAGAGCGTGGATCGTGAATAATTTGTTTCATATCAGCATTTCTCAATCAGGGATTTCACAAATCTTTTTCATGATTTTTTTCTTAAACAGTAGAAAACATCAAACCATAAACTAAAGCCAGTACAGTTATAAAAACAAAACAAAGAAAGTATACACAAATACATACAATACTTAAGAAAATTAACCGTTGTTTTACTATAGTAAAAGTGTAGTATACATTACATTACATTATGTCCATTTTTTATTAGTATATTTTTTATTTATTTCTCTTTTTTTTAGAATTTGAAATAGAAGACATTGTTCGATAAGTCCTTGAAAATAAAAATAAAAATAAATAGTGCTTGAAAAGTCCTTGAAAGTCCTGGAATTTAATTTTACAGTATTTGTACGAACCCTTTTGGTTGCTTAAAAAAATCATTTTATTTCTGCTGGTTGCCAAGGATGCATTTCTAATGGATATACTAAAACTAAAACTGAAATAAAATAAGGGGGGAAAAAAACTAAAAGTAATGAGAATGACAAAAACCACAACAAAATTACTAAAACTACATACTTAATATATAAATGTTCAGAACAAGTTAAAACAACAGCTTATGTCAAACTGGACTGGTTTAGGCAGTTTTTTAGGTTTTAATGTATTTCCTTATTTCAAATTAAAAAAAGGTACCGCCATTTATTTCATTTTTATTTGTTTTTTGTGTCTGGATGTAATATCACATATGAGATATTTCAAATTCCATATTGCAGTTCAAACCATAACATACAAACAATAATCATAATATAATTACAATATAACTCGGCACTAGACTTATTTAAAAAATGTTAACTAAATTAGGGCCTACAGTTTATGATTTTGAATGATTATACTATTTTTAACAACCTCAGAGCACAAATGTTTGGATGTTGTTGGTAAAAATCACAGTTTGAATGACATTTTTACTTCCAAAGCTTCTGTTGAACATATAGCAGACTCTAACACTAAGACCAAAACATAACATTTTAAGTATAAAACTATATTTAGAATTTAGTTTTTAGTTGGTTTCCATGATGTCCCTCCCCACCTTTTTTTGTAATATGGTTTAGTCCAAACATGCACTTCAGCTGGTTAGATTAGACTATAAGTACACAACAGGTGAGTTTTGAAAACTTGGCAGGACGGATGTCATATTGAGTTGTCAGAAGTCATGCCAACATTTAAACCCAACAAAAGCGGGAAGTGCATCAGTCATATTTACATTTAGTTTGATTAAATACATCGTTTTTATACCTTATATACTATACACTTGTAATAAGACACTGGCAGCATCTCTTTTCGCACTGTGACGTATGCGAGATTCTGTTCATTTACGGACGGGTGTCAGCGGCTCTGATGTGTTTGTGTATATTTAGCTCTATGTAATGCTATCTGTTGTGTGTTTTGGTGTGTGTATGAGGGCTCTCCCTTGGATAGCGTCCCAGGGGAAGCTCAGATGTATTTTGTGTGTGTGCAAACCTCCTATTCTGGGTTTCATATTTTAAAGATGCTTTTAAAGTGCTGATTGAAATGATTACACAGAAGAACTAGTGTCTAATTACACGTGTGGATGCACATGCATATTCTGCGACCCAGATCTCAGCATGTTTGTTGTGATGCATTTTGTTTGTTTCTGTGTGCTAATAACTTTAATAGTGTAATATCAGGCTGATACCAGCACAGATTAGAGTTTAATCACCCAATAAACTCATTCTGCTTCTCGTTACGTTTACTTATACTAGTCTTACTGCTATTTTTGCAGTGCTACGAGTGCCAAAATGTGCAGTATGCACTGTGCAGTATGCTAGAATTTCATACTGAACATAATATTTGTTAGATGCCTGAACACTGTGTCTGAAAAAAGCAGAGAAAGAAGAAAAATTAGAGATGTGGGAGAGAAAACTGATGAAAACCAAATGCTCCTCGTCATACTGTGCACTCATCTAATGGTTTTTATCCTCCCTCTCTCATAAACTCTGATAATTCCTCCTCATTATCCTCATGCAGCTGTACATTATAGTCAAATCAGTGCCAGCCCTGTTTTTATGATTTTATAGGCAATTGTTAAGAAAACATATTCCTCCTTAATGCAGCCCTGTGTGTGCTGGGTTCTGGATACTGTATTTTGTTTGAATGGAAAGAATTTGTCTGGATTAAGTTTTTCCCTGTCGAGTGATATGATGTTTTTAAAGGAAGAGTTCATCCTTGTTTCTTCATCAGAACAGATGTAGCATTATGTCACTTGTTCACCAATGGATCCTCTGCAGTGAATGGATGCCGTCAGAATGAGAGTCTAAACAGCTGATAAAAACATTATAATAATCCACAAGTTATTCAGACCACTCCAGTCCATCAGTTAACATCTTGACAGCATTAAAAACAATAACTGTGTAACTTTATTGTGTGTGTTTTCAGCTGTTGGTCTGTCTCAGAGGGCTTCAGGAATCTGTGTTATGTATATTCAGCCAGTGATGAGATGATAGTGTGTTTAACGGTTGTTTTCTCCTCTATGTGCTTTTCTCCAGGGGACTCCAGCCACAAAGTCAGTACCATATTGATGCTTGTTTCATTGTGTGTGTGTGTGTGTATTGTAAATATTGCTGTGATTTGTAGTGAAAACATTGTTTTCCAGAATTTAATCTCAACATTGAGAGTGCTTTGCTTTTCTTTCACTGTGAAGAAAGACAAAGTATTAAACTTTATTAACTTGTCCTGAAATTACATTAAATTCAAGATACATTCAAGATAGTACAGTTGAGATCAAAAGTTTACATCCCCCTCCAAATGCACGTTATTGTTTATTTAGTACTGACCTGAAATCATAAAAGATGTTTGCATATAGTCCACAAGAGAAAATAATACTTGAATTTATAAAAATTACCCTGTTCAAAAGTTTACATCCCCTTGATTCTTAATACTGTGAATGATCCACCACTGTGTTTTGTCTTTGTTTAGTGATAACTGTTCATGAGTCCTGAACAGTTTATCCTTCAGGTCCCACAAATTCTGTGGTTTTCCAGCATTTTTATATATTTGAACCCTTTCCAACAATGACTATGATTTTGAGATGCATCTTTTCACACTGAGGACAACTGAAGGACTCATATGCAACTATTACAGAAGGTTCAAACACTCTCTGATGCTCCAGAAGGAAAAAGGATGCATTAAGGGGTGAAAACTTTTGAAAAGAATGGAGATGTATAAATATCATATTTTCTTCATTTAGTACTGCCCTTCAGAGGCTACAAAAGATAGTTACATGTTTCCCAGAAGACAAAATAAGTTAAATTTACCCTGATCTTCAAATTCAAGTTTTCACCCCCGGCTTAATGCATGATTTTTCCTTCTGGAGCATCAGTGAGTGTTTGAACCTTCTCTAATAGTTGCATATGAGTCCCTCGGTTGTCCTCAGTGTGAAAAGATGGATCTCAAAATCATACAGTCATTGTTGGAAAGGGTTCAAATACACAAAAATGCTGGGAAACCAAACAATTTGTAGACCTGAAAGACTTTTCTGAGGAACAGCAGGCAGTTTAACTGTTCAGGACAAACAAGCGGAAAAAAAAAACAGCTGTGGATCATTCAGGTAACAACATGGTATTAAAAAGTCAAGGGGATGTAAACTTTTGAACAGGGTCATTTTTATAAATTCAACTATTTTCACTTTTATGTGAAATATCTTATTCAGGTCAGTACTAAATAATGAGCAACATCCATTTTGTATGATCCTTCTTATTTTGGTAAAATAACATTTTGCATATTTTAAACTTTTGACCTCAGCAGTACACAGGCTATTCAAAACCCATGGTAGTACCATGGTACTTTTCTTATAATGTTTAATATGATATGAATAACGTACTGAAGGTTGAGCCATGTTGCCTACTAGGATTTAAGTTACATGGTTTTCCAAAGTAGGCTAACTAAAAAAACTTGTACTTGTAAATAAAATAAACTGAAATATTGTTATTGCTGTAGTACCGCTTATTTTGTAATAGTGATGACTTTTTAAGCAGAGCCCACTCTAGTAAAGCAAAGCAAAGCTGGGTTTGTGGTTCATTTTTTTTTCATCTGTTTGTATTGCATGAGTGTGTTGACGTGAGTTTTGACGATATGCGTGTTATGTTTCATCTGTGATGTGTTGCATCGCAGTGGTCAGTTAGGTAGTCAGCGGTTTTAACTGCAGTTTGTCAAACACACCGAGTGAGCAAACGAGCGCTGCCAACAGTCTTTCGTCACACGGTTCCTTCGCGACTCCTCAGCCAGACAGCGATGATTTATCGACAGCTTATGAATGTACGTGTCGGTGCAGACGGGTTTTGGTAGGATCAGTACGTCCTGGACGTAAAACAGTTTTTTTTTTTTTTTTGGAGAGAGAGATTGGATTGATTTCAGAAGTCCAGATGAGTTTCTTCACAAGCCTGATGCTTGTGTTTTTATTCCATATACAGCAGCGCCATCTTGCGGTGTACTATCGCGTTTCTAATTGTCAAGAGTTTTATTTTCTTTGGGAAATTTCTGTGTAATATTATTTATTTTATTTTATTGATTTGATCGTTGAATTTTATCGAGTCTTCGCCACCATATCAAATACTGGAATTATTTAATACGACATTTTTAGAATTAATCTTAAGAAATTCCCAATTAATCTTAAAAATCTTTCGTAAGGAAATTAGAAACCTTTAAAGCATCTTCTAATGCTTTTTGAATTTGACAATACTGTCAAATTATTAATACAGTTACACTGAAGTATAACTAGAAACTTACCACAAAGTAGGCCTAAGTCTCTTCTGCTCACTAAGCCTGCATTTGTTTGATTCAAAGTACAGCAAAATAGTACAATTTTAAAATACTTGTACTATGATCCTTCACAAATCATTTTAATATTCTTATTTGCTGCTCCAAAAACAAATAAATAAACTTTTATTTTTAGTATTATGTTGAAAACAGCTGAGATTTTTTTTCAGCTTTCTTTTGATGTATTATTTTTTGTGATTTCTAAAAATTAAAATAATAATTAATTAATTACACTGACTCCAAGCTTTTGAATGCTATATGTGACCCTGGACCACAAAACCAGTCATAAGGTTAAATTTGACAAAACTGAGATGTATACATCACATCTCAATAAATAAGCTTTCTATTGGTATGTGGTTTGTTAGGATAGGACAATATTTGTCTGAGATACATCTATTTGAATATCTGGAATCTGAAGGTGCAAAAAAATCAAAATACTGAGAAAATCACCTTTAAAGTTCTTCAAATTAAGTTCTTAACAATGCATATTACTAATCAAAAATTACATTTTGATATATTTATAGTAGGAATTTTACAAAAAATCTTCATGGAACATGATCTTTACTTAATTTCCTAATGATTTTTGGCATAAAAGAAAAATCAATAATTTTGACCCATACAATGTATTTTTGGCTATTGCTACAAATATACCCCAGCGACTTAAGACTGGTTTTGTGGTCCAGGCTCACATATTGTAAAATGTTACAAAAGCTTTTTATTTCAGATAAATGCTGACCTTTGGATCTTTCTATTTATCAAAGAATCCTGAAAAAAAAATGTCCCCAACTGTTTTAAATATTTATAATAATAATAAGTCTTAAGTAGGACGGGTATATTTGAAGCAATAGCCAAAACTTCATTGTATGGGTCAAAATGATCGATTTTTCTTTTATGCAAAAAATCATTAGGATATTAAGTAAAGATCATGTTCCATGAAGATATTTTGTAAATATCCTACCATAAATATGTAAAACCATAATTTTTGTTTAGCAATATGCATTGCTAAGAACTTCATTTGAACAGCTGTAAAGGTGATTTTCTCAATATTTTGATCTTTTTTGCACCCTCAGATTGGAAAGCTTATTTATTAAAAATCAACACTTGTGACTGGTTTTGTGCTCCATGTTAGAATGCTTTCCGAAGGATCATGTGACACTGAAGACTGAATGTTGCTAAAAATTGAGCTTTGATCACAGAAATAAATTACATTGTAAAATATATTCGGATAGAAAGCAGCTATTTTAAATAGTAAAAATATTTAACAATATTTCTGCTTTTGCATGTACTATGGATCGAATAAGTGCAGTCTTGGTGAGCTGAAAAGAGACAATTTAAAAACAATCATACTGTTCAAAAACTTTTGACTGGTAGCGTAATTGTTGTGAAGGTTTCTTACTAAGATGTTTTACAGTATTAACAATAACTGCTATACCGAACTATAATATTTTGGCAGAAACTATGTTTACCATAGTACGTTTTAAAGAGAATGTTTGTAATTAGTGCTTAAACTTTCCATTATGTAATGACATATTTTATTTTATTTTTCATAGTGGTCCTCCTGTTGTGTCTAAGTGAGTACATCTGTAATGTGTGTGTTTGCCATCAATAAAACCCTTCTAAAAGAGAATGAATGAATGAAATGTTTAATCTTTCTTAATCCTTTTTTATGCCTCTTTCAGAAAACCTGCCATGAACAGGTAAAGAAGGAATAACTAGCAGTGCCCTTGTTTCTAAAATGCTTAGTTTCTTAAATTGTGCATTTGATATGCAGTATGATTACATGTCTAAAGACACAGACTTTCTGCCTCTTTGTGTGTGTGTAGATTTCCTCGTAGGCCTATCACAGAGACGGACATTGAGTTTTACCACGTCCCGACTCACGGTGATGCCAGCAGGAAACGCATCATGGAGGACACAGAGGACTGGCGCCCACGGACAGGAACTTCACAATCCCGCTCGTTCCGTATCCTAGCCCAAATCACCGGCACTGAGTCTGAAATCGGTGAGAGTTTGTTTTATTACTGCTTTTTAAAATATTTCATATTGCTTTTCAAATGTTATTTTGTTCCTTTTTATATTTTATTAAAATGCATTTTATTTTTAATCATAACAATAATTGGGTAATAAAAATCTGTCTTACATAAATTGTTGCATTTAATTCAAAGCAACTGTTTACATAATGATTTTACAAACCACACAGACATTCGTTTTGCTCATGTTTCATGAATGAGACTCATTGTGTGGAAAACCTTCAATATTGAATTTGAGAATGAAATTGATCAATTGAGTGAGAAATAAATAGATGGGAGAAAGCCTGAGAATGTAAGCGAATGAAAGCGTGTCATATTAAATGTTTTCTGTATCATGTTTATGTGTTTCAGATCGCTCACAGGAGGCTGAATCAGGGAAGACAACAAAGTAAGTTGTTCTGCTTGTCAGGTGTTTTTTGTTGTTTTTGTGATGATGATTTGTTCAGGTTTTTCTCTGGAGGGTGTTTGTGTGCTGTTATTTACCTGTGTGATTTTGGTGTCCTTTGGCCTGTTATTTTCTGGCTGTACTTAACCAGCATGTGCAGATCACTACAAAAGGTCAGGGAAAGGAAGTGCTTAAAGGGATAGTTCACCCAGAAATGTCATCATTTACTCACCCTCAAGTTGTTTCAAACCTCTGTGAGTTTCTTTCTGCTGTTGAACACAAAAGAAAATGTTTTGAAGAATGTTGGTAACCAAAAAGTTGATGGCAACCATTGACTTCCATAGTATTTTCTACCATACTGTAGAAGTCGATGGCTACCATCAGTGTTGTTTTTGACAACCATCTTAGATTTAGTCTTAGTCTTAGTCTTTTGGACTAAAATGCTTCTTAGTTTTAGTCAAATTTTAGTCACTTCTATATGTGATAGTTTTAGTCCAATTTTAGTCGACGAAAAGTCAAAAAGGTTTTAGTCTAGTTTTAGTCGACGAAAAGGGAAAAAAAGTAGTCTTTTAACAAATTAATGTAGGTCAGTAAGTATTTTGCTGTTGGGTAGTGTCACTTATAAGTTCTGAAAATAGCAGATCTATAGTTCAACACAATGTGAGCTTCCGGATCGACTATTTTCACCAATAATTACAATGAAGGAAGGAATGTTTTAGAACATAAAAGACAAACAAGGATGGAATGCTAAAACGGCTTGCCATACTAGTATAGCAAAGAGTATTTAATGCTAAAATGGCTTGCCATAGCGTCAGATACTTTTTAAGTTTTAATTGGCATGCACAATAAGCGGAAATGTCATGTATTTTAAACGTCTGACGGACCACCCACTAACATTTTCGTCTATTCTCGTCTCGTCAACGAAAACTCACACACGTCTCGTCATGTTTTAGTCATCAACGAGCCATTTTTATCTCGTCAACGTCTCGTTATCGTCATGAAAAAAAAGTGGCGTCAACGAAATGATTTCGTCATCGTCATCGTTGACGAAAACAACACTGGCTACCATCGAATGTTTGGTTACCAACATTCTTCAGAATACCTTCTTTTGTTTGGAACAACTTGAGGGTGAGTAAATGATGCCAGAGTTTTTGTTTTAGGGTGAACTATCCCTTTAACCTTTAGAAAATACTGATCATCAATCAGAAGGCTGACTAAATATTACAAGCAGCTTTTTACATTTATGTTTTTTAAAATGTGTTTAATAGACTCATTTTGTGGTTGTCGCTAAAGTCTGACATATGAAACAATAGTCAGATTTTTTTTTAATGGAGCAGTTTATTGAACCTTTAGACAAAGTATTAAAAAATGCATAGGAGAATTTGGTAACACTTTACTTAAATCCTTTATATATACTACATTATAAAAGTAGTTTTAATGCATTAGTTATGCCTTGTAACACACCTTATAATGCATATTATGATCTCGGTAATAATTGTAAACACAATTACAATACACTATAATAATTTTCTATTCATTGTTACACCTTTCGAAAGTATACTGCATTAAACACATAATTTATGAAAAAATGTAATGCATTACACATACAGTTGAGGTCAAAAGTTTACATACACTTGCAGAATCTGCAAAATGTTAATTATTTTACCAAAATAATTTTTATTTAGTACTGTTCTGAATAAGAAATTTCACACAAAAGATGTTTACATATAGTCCACAAGAGAAAATAATAGTTGAATTTATAAAAATGACCCTGTTTAAAAGGTTACATACGCTTGATTCTTAATACTGTGTTGTTACCTGAATGATCCACAGCTGTTTTTTTTTTGTTTTGTTTAGTGATAGTTGCTCATAAATCCCTATTATGCAACTAATATAGAAGGTTCAAACGTTCATTGATGCTTTAGAAGAAAAACGATGCATTAAGAAAACTTTTTGAATTTCAATTTGAAGATCAAGGTAAATTTAACATATTTTGTCTTCTGGGAAACATGTAACTATCTTCTGTAGCTGCTGTAGCAGTACTAAATGAAAAAAAAAATACGATATTTAGGCAAAATAAGAAAAATGTACACATCCTTATTCTGTTCAAAAGTTTTTACCCCCAGCTCTTAATGCATGGTGTTTCCTTCTAGAGCATCAGTGAGCTTTTGAACCTTCTGTAATAGTTGCATATGAGTCCCTCAGTTGTCCTCAGTGTGAAAACATGGATCTCAAAATCACACAGTCATTGTTGGAAAGGGTTCAAATACACAAAAATGCTGAAAAACCAAAGAATTAGTGAGACCTGTAGGATCTTTCTGAAGAACAGCAGGCAGTTTAACTGTTCAGGACATACAAGGGACTCATGAACAACTATCACTAAACAAAAAACACAGCTGTGGATCATTCAGGTAACAACACTGTATTAAGAATCAATGCAATGTAAACTTTTGAACAGGGTCATTTTTATAAATTCAATTATTATTTTTTTCTTGTGGACTATATGTAAACATCCTCCATGTGAAATATCTTATTCAGGTCAGTATTAAATAAACAATAACATGCATTGTGTAAGATCCCTCTTACTTTGGTCAAATAATTAACATTTTGCAGATTCTGCAAGGTGTATGTAAACTTTTGACCTCAACTGTAGGCTCTAAGTGAAAGGGTTACCAAGTTTTTTTTGTTGAGTATCATATCAGGGGTTTACGGCTCATATAGTATGATATAGTATGAATATGGAGGTCATACTTAAGAAAGGAAAAAACACATTTTATTCAGAGCCAAACTGAGTGTTACTCTGGTAATTTTGCACTGTTGTTGGCTTGCCATTGAAGTTGTTGTGTGATAACTTGTCTTGTTTTGTTTGGGTGAATTCATAGTTTGTGATGTTTCTTGATTTTGCTTTCCAAAGACAAGCATTATTATTGTTATAATACAGTGTGTGCTGTATATCTTTTATGCTTATTAGAGTAATTCAATGAGGCTCGGTTTGGGAGAGTTGCAGTGTGCAGTGGCGTTTCAGTCTGCATGGTTTGCAGTATCTCATTCGCTTCTCCAGCTCTTCATACTCTCTTTGTTTCTGTTTCTCTCTCTCATGTTGGTTCTCTGTGAACAGGGTACTGAAGATTAATCCTAAAATTGGACCCAGATATCATAATCTCAGAGACTGGCACCACGGAGTGTCTGCTAGAACCCTTAACGTCCTCAGTCTGGTTTAGACGTGTGTGTGTGTGTGTGTGTGTGTGTGTGTGTGTGTGTGTGTGTGTGTGTGTGGGTGTGGGTGTGTGTGTGTGTGTGTGTGTGTGTATGTGTGTACCTGGTATTCATCACGTTGTGGGGACCAAATGTCCCCACAAGGATAGGAATACCAGTAAATTTTGACCTTGTGGGGACATTTCTCAGGTCCCCATGAGGAAACAGGCTTATAAATCATGCACAATGAGTTTTTTTGAGGAAGTAAAAGTGTGCACAGTCTCCTGTGAGGGCTAGGTTTAGGTGTAGGGTAGGGTTAGGGCGATAGAAAATACGGTTTGTACAGTATAAAAACCATTACGCCTATGGAATGTCCCCATAAAACATGTAAACCTGTGTGTGTGTGTGTGTGTGTGTGTGTGTGTGTGTGGGTGTGGGTGTGTGTGGGTGTGTGTGTGTACCTGGTATTCATCACGTTGTGGGGACCAAATGTCCCCACAAGGATAGGAATACCAGTAAATTTTGACCTTGTGGGGACATTTCTCAGGTCCCCATGAGGAAACAGGCTTATAAATCATGCACAATGAGTTTTTTTGAGGAAGTAAAAGTTTGCACAATCTCCTGTGAGGGCTAGGTTTAGGTGTAGGGTAGGGTTAGGGCGATAGAAAATACGGTTTGTACAGTATAAAAACCATTACGCCTATGGAATGTCCCCATAAAACATGTAAACCTGTGTGTGTGTGTGTGTGTGTGTGTGTGTGTGTGTGTGTGTGTGTGTGTGTGGGTGTGGGTGTGTGTGGGTGTGTGTGTGTGTGTGTGTGTGTGTGTGTGTGTGTGTGTGTGTATGTGTGTACCTGGTATTCATCACGTTGTGGGGACCAAATGTCCCCACAAGGATAGGAATACCAGTAAATTTTGACCTTGTGGGGACATTTCTCAGGTCCCCATGAGGAAACAGGCTTATAAATCATGCACAATGAGTTTTTTTGAGGAAGTAAAAGTGTGCACAATCTCCTGTGAGGGCTAGGTTTAGGTGTAGGGTAGGGTTAGGGCGATAGAAAATACGGTTTGTACAGTATAAAAACCATTACGCCTATGGAATGTCCCCATAAAACATGTAAACCTGTGTGTGTGTGTGTGTGTGTGTGTGTGTGTGTGTGTGTGTGTGTGTGTGTGTGTGTGTGTGTGTGGGTGTGTGTGTGTACCTGGTATTCATCACGTTGTGGGGACCAAATGTCCCCACAAGGATAGGAATACCAGTAAATTTTGACCTTGTGGGGACATTTCTCAGGTCCCCATGAGGAAACAGGCTTATAAATCATGCACAATGAGTTTTTTTGAGGAAGTAAAAGTTTGCACAATCTCCTGTGAGGGCTAGGTTTAGGTGTAGGGTAGGGTTAGGGCGATAGAAAATACGGTTTGTACAGTATAAAAACCATTACGCCTATGGAATGTCCCCATAAAACATGTAAACCTGTGTGTGTGTGTGTGTGTGTGTGTGTGTGTGTGTGTGTGTGTGTGTGTGTGTGTGTGTGTGGGTGTGGGTGTGTGTGGGTGTGTGTGTGTACCTGGTATTCATCACGTTGTGGGGACCAAATGTCCCCACAAGGATAGGAATACCAGTAAATTTTGACCTTGTGGGGACATTTCTCAGGTCCCCATGAGGAAACAGGCTTATAAATCATGCACAATGAGTTTTTTTGAGGAAGTAAAAGTTTGCACAATCTCCTGTGAGGGCTAGGTTTAGGTGTAGGGTAGGGTTAGGGCGATAGAAAATACGGTTTGTACAGTATAAAAACCATTACGCCTATGGAATGTCCCCATAAAACATGTAAACCTGTCTGTGTGTGTGTGTGTGTGTGTGTGTGTGTGTGTGTGTGTGTGTGTGTGTGTGTGTGTGTGTGTGTGTGTGTGTGTGTGAGTGTGGGACGTTTCCATACAGGAAACTGAAAAGAGACTGTAAAAATGTGACTGAAGTTTTATCAGAAACAGGGAAAGGTCAGAATTGTCACAAGAAACAACAAACAGGAGCTCTATAAAGTGTGTATATGTAGATTTAAAGCAGTGTGAAGATTCAACATGCACTTACGGCAGCAAACCGCACATCTCAAACTGTTCTTGTGGATTTAGTGATTTTTATTAGTGGAGTTTATTAGTTGCACTACAGTATTGTATTGCACATGTGGCTTGGATCTTATTTGGCTTCTGTGATGTTTCAGCTTTTGGTCTTTTGATTCCTATTGAAAGGAATGTTCTGGGCTCAAAACTAGTTAAAGGACACAGCATCTGTCAATTATCACTTTAAAAATTCACCTCATTCATCAAACAAAGTGCAGAAATGCAGCATTTACAGTAATGCACTTCTACAGTGTTTTGTGGTGAAATGTGCAGCTCATATCTGTATGAAAGTGCTTAATTCTTGTAGTTCTTAACTTTTATTTTGTTAAGATTATGAATTATTCTGAGTAGTTTGTATCTAGTTAAATGCATGGTCATGACACAAGTTTTAAATGTTAACATGTTGCATTATTGTTATATTTTAAAATCTGTGTGTATTTTAATTATTTTTGGTGCGGTATAAACTTCCATTGTAAGTGCATTACTGTAAATCTAATATTTATTTTTATAAAATTAAATTTGTATGATAAGACAGATGCTGTTCAACAAGGTTCAAACCCATAATATTCTTTTAAACTGCTGAATTTTACTTTATGCTTCACAAATTTCAATTTATTGTCATTTATGATTTAATTCCTTCCTCACATAGTTTTCCTTAAGTAGCAAAATTAGAATAAAGTGGCCTGTATTTTCTGAAGAATTTCTGCTGTGTATTTTCTCCTTATTTGAGTCAGTGTTTCTATCTGTTTCTTTCTGTTTGTCCCTTCATGCTGTTTAATCAGTCAGTTACATAAGAAATTGCAATTATGGACAGTAAGTGATTAATACAGAACAAAGATCCAGTAAAGGTTGTTGTAATGACTTCCAAGGGCCTAAATTGGTCATAAAAATGACTTGTTTATTTTAACATAAAACAGCATTTGTGCATTTAACATCTGCGGTGTTGCAAAGCATTAAACATATTTGATGAGATTATTACGCTATTGTATTTTTGCACACATATTTAGCTTTAGTTATAGATACAAAGAATGATGAATTTTGCATAGTAACACCAGGATCATGTATTAATCTTAAATAGGATCATTTTTATTTTATTATGATTGAATTTCTGCAGTTTTTCATATGTCGCCACTAGAGAGCAGCACTGATTCTTTCTTCTCAACCTCTGAAATGTGAGTTTGCAGACAGTGCCGTTGTCACAGGCTTGTTATACTGGTGAGGTGATGACACAATGTGATGTCTCAACACATCTTTTAATTGTCCAGCATGGCTGCATGATGACTGGGAACTCGACAGAAGATCTTGTGGTTCAAATGCACTCATTGCATCTATCTACATTTGAAGTCAAACGTTTACATACACCATGCAGAATGTGCAAAATGTTAATTATTTAACCAAAATAAGAGGGATCATACAAAATGCATGTTATTTTTTATTTAGTACTGACCTGAATAAGATATTTCACATAAAAGACGTTTACATATAGTCCACAAGAGAAAATAATAGTTGGTTTTTCATCATTTTTGTGTATTTGAACCATTTCCAACAATGACTATGATTTTGAGATCCATCTTCACACTGAGGACAACTGAGGAACTCATATGCAACTATTACAGAAGGTTCAAACTCTCACTGATGCTTCAGAAGGAAACATGATGCATTAAGAGTGAAAACTTTTGAACAGAATGAAGAGCTAAAACTTTGAAGATCAGGGTAAATGTAACTTATTTTGTCTATTCTGGTAAACATGTAAGTATCTTCTGTAGCTTCTGAAGGATAGTACTAACTGAAAAAATAAGAAGACATCTTCATTCTGTTCAAAAGTTTTCACTCTTAATGCATCATGTTTCCTTCTGGAGCATCATTGAGTGTTTGAACCTTCTGTAATAGTTGCATATGAGTCCCTCAGTTGTCCTCAGTGTGAAAAGATTCATCTCAAAATCATAGTCATTGTTGGAAAGGGTTCAAATACACAAAAAATGATGAAAACCAAATAATTTGTGGGACCTGAAGGATTTTCTGAAGAACAGCGGGCAGTTGAACAGTTCCGGACAAACAAGGGACTCATGAACAACTATCACTAAAAAAACAACAACAAAAAAACAGCTGTGAACCATCCAGGTAACAACACAGTGTTATATATAATATGTAATGATAAATGTGCTCAGATGACTATGATCAGGTTGACACTGACAGATTTCCTCTGCTCATAGTTGTGTGTGATGGAGGACTTCCTCTGTGTTTGCTGATTGCTTCTCTCTCATTCGATTAGCCTGCTGTGCTGCTTCACTCTGATTGGATTATTTGCTCTGTAATGAATCTGATTGGCTGAGAGCAGTAACGATCGCTCTTATAACTGGGAAGACGGGACCTGTGTCTGCTTTCTGTTAGTGATGTGCGATACCACTGGTTTCCTATCCGATCCGATACCAAGTAAAATGAAGGCGAGTATCGGCGATACCGATCCGATACCGATACTTTTCCCAAAAATTACTGTTTGGGAAATTTAAGTAACAAGTAGTGGACTCAAAAGTGTCACTTCATACTGAATATGAGACATATTATGGGTTCTTCTTGTTTAATGATGAAGAATTATCATACAAAAAAGAGCCAACTTACATATTTATTGACAGAATCTAGGCATCTTAAAACGACTGCCTGAACATCTTAACATAAAACAATAAACATTCACACTTTTTGGTTTAGAGACATGTTAATCCGGTCCCCTTGAAGATTTTTAACCTTCCCTCAAAATTTCTCTCATTCACAGGTTTTTGTTTAGGAACAACAACATATTAACAGTTTTTCCTTTGAGTCTGCTCCTTTTTTTGCTCACAACCTCGCCTGCCTTTGAAAAGATTCTCTCTGCAGGTACAGAAGAAGCAACGATTCCCAGGTATCTGACTGCAAGTTTGCTCAGGGCTGGGAAGGTTTGTTCATGCTCTTGCCACCAAAGTAGTGGATCCTTATCTCGGGGGATCAGTTTTTCCTCTGAGTACCGACGTACTTCAATGAGTACATCAGTGGAAGCTGACCGATGATGTTGGCTTGACAAAACCTGTTTGTCAAAATCGGTCCATATCCCTCCTTTGGTAGCAGCTGAGCCAGATGGTGCAGGACCCTGATTAGACCCTGAGGTAGAAGGCACTGAGGTAGAGCTAGCAGTAGGCATTGAGCTTGGAGTTAAAGTGAAAGCTGACTCTGCTGTCTGACAAACTTCCTGCATTTCAGCGCAGAGGCGTTTTTTCATTACCTCAACATTGTCTTTGTCTCGAAATCCAAGATGTTTAAACCTAACATCTAGAAAGGTACTGGCAGCTAGACAGTGAATGCTCTCAATACCCCTAAATCTGCGCTGACACTGCTGTGCCAGCTGTGTGGCAAGAGGACTGCCCTGACGTTCACAAGCTGCCACTGACCTGTGAATGAGTGACACGAGTGGAATCACTTTGGACACTGAAACATGTTTTGCAGCTGAAATGTCCCGGGTTACTTCTTCAAATGGTTGGAGTGTGTCAACTGTTTGCTTTATGAAGGATAATTCTCCCACGTTTAAACACAGTGCATTTTTTCCTAAAAGGCAGAGGGCTGTGGTTACAGCTTCATTTTGCTCATAGAGCCTCTCTAGCATGTAAAAGACAGAGTTCCAGCGGGTCTCTACTGACTGAATTAGCTTGTGTTCTGCTATTTTCAGCTGTTTCTGAATATCCCTGAGTTTCTCTGTGGCCTTACTGCTGTGGTGAAAAAATGAGACAATTGCACTGCATTTTTCCAGGACCTTCACCATTTCTGGGACATTTTTGAGACTGTCCTTTACAACTAGATTTAGTGTATGTGCAAAACAAGGATGATGCCTCCATCCTGCCTTGTGTACTGCTGCAACCATATTTGCAGCATTATCTGTCACAACTGCAACCACTTTCTCAGTTATGCCCCATTCTTCTGTGATACGCCTAAGCTCTAAGCTGATATTATCAGCTGTATGCTGCCCATGGAACACATGGGTTTCCAAAACAAATTCCCTCATTTGCCAGTTTTCAATGACATGACATGTTACAGTCAAATATGCCTCTGTGGACACTGAAGTCCACATATCAGTGGTAAGTACGACACTATTAACATCTTGCAAAGATGACTTTACTTTGCCTTTACACTCATCATACATGTTTACAAGATGAGTCTCTGTGAGCTTTTTTCTTCCTGGGAGTTTGTACTTTGGATCAAGAGCTCTCACAAATCCCTGGAACCCTTGGTCCTCCACTATAGACAGGGGCTGGAGGTCTTTTACTATCATCTCTCCCAGGCATCTTGTGAGTTCTGCTGCTCTTGGGGAATTATCTACAAATAATATAGAATACAAAGGGCAAATTAAATGATAAACTGCATTGAATGCTTGATCTTACTTGATCTATGAAAACAATCTTTTAAAATAGCTTCCACAAAGTAGAAAGGAAATGGTACTTTACATACAGTTTCTATTTTATAAAAAAATGCTGTGACTCAAATTTAAATGGCTAGTGCAATACATAATTAGAGAAGTACCCTAATAACTTCATAATTGTCAGAACCCACATTTAGAAATTTCAATTTAACCATCAGTCAAAACAAATGAGACAGAGAATAATACAACTGAGAATTATTCTATTGATACAATATTATCTGTCTTCTTACCAATCAAATACTTTTCCTGGCAAACATACTGTGAAGTCCAATGCAGTCTTGTCAATGTAATTGAAATTATCTACTCTGCAGATAACCTTACTAAATCTGGGCTGGCTGAATTGATGTGTGATTATCTCAGGGACACATTTTACTCCAAGCTGAACTATTGCAGACATTTTGGTCATTTAATTATTTCATTACTTATTTATTTACTTTATTTTAGTAAAATGTGTCCCTGAGATAAACGCACATCAATTCAGCCGGCCCAGATTTAGTTAGGTAAGGTTATCTGCAGAGTAGATCATTTCAATTACATTGATAAGACTGCATTGGACTTTACAGTAAATTTGCCAGGAAAAGTATTTGATAGGTAAGAAGGCAGATAATATTGTATCAATAGAATAATTCTCAGTTGTATTATTCTGTGACTAATTTGTTTTGACTGGTTAAATAGAAATTTCAAAATGTGGGTTCTGACAATTATGAAGTTATTATGGTACTTCTCTTATTATGTATTACACTAGCCATTTCAATCTGAGTCACAGCATTTTTTTTATAAAATAGAAACTGTATGTATAACCAAAGTTCTAAAACAAATTTGTTTTAAGAATTCAGGGAACTGCCGTTGTTTTA
>NC_133365.1:50784932-50858767 GCF_049309525.1 Garra rufa
AAACCACCCTTGGTTAGCTAGTTAGCCATTGTTTGCATTCACATATTTAGTTTTTTTCTTCTTAAATTACCTGACTAAACCACTTGACTTGAGTTTGCCTGTCCACGCTCGTGCGAGTCAGTCAGTGGTGCGGGTGCGCGCGTCGCCGGTAGTCGGTGTAGTGGAGTTCCCGCGCGTCTCGAGCTGCTGATGTTGACGAACGCTGAAGACATTTGTGTTGAACTGACACATCATTCACACGGACTCTGTGGAGCTTTTAGCAAGAACTCAAGAAGACTTTCTCTTCAAAACGGGTAAGAATCCAGTCAGTCACGTCTTTTTGAACGGTGGGAAGTGATTGGGATCGGTCTCATGGTGTATCTTCCGTTACTCTTTTAACACAACTGCGATTGATTTCAATGAATTGTAACGTTAAATCGGTGCGTTCTGATGACGATTCGTAAGACTAGCTTTTTGGGTAGCAGTGTGCATGATTACAAACATTCACCATGGTAAATATCCGCCGAAATAAGTTACTGTTATACTATATAATCCATAAAAGAGCTTGTTTATGACAGGTATTAATAATTTACGATGAATTACAGGTTTAGAAGTAGGTTTAACTGTGGTATTTTAGGATAATGTATGGTTATCAAAATAAATCATTCCTATATAACGTTAGTACGTTTATATTTTTATTTCCGTGTTTAGAACTTGTAACAACATTATTAAAGTTTAAAATACAGTAAAACCAATTTACTACCAAGTTTGTTTGTTTTGTTTTGGGGACATGTACCATGGCATGTGAATATGGTAATTGTTGTTGTATATCAAAATACTGGTATTAAAATCTGACACATCATAGTAAAATTATACTGTATCTCTACAGTACTTTTTATTTAGGGAAACAATCAAAGATTGCACTTGGAATGCAAGATTTTGGAGTTACACTTTATAATATCGTAAAGAAAAGGCTGAATTGTGCCATCTCTGTGTCACTGCATCAAAAATAAATAGTTTCCCATAAACGTCTGCCATTGGTCAGGCAAACAGATAGACCCACCTCAAAACTTAAATGTAAAGCTGTTTAAATCACCATTTTTGCAGTCATTTTAGGGTTTTGGTGTTGCATTGCCATGATGACAGTTGTAAAATTGGATATAACGTTACATTTACAAAAAAAAAGTAGCTTAGTAAGCTGTAAAGCGGTTTAAGTCATTTTGTGGTTTATGGTGTTGCATAATCATTACGATTCATAAGACTAGCTTTTTGGGTAGCAGTGCATGATTACAAACATTTACCATAGTAAATATCTGCCGAAGTAACTATACAGTTGTACTGTATAATTCCTAAGAGAGCATATTTATGACAGGTATTACTAATTTACGATGAATTACAGGTTTAGAAGTAGGTTTAACTGTAGTTACTGTGGTATTTTAGGCTAATGTATGATTACCATGATAAATAATTCTTATATAGTATGTTTATATTACTATTTCAGTCTTTAGAACTTGTAACAACATTATTATAGTTTAAAATGCAGTAAAACCAATTTACTACCATGTTTTTGGGACATGTACCATGGCATGTGAATATGGTAAATATTGAGTACCACTGAGTGCCAGTATGTCGTTGTATATCAAAATTCTGGTATTAAGATCTGACACATCAAAGTAAAATTATACTGTATCTCCACAGTACTTTTTAGTTAGGGAAACTAAAGATTTTTATAATATCGTAAAGAAAAAGCTGAATTGTGCAATTTCTTTGCCACTGCATCTAAACAATGTCTGTTTTTGAACAAGTTTCCCATTAACGTCTGCCATTGGTCAGATAAACAGATAGTCCTGCCTCCAAACTTAAATTTGATTAAAGTGCTTACATTTTTCATCCAGCTTACTTCAATTTGACAATGTAAAGCTGTTTAAATCATCATTTTTGCAGTCATTTTAAGGTTTTGGTGTTGTATTGTCATGATGACAGTTGTAAAATTGGATATAATGTTAACTTAAAAAGAAAAGTAGGTTAGTAAGTGATTTATATTTATCAATTATTTCGAGCTGTAAAGCTGTTTAAATAATTTTTTACAGTCATTTTATGGTTTATGGTGTCGCCTCATCATTGCAAAAGTAAATTAGTTACCTTTTTTTAATTAACATCGTGTTAACATGCATATAGTTTGCTTTTTGTGGCTGTACTATTGAAACAGTGCGTATTTTAACATTCACAGATCATGCTCAGGCCATGTTCACTTACACTACAAGTGCCTCACTGTAACCCAGATTTGCAGGAACAAGTGTGGTAATCAACAATGTGCCAAAAAATGCTGTTGATTCAGCTCAGCTTGAACTGCTGAAACCAGAATATTCCTTTAACACACTGGATGGGTTTGCACTGCTGATTTGGTCATGATATAGGGTGTTCAGGACATGTCTGCTGGGAATATGATACAGCGACAGAAACTTTTAACTGCTCTGATAAGGAGTTAACTCACACTATCTTGATAGCCTCTACTCTTTCAGCACTTAGAGGGTAATCCCAACACGAGCGACTTTCTCTTGGGATAATGGGGGAATCGGACTGTTTGTGTCCATTAGACACTTGATTTTTGACTTTTATGAACCATCTGGTCCATGAACACAAGAAACAATTGTTGGCTAAAGCACACTTCACACAATGTCATCAGTGTTTAGTTGTTCTATGATTGTTAGAACATGTTAAACAATCAAAAATATAGTACTAGATCTATTAGTTGTAGTTATGTAAAAACAACATATTTTTTATTATGGCGTAGTTGATCTGCCTTAGCCCTGTCTGATCAAACATTTTTAGGGGGCTTTTGCATAGTTTGTGTGTTCACAGCATTTTAATATTATTTTTATATTATTATAGTCAGGGATGGAAATTAACTTTTTTGTCCACCGGCCAGTGTGGCTGGTGGATTACAAAATCCCCCACCAACGGGATTTTGAAAAGCGTGTCCCCAGTGGAAATTACACCCCTGTGTGAGTGGAACTCTGCCGCCAAGTTATCATCTGATGTGAATGAATGCCACGTTGTACAGTATATTGAGAAAGATGCGCCATGAATTGCATCTGACAGAATGTGCGCTGTAGCACGAAATACAATATATTTCTTCAAAAGCAGATTGTAAAGATATTTTAACAGACCTCTTAACACCTGTGATGTATCGCCACATTTTTTTGAAGGTGTGCCTCCGCTAAAAGTCTTATTATTTTTTTCTGCGAAACATATAGTATCTTCTGTAGCATTTGAAGAGCAGTACTAAAAGAAAAAAATATGATATTTAGGCAAAATAAGAAAAATGTACACATCTTTATTCTGTTCAAAAGTTTTCACCCCCCCCCCAGCTCTTAATGCATGGTTTTTCCTTCTAAAGCATCAGTGAGTGTTTGAACCTTCTGTAATAGTTGCATATGAGTCCCTCAGTTGTCCTCAGTGTGAAAAGATGGATCTCACAATCACACAGTCATTGTGGAAATGGTTCAAATACACAAAAATGCTAAAAAAGCAAATAATTTGTGGGACCTGCAGGATTTTTCTGATGAACAGTGGGCAGTTTAACTGTTTGGGACAAACAAGGGACTCATGAACAGCTATTACTTAAAAAAAAAAAAAAACATATATTTTGTATGATCTGTCTTATTTTGGTAAAATAAAATTTTGCAGGGCTCTAGACTCATTCCACCCACTAGTCGCCCTTTTGCGACTAACTTTCTCAGTTGGTCGCAGGAGCACATCATTTGGTTGCAATTATTATGTTTTTTTTTTTTTTTTTGCTACAACATGGGATTAATCAATGCATGCTGATGAACTTTCATCATAGTTTATAGTTGTATGGTAACAAAAGTGGTTAACATTCAACCCATTCTTTTTCATCAGTAGTATTATTTGTGATTTTGATTTTGCGAATGGGAGTATCTCTTCTGCTATGTTATAAGCCGGGCTTCTGACTTCTTTCACTTTTGCACGAATTTGTGATCTTGTTGCCATGTTTATGCAAGGAAAGATAATTGTCTGTTTTGCTTACATCTATACACCTTTCACTGCTTTAAAGATGAATTCATTGTTATTCTTAATTAAAAAGCACAACAACAATAAAACAGTAGACTACAATGACAAACTTGCTTACATAACGTTTAATAACAAAAACAAATAATATGAGGCATGGCATACCACATGCTGTATTCTATACTGACTAATAAATTACAGAACGTTTAGCAAACACTGAGGAATCAAATTAAAAAATATATATATAAATGAAAGCCTCCATAGCGTAACGTGAGCAAAAATAACAAGCTTTTCAAAATGAAAACAAAAAGAAACATGCTTGCTTGTTTTTCCCCCACAAGAATACCAACATATTCACCTTCTTTGGTTTAAGAAGCAGCCTTTTATTTTGCTTTAGCTTGAAAACCAAATCCTCTGTCTGCCTTCGCCAACAAAGTTTATTGTTAAAATTGATGCATTGTTGCAAAAATAGAGACCGTGCCTCTGATAACACACTGAAATCTTCATTAAAAAGATTTCTTTTAAATCATGCCTGTTGCCATAAATATTTAACCTAAAATGAAATACAAAGGAGCCTCACTAGCTGACTATTTCGACCATCCTGACCCGTCCTTAATCGTTTGCACGTTGTTTTTCAGGTTATGTGTTGTTGTGCGCAGTAGCATTTTACAACAGTACAGTTTCTGTTGTGTGATATCAAAACAAGTTCGCTAATATGACCGTAGGTCCAATGTCACGGATGAACAGAGAGAGAGAGACCTGCAACTATGTGAGTGAGCTTTCACACACACACACACACACAAAGGCACTAATCAGGTCCAGCTGTGTGTCAGTGTGTGTTATGTGGAGTTCACGTTGGAGAGTGTGTGACCATATGGCATAAAGCGTCCAATTCTTACCTCACCCCCCACCTTTCGTCATGGGACTAGGCAGGAAAGACTCAACGACCAGCCAGAGTCGAACAGCAGATGTGAGTGTGTGTATGAGAGAGAGCGCTGGAATGTGTGAGTAGTAGTTCACCCCGTCTGCAGCCCAAGCACAAAAACTACAACGCTTAAAATCAACATGAAATCAAAATGTCATAACTTGCTCTTCCTGTGATATAACTCACTTGATGTCTGTGATGCAACTCTTGCTTTTTGCAATCTAATCAAAAACCAATGCATACATTCAAGATCCATCTTATTTTTTTTTATTGTATACTATTATATTATTTATTAATTTTTAGGTAGCTTTTATTATTCTTTTTTTAAGTTGATATTTTAGTTTTATTTATGTTTTTTTTATTAGCTTTTTAAATAATTCTATGTAGTATAATTATTTTTATTTTATACAATTATTATTTTTTTTTTTTATATTTGCAGTTTTTATTTTAATTTTAGTTGTGTGCTTTTGTCATTTGCTTTTGTTGACCCTGGACCACAAAACCAGTCTTAAGTAGCACTGGTACAATAGCCAAAAATACATCTTATGGGTTAAAATTATTGATTTTTCTTTTATGTCAAAAATCATTAGGATATTAAGTAAAGATCATGTCCATGAAGATACTTTGTAAATTTCCTACTGTAAATATATCAAAACTTCATTTTTTATTAGAAATATGCATTGCTAACCACTTTTTTTGACAACTTTAAAGGCTTTTTTTGCACCATCAGATTCCAGATTTTCCAAATATTTTCCTATCCTGACAAACTATAGATCAATGGAAAGCTTATAATGATGATGTATCAACCTCAGTTTTAAAAATTAACCCTTAATGACTGGTTATGTGGTCCAGGGTCACATATAGTATTAATTAATTTCATTTTTACTTATTTATTCTTATATATTTCAGCTTATTTATTTTTTATTTATTTCTTATTTTTAGGCTTTTCAAGTTCTTCATCTAATATTTATATTTTATTTTATTTCAGCTTAATTAAAATAAAAATAGTTAATGAAAACTAACAACACTGTTGATAAGCCATTTTACTTGGAAATATATACGGTCAATATAATAGCAAATTCCATTTCTTCAGCTTAATTCAGCAATATTTTTAATTTTCATTTACGTTCGGTTCAAGTATTTAATCTCATGATTATATTTTATTTTACTTTAGCTGTCATTTCAGTTACCAAAACAATTTTCAGTAGTTTTTAATTGTTTTAAAAAGTTTTTGGTTAACAATAACATCTCTGGAAAGCTGTCTGAAGTGCAACTGTGCACAGTTGTCATAACTCAAATGCATCTGTTTGATTTAACAAAGTTGTCCTCAATGTAATCATGCAAAATCGAAAAAATATATATACAAATAATTGTGTCAAAATTAACAAAGCTCACTGTACTGCCAATGTCAACAAAACACTGTAGACACTGTGTTTAGGTGTTTCTAAATATTTAGATTTTTCCTTCCTGTTAGGATTCTTTGAAGAATAAAATGTAAAAAAAAAAAACAGCATTTATTTAAAATTAAAGTCTTTTGTAACAATATATACTACCGTTCAAAATTTGGGGTCAGTAATTTTTTTCATTTTTCTTTCTTTGAAAGAAATTAATACTTTTAATCACCAAGGATGTGTTAAATTGATAAAAAGTGATAGTAAAGACTTATATTAGAAATTATTTTGAATAAATGGTGTTCTTTTAATTTTTTTATTCATTAAATAATCTTGAAATAAGTATGACAGGTTCAAAAAAAATATTTGAATAGTTTTTAATAGTTTTCATTTTTGGTTAACAGTAACATCTCTGGAAAGCTGTCTGAAGTGCAAGTGTGCACAGTTGTCATAACTCAAATGCATCTGTTTGATTTAACAAATGTGCAAAGTCAACAAAACTCTGTAAACACTGTGTTTGGGTGTTTCTAGCTAATTAGATTTTATTAGATTTTTCTCATCCTTTGGGTTTAGCATGCTAATATGACTAGCTGAATATAATACAGGCATGCTGTGTGTACTGAAGTGTGCGGTTGTGTATATGTTTCTGACTCAAAGGGAGTCAATGTTTGAGCTCCATTAGTCTCAACCTCGCCCTGACACCACTGCTCACATTAACACACACACACACACACACACACACACACACACACACACACACACACACACACACACACACACACACACACACATTTATGTTTATCTGATGTTGATTGCATCATTTGAGCCATGAAGTGTCAGGCCCGAAAGTTCAATATTTATTGTTGTGCAGGTGTTCATACAGTATGTTAATATATTTGTTTAGTATACACACTATTGAAGGTGTGTGTATTTGGCCGTATTTGATTGTGTGTTTTCTCTTCACAGGTGATCTGCATTCTGATTGGCTTTTGGCTGGTTATGGGGCGTCCTTATATCAGAAAGGTGAGTAGTATTGATTCTTCAGATGGATTATGACTTATGAGGCCTAAAGATATAGTTGCTGACCACTAATAATGCTGAGAAGTAGGTGATAAATATTTTGCTCAAACAGTTCAAAAGTTTGCTATCAGTAAGATTTTTAATGTTTTAATGAAGTCTTTTCTGCTCATCAAGTCTGCATTTATTTGATTAAAAATACAGAAAAAACTGTAATATTGTGAAATATTATTGCAGTTTAAAATAGTGGTTTGCTGTTTTAATATACTTTAAAATAGAATTTATTCCTGTGATGCAAAGCTGAATTTTTAGCATCATTGCTCCAGTCTTCAGTGTCTCATGATCCTTCAGAAATCATTTGAATATGCTGATTTATTATCAATGTTGGAAACAGCTGTGCTGCTTAATATTAATATTTTTGGAACTTGTGATACTTGTTTTAGGATTCTTTGATGGATAAATGTTAAAAAGAACAGCATTTATTTAAAATATTAGTCTTTTTTAAACAATACACTGCTGTTTAAAGTTTGGGGTCAGTCATTTGTTTTCTTTCTTTCTTTCTTTGAAACAAATTAATACTTCTATTCACCAAGGATGGAAATTCACCATTCTTAATTCCAAATTCAATACCACATTATTAAAAACAAGTGCCAAAAATAAGAACAAATAAACACATATTAGCATTATGAAACATATTGGTTTTGTTTAGCCCAGAAATTCTCAACCAGGGTGCCTCAAGGTATGTTAATTATTTAAAATACGACGAAACAAGCTTAAAAAAGCAAAAACAATCAAATATCAAGATATTTCTTTTTTTATGTACTCAACAACTTTTTTTCTTTGAAGAACTCTGTTCCCACGGTTAAAAAAAAAAGATTTATTTTTATTTATATAACGTTTTATTTTTTATTTTGTGATCTGGCAAAGTCAAATGGAAATTAATAAAATCTTAAAATGCCATGGACATTTTTTAAATAATTATGAATTTTTCTAGTGCCAATCTTAAACTTAAAACATTTTTTGGAGTAGTAATTATAAGTAAAAAATAATTAGAAAAATTATTTTTTTTGTGTCCATACAGTGAAAGTCAATGGGGTCTTTCACTGTATGTGAGTATAACTTATTTTTTACATACTCAACCACTTTTTTTCTTTGAAGAACTGCCCTTGTCTTAAAAAACAGATTTATGTTTATTTATGTAACGTTTTATTTTTGTGATCTGGTCAAATATCAACTGGAAATTAATAAAATCTTAAAATGCCATGGACATTTTTAAAATGAATATGAATTTTTCTAGTGCCAATCTCAAACTTAAAACATTTTTTGGAGTAGTAATAAGTAAAAAATATCTAAAACAGTTCATGTTCCTGACCACAAAAGATTTTGAAAAATGGTGTTTTTGTTTGTCTATAAAGTGAAAATCAATGGGGTCCAATGTTGTTTGGGCCAGAACATTTCTCAAAATCTTCTTTTGTGTTCTTCAAGAGAAAGAAAGTTAGAGTTTAGAGTAGAATGACTCAATATGCTCTCTATCTAATCTCAGTGTTGCCTAGGAGAAACATTTGAGATATCAGTGAGCTCTCATGCATGTTTTGTCTTTCCTATGGGATCAGCCATAGTACTGCAAGACTCCAGGAGCTTTTTTGAACCCCAGTTGACAAAGCTGCAGATTTAATGCATTTAAGAGCACGAGATCTCCAATCCGGAGTTTAGCAAGTCTATAAAGGCTTCAGGTTCATCTGAGTGATTTATCAGGCAGGAAATAATGTTATCACGGCACATTCCTCAGGTAATATACGATCACACACACCTCCCATTGACCCAGGTGTGTGTGCGTATAAGTGAGTGACAGAGAGATCGCTGGTGTCTGCAGGGCTGATATTATCGCTTGCTGAAAAGAGATATAGATCAAGAGGAAATTGAGCCATTTAAATCCCAGGAGCGCTTTATGATTAATGGCTGTCAGATATTATACCGTTCTTTCTCTGAAAAGATCTGGCAACCAGCCGAATAACAACACCACACACACTCATAAAAGTCAGTCATTTTTCCATTGTCCAAAAGCCAAAATACCCTCTGCAATCCACCCACTATGGGTGGGCGGTATGACCCAAATCTTATATCATGGTATGACTAATTTTATGTGATGGTAGCAGTCTGTATCAGTTTTTTGCTTTGCGCGTGGTTTATATATTAAATAACCATGTGGTCATATCTATTTCTGGATACTTTAGAAGCAAAAGCTCACTTAATTATTTTATTCTATGTACACTACCAGTAAGATTTTTTTATGTTTTTTAAAGGGCTGAAAACAGTAAAATTTTGAAATATTTTTACTTTTTTTAAAAAATTTAAATATATTTTAAAATATAATTTATTCCTGTGATTTCAAATCTAAATTTTTAGCATCATTACTTCAGTCACATGATCCTTCAGAAATCATTCTAATATTCTGATTTGCCACTCAAAAAACATTTATTATTATTATTATTATTATTATTATTATGTTGAAAGAAGCTTTTTTCAGGTTTCTTTGATGAATATAAAGTTCAGAAGTGCAGCATTTATATGAAATAGAAATCTTTTGTAACATTATAAATGTATTTTTCATCACTTTTGATCAATTAAAAGCATCTTTGCTAAATAAAAGTATTAATTTAATTAATTAATTCTGAAGAATCATGTGACACTGAAGTCTGGAGTAATGATGCTGAAAAATTAGCTTTCATCACAGGAATAAATTACATTTTAAAATATATTGAAATAGAAAGCAGTTATTTTATTTTTTAAATATTTGCTGTATTTTGGATCAAATAAATGCAGGCTTGGTAAGCAGAAGAGACTTCTTTAAAATACATTAAAAATCTTACTGTTCAAAAACTTTTGAATAGTAGTGAAAATAGAAAGATGATTATTCATGAAAAATGTTAAGTATCACATTATATATCAAAACTAAATAATAAAATATTATGCATTGTAAAATAAATAGTTATGTCAATGAATGTGAATTTGTGTTAGTCACGTTTTAGGTTTTGCAGTCTTTAAATGCATTACCTGTGACCTACATATCAATTGAACTCTATAATAATGCATCAAATTGAAACTAAACTATGCTTTTTATATTTCTTTGATGTTCGCATGTGTAAATAATATAAAGCAGTTCTGTTTTCTCATAGCTGTCCAAATATGTCTTCTGTGGTATAAATGGTAAATTGAAATGACACATTTCTACCGTTGCACGTAATATACTGTAAAACCACCCATCTCTATGACCCACAAACCCATTTACGCTCTTTAAGCGAGAGATGAAAGAAAATCTAGGAATCTAGCTTTTGTGATGCATGTGTTTTTCCGAGAGCATATATGGGCCATTCTACAGAATTGGTGTAAGCTGTCCCACAACCAAAAGCACATTTAAAAAGCATTTAAATATTCAAATCTTAGATGTTAACTAAGATCCTTCTATTATCTGTTGATACCAACAATAATATTTAAAATATTAGTAAGCTTAATATATATATACAGTCAAGCCCGAAATGATTCATACCCCTGGCAAATTCTGACTTAGTTACTTTTATTCAACCAGCATTTTTTTTTTTTTTGACTGGAAATGACACAGGCTTCTCCCAAAAGATAATAAGACGATGTACAAGAGGCATCATTGTGGAAAGAAAATATTACTCATCTTTTTTTTTACATTTGAACAAAAAGTGGCATGTCCAAAATTATTCATACCCTTCTCAATAATCAATAGAAAAGCCTTTTTTTGGCTATTACAGCAATCAAATGCTTCCTATAATTGCTGACCAGCTTTTTGCATGTCTCCACTGGTATTTTTGCCCATTCATCTTTAGCGATGAGCTCCAACTCATGGAGGGTCCTCTTGCCATCACCCTGATCTTTAGCTCCCTCCACAGATTCTCAATTGGATTTAAGTCAGGACTCTGGCTGGGCCTCTGCAAAACGTTAATATTTTGTCTGCTAACCATTTCTTCACCACTTTTGCTGTGTGTTTTGGGTCGCTGTCGTGCTGAAATGTCCACTGGTGCCCAAGGCCAAGTTTCTCTGCAGGCTGCCTGATGTTGTTGTTGAGAATTTTGATGTATTGCTCCTTTTTCATGGTGCTGCTTATTGCGATCAGGTTCCCTGGTCCCTGGACCATAACGTCTTGTATTTTTTAATAATACTTTGCACTGTAGCAACTGGAACTTCAAAACATTTAGATATGGTCTTATAGCCCTTTCCTGACTTGTGAGCAGCCACAATGCACAGCCGCAGGTCCTCAGTGAGCTTCTTTGTCTTAGCCATGACTGTCCACAAACCAACAGCAGAGAGCTTCTGTTTTTCACCTGTTGAGTTGATTAAAACAGCTGTTCCCAATGAATCTGGGTAATTAGGATGCTTTAGAACAGCTTGGACTATTTGAAATGGTATAGAACTTTGGATTTTTCCATAGTCTGTAACAGTTTGCGAAGGGTATGAATAATTTTGGACATGCCACTTTTTGTTCAAATGTGAATAAAACCTGAGAAATATTTTTTTCCACAATGATACCTCTTGTACATCATCTTATTATCTTTTGGGAGAAGTCTGTGCCATTTCTGTTTAAAATAAAAACTTGCTGGTTGAATAAAAGTAACTTTAAGTCAGAATTTGCCAGGGGTATGAATAATTTCGGGCTTGACTATGTATACAATGTAGATATACAGTAAGCTACATTTTAATAGGTCAATGTAATCCTTCTAATTAAATTAATTAATACTGTGTTTTGTTGTGACAAATTTGGGGAGAGGAAAAAATGCACAATTACTAGAAATATGTACCTTGGATATTATACATTTTGCAATACATACATTTTTTTTTTTGAAAAAAGACATTTTTTTTTTTCCCAAGATATTTCCAGCTTTGACTTTGGACCAATTTTGTAGAATTGCCTATATATGCTGTTTTTTTTTTTTTTACATTCTATTTATTAAAGAAATCCTGAAAAATGTATCATGGTTTCCAGCACAACTGTTTCATAAATTAGCATATTAGAATGATTTCTGAAGGATCATGTGACACTGAAAACTGGAGTAATGATGCTGAAAATCACAAGAATAAATTACATTTCAAAATATATTACAATCGAAAACAGTTATTTTAAATTGAAATAATATTTCACAATATTCCTGTTTTTTTTTAACAAATAAATGCAGCCTTTGTGATTCTAAATGATCATAAAAGACGTAAAAAATCTTGAAGACCACAAACTTTTGAATAAAAGTGTGTATATCTATTTAACACCCTAATATCATAGCAGTGAGTTAAGCACAGGTAAGCACCATTCACATTTGCTGCAGAAACTGTAATCTAGTTATCACATGGGACGTTGCACAGATGCCCTGCTGTGCTCTTATATGTTCGTGATTGGCTATTAAGATTGATTTACCTCCTTTCCGGTTTGCCACACCCCCACTCCAGCGCTCACGTCTGTAAAAGTGCTTATGCTAGTTGAGTTTCATTACTTCCTGTCTCAGTGGCTGGGCTGCTGATCAATGCTGTGTGTGTGTGTGTGTGTGTGTGTGTGTATGTGTGTCTGCTCATGTATGCACTTATAAACTTATAGACTGCTGACGGATAACCCTCACATAACCCATTTATCATCCATCCCGGAGCCGCAGTATATATCCATTTCACATGCGCACCCGCTCGCTTGTGTGTCATACTGGGAGACTGGTGCTGCTGCCTCAGTCTGAGAAAGTTTCAGCATCTCTTTTGTGATTGTGTTCTCATTAAAATGTGGTGTGATTATGAGAGGGAATGGTGAAATATAGACAAAAACCCATGTGAAAGGCTGATCGTCCTGTTAATGCAATATCGTGCACCTTTCATGCTTATAACTAGTCAAAAGTCTGTAGGAATGGGTCAAAATAGCAGATTTACAGTTTTTAACTCTTAACCTGACTATGAATATTTCTGCTTGAATGCAAGTTAAGTTCAATTGACAGCATTTGACTTGTTTTCTTTATTAAAAATAAGCAAGGTTATGGCAAGACATTAACAAAAGCTAGTTTTTGGAGAATAAAACAGCTTAATTTTATAAAAGCACATTATTTTTTATACATATTTTTTTTCAGTTAAACTCATGTATTTGAAGTCGAAAAGCTATATATGTCATACATTTTTACTGTTTACTTGCTATTAGTGTTTATTACAATAAACTGTCATATTACAATACCCTGTCATAGACAAGTTGTAAAAATTAATATAACCAGTGTGACATTAGTATTTATATACTATTAAGGTTTTTATTAATATTTTTAATTAGCTTTTATTTTGATATTTTCATTTTAAATTTGGTTTGTAGTACTTATGTGGTATTGTTATTTGTATTATTTATTTTTCTTTATAGCTTTAATTGATTTATTTCAGTTTTTAGTTTTAGTTAATTTAGTTTAGTTTTTAGTTAATTTTCATTGATTTTTAATATTAGTTGTTATTATTTTTTATTTCTAAATAGTTTATTAGTTTTTTAAATATTTTTTATAGCTTTATTTTTTTCAGTTTTTAGATTTTCTTATTTTTTTATAATTTTAATATAAAAATATATAAATATAAAACTATATTTTTATATTGCTTTATTTGATTTTTGATTTTTTGATTTTTTCATTGGTTTTTAATATTTATTAGTGATTTTTATTTTCTATATAGTTTATTGTTTTTTATATTTATGTATAGCTTTATTTTTATTTCAGTTTTTATTTTTTTAAATCATTTGAATTGCTTTTTAATATTTATTAGTTTTGTTAGTGTTTTTTATTTTCTGTATAGTTTTTTATTTATTTATGTATAGCTTTATTTTTTTCAATTGTCATTTTTTTGTAATTTAGTTTATATATGTCTCTGTAGCTTTAATTGTTTTTCATTTAATTTTTAGTTTTTAAACATTTTCATTGGTTTTTAATATTTATTAGTTTTTTTGTATTTTTTATTTTCTATATACTTTAGTAGTTTTTATATTTTCTGTATAGCTTTATTTTTATTTCAGTTTTTAGTTTTTATTTTGTGATTTCTATTTTTTATATTTCTATGTATAGCTTTAATTGAATTTTATAATTTTCATTGGTTTTTAATATTTATTTATTAGTTTTTATTAGTGTTTTGTACTATATAGTTTATTCGTCTTTTATGTTTCTGTGTAGCTTTATTTTTATTTAAGTTTTTTTAAATTAGTTTATTAGCTTTTACATATTGGTATAGCTTTATTTTTTAATTTTTTATTATTTATTTTTTTTGGATTTTTTTTAAATTTATATTTCTATATAGATTTAATTTATTATTATTATTAATAATTTATAAATAATTTTCATTAGTTTGTAATATTTATTAGTTTTTATTTGTGTTTTTTCCTATAACGTTTATTCGTTTTTTTATATTTTTGTATATATTCACACACACACACACAAATGTTTAGTGTTAGAAAATCTCGTCCTAACGTCATATTAAAATGCGTCCTTTTTCTTCTTGTGGATATTGAAACTATTTTATTTACTATATTTACTATTTTATTTACCATATTATTTATATATTAAATGAAATAGTAAATATATTTATTTTATTTACTTTTTTGTTTACTATGTTAAATATTTTTTTGTGGTAATGAATTCTGAATATTCCTTAATATTGTTATAAAAAATAAGTGCTTATTTAAGTGTTTACACAAAGTCTAATTTGCAATATGACTTATAGTTTTGCTATTTTAAAAATACAAGATATATGTCAGAAAGCATATAACCCTCTCATGGTGCTGTTCTGTTTGGCTGATTTAGCATTTTTGCCATCCTCCTCTTTAGCTAGATGAACCCATATCGCTGTACTAGATTATGATGTGTAATAGGCCGATATATTAGTGGTGTTGTGAAGCTTTGCTGATGGCTTCTATTGTTCTGAAGTATCTACCCGAACAATAGCAGCTTTCAACAGAGCGCATGTTGTCCTGTGTGTGTAGAAGCTCAGCGTGAAAGAAGAGATGTGAGTATAATCCTTCAGTGACTCGCGCTGAAATAGAGACCACGTCTGCGAGACACACACACACTTCGGGACTTCTGAGGGAATCCTCAGAGTTTCCAAGGTGACCGTTGTTCCTGTGCTAAGGATTAGAGCGCGGATTCGGAGTCTGAAGTGTGTCTGATTGAGGCACTATCAGATTCACCTCGCTCTCAGGATGGTTTATCAGGAGATGTGGTCTTGTGCTGAACCGTCGGGAGCTGTTGCGCCGTCTTACGGTTTGGACAGGTTCGCTGTGATTTCGCTTTCCGTGCCAGACGTCCTTCTCAATGAGGGTCTTTGTGCCGTGCTGCTAATTTTAGCTCCGGAATATTTTACCCAACTGCCAAACGGGACGGCCGTAAAAGCCAGTGCACTGTGAAGTCTTTCCCCTGTGGTTCAGCATGGCTGAAGTGTGTGTGTGTTTTCCCCTTTCCTCTAGAGTGTTAACAGACACACCTCATTCTGTCCTGTGTATTTTTTGCGATTTAAACTTGGCCGACGATAAAATAGGCCAAAAACTTCCCACAGACGTTGAAGCAGTGCTTGTTTCAAAGGTTTTATACTTGGCTGATTTGCTGAACTTTTCAGAGATGAAGGTTTGCACAGTAACAGCTGGCTGAGTCCTGAGCAGAGAATTTTGGGTAATTGCAAAATGGAGGATGTGCACCTGTTTGAAGCGCTCGCCACTAAAAAGCATCAGAAAATGACGTATATTGGGAGATTTGCAACTATGATATTTAGTATTAAAACCAGTTAAATGTATTTTTAAAAATCATTTTTGATTTATTTTAGTAAGTATTTTATATCTTGTATCAAAGCAGGTGTCATTTATTAACAAACACATAATATGTAGTATTAAAACAGGTGTAATGTATTTTTATAAATTATATTATGATATTTTGTATCAAAGCGGGAGTCTTATTTTTTCATATCTTGTTTCAAAGCAGGTGTCATTTATTTAAAAAAACTTATTGTATCAAATGTTTTAGTATTTATTTTTTTTAAATCAAGCAAGTATCATTTATCTTTTTAAAAATATATTATGATGATTTGCAAAATCAGGTGTCATTAAAAAAAAACATTTGTATCAAAGCAGGTCTTATTTATCTTTTTAAAAATATACAGTCAGTCAAAATTAAATTTTTAAATATTTTTTAAAGATGTCTCTTCTCTTCTGCTCATCAAGTCTGTTTTGAGTTTATTTGATTTGAAATACAGCAGAAGCAGTAATATTGTAAAATATTTTTACTATTTAAAATAACTATTTGAATATATTTTAACATTTAAAAATGTATATTTTAAAAATGTATTCCTGTGATCAAAGCTAAATTTTCAGCATCATTACTCCAGTCTTCAGTGTCACATGATCCTTATTATTATTACCAATATTTGGGGGGGAAGAAATTATAGAAATAATACTTTTATAGCAAGGATGCTTTAAATTAATTAAAAAAATGATGATAGGGACATTTATAGTGTTGCAAAAGATTTCAATTTCAGATAAATGCTGTTATTCTGAACTTTCTATTCATCAAAGAAACCTGAAAATTCTACTCTGCTGTTTCCAACATAATAATAATAATAATAATAAATGTTACATTAGTGAATATTACAATGATTTTTGAAGGATCATCTGATTGAAGTAATGATGCTAAAAATTCAGCTTTGAAATCAGAGGAATAAATTACATTTTCCAATATATTCAATTAGAAAACATTATTTTAAGTAATAAGTAAAAATATTTCTGTTTTTGCTGTACTTTGAACCAAAAAAACATTAAAAAACGTTTGACTGGTAGTGTATTATATTTTATATCAAAGCAAGTGTCATTTATTTGGAAATATATATGTATATTTTAATTTTAATATATTTAGAATATATTTACATATTTAATATGTTGATTTATTTGATCAAAGTGTCGTTTTTTTTTTACAGATATTGCATTAAAAAAAAACAATCCCAATGACATTCAGATATTTTTAAGAATGACTTAAGTGTTAAAATACTTCATGACGCCAAATGTTTGCACTGATAGACAGCAGTATATTCACTGTGTGAGAGACAGACAAAGCTGTGAATGTACAAAAAATATTTGTTTTTGCCCTACACTTTATAACGCAGATTGAATTAGAGCTAATGTTTCTAACTCATTTAAACGCCAAGCATTCTGTCCCTCCCTCCTACTCTCTCTCTCTCTCTCTCTCTCTCTCTCTCTCTCTCTCTCTCTCTCTCTCTCTCTACTCTCTCTCTGAGTAAGAAAGGGTTTTCTTTACCAGATTCGATTACATTGACTGACTTGTGACTGGTGCTGATGTGGTTGCGTCTGATGTCTTGTGTTTCGCATTAGATGTTTTCTGTATCTGATTGGTGGAAACATGCAGTGACATGTCATCAGAAATCAACAGCGTCAGGCAGCTAATAATTTGCCAATAACCCTTTAACAGTTTCTCAGCTGATTGGTGCTCAAAAGTTTGGTAGCAGATTTTGCTCATGATATTCAAATCGGCCTTATTTGAGTTCAGCTTCAGTTACTTTTAGCAGAAAACCATCTGGATATTTTGAAGGGAGACTAATAGAAAAAAAAGACACTATTTTTAGCTTTACAAAACAGCTCATTTTGCTGCTTGATATTACAAATTAATGCATTATCTTAATTATGATATACAGTTGAAATCAAAATTATTCAAGTCCCCAGAGACTGAAATACTTTACAAATACGTGTTTTCTGAAGATCCAGGACTTGATAAAAAAATGGCATCTATAATTAATTACTGGCATATTAATAAGTGATAATGTCAAAATATAATGTAATATTTTTGAATTCTATATTTTTTTTAATAACATGTCATAACTATTCAACCCCTATTCAACATTGCTTTTTTAGTCACTTATTTGTATGTTGGGGAACAAAAAAGTCTTAAAACACAATTAAACCTTTTGGAAACTCTATTAGAAAACAGAATTAGTTTGGGCTGTTACACATACATACAGTTAGCCCATGCATGTGCTGAACTTTGAGTAGCTAATATATTCAACAGAGCTCTTACATAGAGTATTTTTTTGCTTTAGAAAGTCTAAGGCTATATGAAGATTTCCAAGACAATAAAAGTTCCTAGAGACAGCTTGCCGAATCCCACTCTTGACTAAGAAGAACAAAAAGGCTGAATTGAACATCCTGAAAGTTCATTCGGAGAGACCTGTGGAGTTCTGGAAGAATGTTTTATAGAGTGATGTGACCGAACTGGAACTTTTCGGACCCATGGATCAGTGATATGTCTGGTGCATAAAAGGCAAAGCTTATAAGCAGAAGAACACAATCGCCATCGTCAAACATGGAGGTGGGCCAGTTCTGATATGGAGGTGTTTTACTGTTGCAGGAAGTGGAAATCATAACTGTATGAAGGACATCATGGATGCTTTGAAGTATCAGGCCATTTTAGAAAGAATTGTGATGCCTTTGGTGCAAAGACTGAAGCTGATGATCAATGGACTTTCCTGCAGGACAATCATCCCAAAGTACAGATCAAAAATCTACTTAAGCTTGGTTCAGGGATCAGTCATAGAATGTTCTTGAGTGGCCTGCTCAGTCTCCAGATTTAATTCTCATTGAAAATATTTGGTTGAATTTGAAGAAAGCAGTGGCAAAGTGAAAACCAAAAGATTCTCAGTGATCTGAAAGCTTTTTCAGGTTGCAGTAGAGAGATGACAGAAGCTTCTAAGCACTTACAGGCAGCGTTTATTGGTGGTTTTAAAGAATAAAAGATTCTGCACCAAATTTTACTTTTGGGGGTTGAAAAGTTTTGGACATGAAGGTTTAGAGCCAATTAGATTTTTTTCCATTATTTATTAACTTACGTTCTTAGAATTAATCAGATGTGTATTGTTAAACGTTCTAGTAATAGTGTACTGATGCGTTTGTTGAATTGTTTTTACAAAAATTTGCTCTCTGCAGCAAAATATCTTGCGGGTCAAGGGGGTTGTGATTGCAAATCTCTTTTTTTTTTTTGGTAGATTTTTGTTGAATATAAACACTAGGTAGGCTTACATTTCCATATACTTTATAGAGCCAGATATAGACTGAGCCAAGTATTCTTTTTATTCTATTTTTTTAGACCGTAGATGTGACCAGTTTTCCTGTTTTATTGTCCATAGAAGAAACTAGGGGTCGGACGATTTTTAATTTCAGGGCCGATGCTGTCACGAATTACTACAGACCAAGTAGACTGGTAACCGATATTTTAAACCGATATATACTGCCATTCAAAGGTTTAGGATCAGTAAGACTTGTAATGTTTTTTTAAAGAAGTCTGTTATGCTCATGAAGGCTGCATTTATTTTTATCTATTTATTTATTTTATCTGAAAAAAAAAAACACTAATATTGAAAAATGTTATTACAATATAAAATAATGGTTTCTGTTTTAATTTACTTTAAAATAAAATTTATTGCTGTGATGCAAGGCTGAATTTTCATCAGCCATTACTCCATTACATTAAAATGTTTTGTAAAGGAAATGTAACACTGAAGACTGGAGTAATGATGCTGAAAATTTAGCTTTGCTTCACAGAAATAAATAATATTTTAAAATATAATAAAAATGAAAAAAAAAAACACTATTTTAAATAGCAAAAATATTTCACAATATTACAGTTTTTTCTGTATTTTTAATCAAGTAAACACTGCCTTGACAAGCAGAAGAGACTTTAAAACTTTAAAAAACATTACAAATCTTACCGATCCCAAACTTTTGAACAGCAAAATGTCTGGTGTAAAAATAAAAATTAATGTCAAAATTAAGATTAACAAGGGCTCTGACAAAAAAACTTTCTTTAAATGCTTTTAAATTATTTTATCAGCAAATCGGTTTTGAAAATATTCTATACTGATAACCATTAAAATGCTAGATGAAACTGTACATGAAGATGTTACATGCTAAAGTTTAATATTTGTTCAAATAGTGTGGCTTGCCTTTGTAAATCTGAAACGGTGTTATTTTATGTGTTTCTACAGATTTCCATTGCTCAGAGTTTGATGGTTCGTTGGAGCTAATGCATGCAGGACAGCGATACCTGCGCAGGTAAACACAGTCACATACACCCCAAAGCTTTACCTAACATACGTCCACTGCTGGTCGAGACCCTGCTGTTACCGGTAATGTTTATATCTACGTAACATGATCGACGTGGAAGCTTGAGGTACACCATAACCTATATGTGCGCAAACACTCTCCATATTAGCTAGTATTAGTGAGCGGGCAGGAGTCTCATATCTGTAGAGAGGAAGAGAGGTCAGAGGTCATGCTCGGGGGGCTGCGAGCTGGTTTTATGTTTCAGGTGAGTGTACAGACAACAGACAGACAACACTACACACATGATACTGCTCTGAATGCCAGGCTGTGGAGGCCAGATAAAGACGGTAGTGTGAACGGGAGAGAGAGGGTCGACTGTGGCGAGGTCTCCGCGTGATATGAGATCTGCGTCTCGTAGTCGGTGACACGGACGCTCTATATTTGGGAGCTGAAGCACGACTGCTGACCCCTAGATCCACTCCACCACCTGCTCACACACACCGGGGTTGTGTGTCGTTGCAAACAGAGCACAACAGGCTAGTTCTGGATGTAAAATCTCATTCATTTCCCTTATTGAGGAAGTGATTTGGGATGATAATGAATAAACGTTTCATGATAGATTTGTTGGGATGAAGAAATTGCTGTAGAAACTCCCATTAACATTGCAAATGCCATAATTGAGTCAGTATCATATTTTGAAGAAATTAATACTTGTATTATGTAAGGATGCATTAAATTGATCAAAAGTAATAGTTAAGACATTTATAATTTTACAAAAGATTTGTATTTCAAATAAATGCTGTTTTTTTACTTTGCTTTCAAAGAGAGTACAATGTATCACAATTTGCACAAAAGTATTAAGCAGAACAACTGTTTTCAACACTGAAAATAATCTGAAATGTTTCTTGAGCAGCAAGAATATTAGAATGATTTCTGAAGCATGTGACCCTGAAAACTGGAGTAACTGAAAATTCAGTTTTGCATCAGAGAAATAAATTACACTTTTAAATATGTTAACATAGAAAACATTTATTTGAAACTGTAAAAATATCTCACAATATTTTCTGTATTTTTGATCAAATAAATGCAAATTTGGTGAGCAAGAAACTTTCAAAACATAAAAAAAGTACACAAAATTATTCTAGATTAATCTAGATTAAAATGGCTAATTTGAATTCTGCTGAAGGCATTCAGAATATGTGTGCTACCCAAATAATGACTAAAAGTAAGTCTTCGAGAACGGGCCAGGTGTAGGGCTGGGCGGTATACCTTTTCATACCGAATACCGGTGTTTTTTTTTTTTTTTAAATGATATTCATTTTTCATATACCCCAATACCGGTGAGTGTGTGCGTACAAAGCGCTGGGAACACGTATGTTGACGCAAACAGAAACCGCAGCTTGCACGTGCTTGTCTGAAGCAACACATCTGAGGTGTGGACGTATTTCAGTATATCTGAGAAAGACCCAGGGTTAGCTATTTGCAAAACTTGTAATGCCGAAATTTCAAGAGGGGGTGTGTCTGCAGAGATGAGAGCAGAGATCGGCGCATTGTGCGCAGACAGATGTAGCTTTCAGTGAGAGAAAAACAATGGCTTTACGTTGGTGTTACGTCGCAATATTTTAAAGATATGTCTTTTCTATATACTGTATTTTTATTAATATTTATGTTTTAAAGCCAATGGATATCACACAAGCAACGTGGAAACTGATCAATATGTTAAAGTGAAAGTAAAAACCGACTTTCAGCATCTGATGTGCATTCTTTCAGACAATGAGAGACGATTATACTTCATATGCTGATATTAATTTAGTCCCTTAATATTTTTCTTGTGCCCCGAACATGGTGGGAAAAAAAATAAAAAATAAACGTATTTTGTGTAAGGTTTGTTTTTGAAAGTCTTAAATAAAGCTCTTAATTTTCATTGATGACTGCAGTGTTATTAGGGGGTTATGAAAGTCATAATTATGATTTCAGGTGGTCTAAAATGTGGGGACTGAAAGCAGTGGCGATTCTAGACTTTTTTAACAGGGGTGGCCTTAGTGGAGCACTGATTAATTCAAGGGTGGCATCATAAAATCATGCATCAAACACCATACTCATAAATTGAAGGACAAAGACCGTACTCTTACATCAAATTTCTTTTTATTTGAATAAAATCAAATATAAATAAACAAACTTATCATACTGCAGTGCAATGAAGTCAGATTTCATTCCATTTACATTATTAGTAATTATTACTTACATTATTATTAGAAATTGAAATGAAACGAACAAGAAATGGCACAATGAACAACAAAGAACGTATTATTTACAATTAATTACACAAAATTATAGCTTAATCAAAGGCCACATCTGTCCTGTGAGCTAAACTATTAGTATTTATAAAGTTTAAACTATATAGACTACTCTTTCATGTCATTACTGCATTGGTGATGTGCAAGTCGAATTCAGTGCCTGTCACTTTAAGGCCCTGCTGACGGCCGTGAGGTTTGCTTGATTCTCACGGTTTAAGCTAAACTGTTATGCATTGTGCATAAGGATATGTGGATGAAATGAATTGTTTGTTTCCATGTCATTTGTTAAACTAAATACTCTAAAGCCTAACAACTCGAAGAAAATCTGTCTTGGATTACAGGAGCTACTGTAAGTGTCTTGTAATGATAATTTCTATGATTTTGGCGAGCACAAAGAACTATCTCCAGATGTAAATTGGTTTCCTATTGCTCAAATTCAATTAAACCCACCAGTAGGCTAGACCTTAATTTCACAGCCTAGGTATGTTAGCAACACAGGGCTTGAAAACATTGACTGTATATATAACGTTAGAACAAACAAAAACGAAACCGTGCGTGGAATTTATCTGGGAATATAGCCTAAACCTAACTTACTGAAGGTAGGGGCCGGCGAGCTAACGTTACCTTGCTGGCGTGTTTTATTTGGTTCCTTGGTTAAAATATAATGTAGGCTACGTTTTTTTGCATAAAATTGCGTCTGCTAATCTGCTAATGATAAATCGTTAAATCCTTTTTACAAAAGTAGCCTACAGTTAACAGTTAATGACCTAGCAAATGTCGACTGAGTAGGCAGAAAAGCAGAAAAAAGGCAGGTACAGTAGATAAATTAGCCTAGCATACATGACGTGATTCAACAGACTTAATACTGGGCTGTGTGTGCGATTAGATATCAAGGCAGATGTGACAGGTAAATAGATATCTTTGCGTGCTAGCACAAGTAGTAGTGCTGTAAACTCACATGCTAAAAAACAGTAAGCCATGTATTGTTGGTTAGCTTACATCAAACATTTGCTACTTACGTTTCTGAGTTCTGGTGTCTGACTGTCCAAGCCCCCGCGCTGATTTAAAGGCAGCAAGTGCGTCAACAACGGTTCCGCCTTTGAGCACGTTAATGGCCAATCGTAGAGTAGGATTTTGGGGTGGCACCTGGGGTGGCCAATCAATTCTCAGGGGTGGCGTGGGCCACCCCAAGCCACCCCTCTGGCTCCGCCCCTGACTGAAAGACAAGAATTGCGATGAAACTTCAAAAGGCTACCATTGAATAAATATGAGCGCTGCACGTTTCAAAATCATTTGTTGCGCTACTTTGTATACTACCATTCTGACAGCGCCTCCTGCTGGAAGAGAAACGCGTAGACTTGTAAATGTGAACTTGTGAAGAATGCACAATAAAGTGTTGTGTATTTTGACTGCAAATCATGAATTCTGATTTCTTCACCTCATTACAATTATGAGTGCCACTGTCACTTCTTTGTGAACAGCAGCATTTTGTGAGACCAATCAAACCTGGGTTAATACTAGTCCAGTCAATGTAAGCCAATATACTGCAGTAATTATTCTCTAATTTATTAGGAAATGTGGTTAACACCTAGTCATGCATGAAAAAAAAAAATACCGTCATATACCGTGATACCGTATAATTTTGAAAAATACCGTGATATAAATTTTTGGTCATACCGCCCAGCTCTAGCCAGGTGGCGCATTAGACCAGGCGCTCATCTCCTGTTTCCAAAATGCATCACAAACTGCTTGACAATTGCATTTACAACATAATTACCTATACAAATTTGTGTAACCAAGTACTTCTGCGCAAAAGGGTTGCCGTTAAATACACAGACGCACACGGGCATGGATTTCTGCGTGCATAGTCTTCCATTAAACTGCGTTGCTTTTAGAAGCGTCAATTCAGTTGTTGCATATAGTTTAATGCAGGGCTATTCAATTAGATCCATTTGAGGGCCGGATTATCGAACTGGAAATTTGAAGTGGGCCAAGGGGATGGGGGCCGTCCCGATCTTTTTCCAGGGGGCCTATACAATTACACTGAAATGCATTTTCACTAAAATTAACTAATATTACCAACACCAACATCTATAAAAGGGTAAGGTGCTGTCTGTCAATCAATTAAAAAAAAAAAATCACACATTTTTTTGTAATTAATCATGAATAATCGCATATTTATATATTTATACTGTCATAATTTCACAATGAACCTCCAAATTAAGGTAGAAACAAAGTATTTTTAAATATGTGTTTAATAGCATCTTTTTACCAAGTAGCCTATTATTAATGAAGTATTGATTTCAATATTGCTACTGGTGACTCTATTAAATTAATTTTCTCTCAGTTTTACATATTAATTATGTCCATTCAACATTACAGTAGAATTGAAAGCCCAACATTTAATAGGCTCTGAAATATATAACAGCTTTTAATTTAGGTGATTTTAAAACAATCTTCACATAAACTATAAATTGTATATGCATAAAATAGACAGATTATTATTGCCATATACTGGTTATAATCGATATTTTATGTTTTTAATTTTACATAAGTGTTTGTTTACCACAAAGTATATTTTGGCCATCAAGATAACATTCAAATTGGATCATAAGAGCTTTAAAGTGCTTAAAATGGTTGTGCAAAATGCTTGAAAGTCATTGAAAAGTGCTTGAATTTCTCTCTCAAAAGGTTGTACAAACCCTGAAATGAATAATGTAATAACATTCGACTTTGCTTAAGTTGGTGTGACTTCTGGTTGTCTGACATAGCCTACATCAGCGCTGTTAAAAACAGAATTCTGAGCAGAATTTGAATGATTCTCACTGATCTTTCAGCAACCTTAATTCATTCTGGGCGAATTCAAACACTTTTCACTGGATCTCGCAGCACTGTGCAGTAACAGTATCGCGAAATCAACTTTGGTTTCCGATGCTGTTCTGAGCTTGGACAAGTGTGTTTGCGTTGCGGTCCGAGCTGATAAACGGTCAGCGCTGCGCAGCTCAAATGTGGCGCGCTTTGGTTTCTCTTTCGCTTCCTTTGCCGTTTAATGTTTCTCATATGAAACAGAAATAGCAGCGCTTATGAGTTGAATAACGCGGTGGTCGCGCCATTGCGACCGCTCACAAAATTTAGTCGCACCGGCAGAAAAAATGCGACCATTTGGTCGCAGTCTGGAGCCCTACAAGCGCTTGTCAAATCTGCCGTCTATTGATGATGTTGCGATCTCCGGTAGATTGTTGTTGTTCTTGACTCTCTTGCTTTTCTTTTTTGGCTGGCCCGCCGCCTAGTGGACAAACTAATTAGTGCAAAAACCATTCAAGCCACCTGCTGCTCCCTCGGGCCGGACGAAGATGATTGGCGGGCCGCATTGGGCCCGCGGGCCGCCAATTGAATAGCCCTGGTTTAATGTCTTTATTTCGGGATTATCAAAGTAAATTATAACTCAAGTGCCTCAGTAAAAAGGGTCAAGCAACGCACCTGCCCTGATGCGGCTTCATAGCTGCATCCATGTTTGCATGTCTCATTTGATGTGGTAATTTCACAGAAGTTGAAGACTCGTTCTCACCCCCTACAGTGCAATTCGACTAGGTATACGTCATCCGCGCTAAAATATCAAGGTGAAAGTCATCATATCTTGCATAGTTTAGACCCAGCTCCCAACCCAACTTTGAGAATAGATTAACGGCGATATTTTTTTAATCGCCCGATAAGAGTCTCACGTTAACGCAGCACGTTAACGCCGATAATGGCCCACCACTAATATATATATATATATATATATATATATTATATATATCTCAGTCAAAAGTTTTTGAAAAGTAAGTTTTTTAAAGTATCTTATGCTCATCAAGCCTGCATTTATTTGATCCAAAGTACAGCAACATTTTTAAATATTTTTTACCATTTCAAATACCTGTTTTCCATTTTAATATATTTTAAAATGTAATTTATTCCTGTTATCAAAACTAAATTTCCAGCATCAATACCACATTCTTTATTCTGTCACATGATCCTTCAGAAATCATTCTAATATGCTGATTTGCTGTTCAAGAAACAATTTTCATTATTATTTTTATCAATTTTATTATAGAACTTATAGAAATGAATACTATAAAAAATAGATAAATGCTGTTCTTCTGAACTTTATATTCATCGAAGAAACCTAAAAAAATCTACTCAGCATTCAACATAACAGTAATGTTTTTTTGAGCAGCAAATCAGAATATTAGAATGATTTCTGAAGGATCATGTAATGGAGTAATGATGCTAAAAAATCAGCATTGAAATCACAGAAATAAATTACATTTTAAAATATATTCAAATAGAAAACAGTTATTTTAAATAGTAAAAATATCTTTAAATTATACTGTTTTTTCTGTACTTCGGATCAAATAAATGCAGACTCGGTGAGCAGAAGAGACTTCTTTAAAAAACTAAACAATTAAAAATCACGGTTCAAAAACTTTTGACTGGTAGTGTGTATGTATATGGTACTATCTATTTCAGATAAACCCATTTCTAAACAAATTTGGCACATTTTCATATCGCTCAAACAATCTCTTCCTGTCTAAGTGGGCGGTTTGTGTCCAGACTAAGCTGACCGATATCCACACACACACACACACACACACACACACACACACACACACACACACACACACACGCACGCTTCAGTTCCTCATCCTTTCTCCGCTTGGTCTCTTTGCTCTATTCATCTGTCTTTCTTTTCTTCCGGGCGGGATATTGTATGTTTTCATACAGTCGACTTTTTCACAGTGTTCTGACTGACTGATCCTAAGACAGAGGTCAAAGGTCATGTTCAGAGGTCCTGACCCCCAGTGGAATGCCTGTGTGGGGGTTGTTATAGGGATCCATTTGCGTGATTGTTTTTTTTTCTTTTTGAGACGTGCAGGTGTATAAACAGTTTAGGTTTAAAGTCCAGCCTGAAACATTTTGTGGGTATGTTTATGTCATTATGTGATTTGCTTAATTTCTTTTGTGAAATTACACTAAAAGTGGCTACAATTAATTCTTAGTGAATTCCCCATTGTTTATCAGCCTTGTTTTTTTTTTACTTAAAGTAAGTTGTTTTTTTTTTTACTTTACTTTATACTTTTAATAAAGTTGTAATACAGTATTTTGATTTTTAAATATATAAGTTTATCAGCTATTTATTAAATTTATTGGCCATTTATCAGTTCTGATTTTTTTCTCAAGTTTATAGCTATAGTTTATAGAGATATAAATTCAGAACTGCAAGCAAGATACGAACTTGTAATTCAAAGAAGAAAAGGCATTTTTTATTCTATGCTGTAAAAAAAAGTCCAAATTCTAAGAAAAATAAAGAATTAATGAAGTCAAAATTCGAAGAGTTAAGGCAAAATAAATAAAAATCACAGGCTATAAATTCTGAATTCTAAGAAAAAACTATTGTGAGATATAAATTCTGAATTAAAAAAATAATAATTGTGAGATATAAACTCTATGAATTCTATGGGGAAAAAAAGTCAAAATCATGAGATGTAAACTCAGAATTCTACGGAAAAAAAGAAACTGTGAAGTGTAAATTCAGAATTCAAAGAAACAAACAACAACAAAAAATAATAATAATATCGAAAGATATAAACAAAATGCTAAGAAAAAGTCAAAATCGTGAGATATAAACTGAAATTGTAACACGTAAAGTCAGAATTCCAAGAAAAAAGATCAAAACTAAAAAATTGCAAGATATAAATTCAGAATTGTAAGCTAAAAATTTAAATTGTGAGATATAAGCTCCATTCTATGAAATTGTAAAAAAAAATGAATTCAGAATTCTACAAAAAAGTCAAAATTATATGTAAACTCAAAATTCTAAAAAACAACAAAACAAAAACTGCAAGATATAAATTCAGAATTGTAAGCAGAAAATATAAATTGTGAGATAAAAACCCAGAATTCCAAAAAAAAAACATAATTGTGAAACGAAAAGTCAGATTTCCAAGAAAAAAAGGTCAAAATTAGGAGATGTAAACTCAGAATTCTACAAAAAAAAGTCAAACTTGCGAAGTGTTAATTTAGAAATTGTAAGGGGAAAAAAATTAAAAATTGCAAGATATAAATAATTCTAAGGAATTTTTTTTTGCAAGATATAAATTCAGTATTGTAAGAAAAAAATCTAAATCGTGAGATATAAAGTTAAAAATAATCTTGAGATGCAAAAAAATATTGTATCTACAAAAAAGTCCAAATTGTGAGATGTAAACTCAGAATTTTAAGACAGAAATGCATGATATAAACTAAGAATTCTCAGAAAACAAAAAACTAAACAAAAATGCAAGATATAAATTCAGAATTAAAAAAAAAATCAAGATGTAAACTCAGAATTTTAAGAAAAAGAAATCAAAATTTGAATTGTGAGAAATACACTCAGAAGTGTAAATTCAGAATTTAAGGGAAAAAAGTCAGAAATGGGGGATGAAAACTTGGAAGATGTGAGATACTCACAATACTGAGATAAAAAGTCACAGTCAGCTTTTTTAAATTAAATAATTTTATTAACGCTTCGATGAAATGAGCTTCCACAGTTTTTAGCCATATCAAGAAATGATTGGTTTATTGAAATTTGCCACAACTTCAATATCAGTGCATTCCTACCACCCATATCATCTCTACCATGAAAAAGCTTTTTCAGGGTTTGAACCTACAACCTTTCGGTGATCATCTCGATCTTTAACCGCTATACCACCCATCTAGAAATGTTTCTCGTTCCTTTGAGCACTTTTAGCACCTTACAAATGTCAAACATTTGCCCTTTAAACTCCTGCCGATAACGAGGAAAAAGCAAAAATAGATCAAATGGAGCGTCTAAACAAACACGTTTCTGTCTTGTCATGTGTAATTGCCATCACTTCCTCTCGCCTTGTTGTCTGTCTCTTTCTCTCTCTGTTTCATGTTTTCTGCCCTCCGTGACCCTTTGCTTTTGTCTCGTCCATTCGTTCCCTCTAATTGGCACCTCGTTAGGGAATTCTTAATTGGAGGGATGAGCCAGGTGGCAGCGGCGTCGCGATTGCCCTCGTTAGTGTGTGAATGTGTGAGTGTTTGTCTTTGTTTAAGCAGAATAAATGTGGAGCAGCCTGCATGTGCTGATTATGTTCCATTCACCCATGTTGAACTCTAACACATTCCCCTCACAGACCACCGACACACCACACACACACACACACACACACACACACACACACACACACACACACACACACACACACACACACACACTTACACATACCCCGCCTCGCTGTCTTTGCACCGCTGACTGTTTCCACTGATCCTAGGCAATAAGAAAATGGCATTAAACACTCTTATGATACATTCAGATGATAAACTTGAATTGTTTTCATGCTAAAATGGCTTATTTGCTTGCCCTTGTTACATGACCTCTATATCTGCATTTTTAAATGATAGGGGTGCTCCGATCCTGATTTTTGATTGCCGATCAGAGGCGATATCTGCTGATCCAATCTTTTTCAAAGCATTTTTTTTAATCATGTATAATTATTCATAGTGAAACTCCAATCAGGATTTTTAGGCATTTAATCAGTTTTGACTCATTGGAGGGGTGGAGCGGAGCATTTTTTTAGACATTTTTTAAGAATATATATTTATCTCATCTAAATGTTTAATCATGCTATGCATTTTTTTTTTTTTGCTAAGAAAAAAAAAGAAAAGTCTTGAGATAAAAACTCAATTGTCCAACAAAAAACAGAATTGTGAGTAAATTCAGAATTCCAAGAAAAAAAATCAAGAGATGTAAACTCAGAATTCTACAAAAAAAGGTCAAAATTGTGAAGTGTTCATTTAGAAATTGTAAGAAAAAAACAACTAAAAATTGAAAGATATAAATTCCGAAATCTAAGAAAAAAATTAAAAATCATTAGATAACTCTAAAGTCTAAGTTGTAGTGTAATTTAGAATTCTAAGGAAAAAACCCTAAAAATCGCAAGATATAAATAAAAAAGAAAGAAAAAAAGAAATGCAATTTATAAACTTTAGTGATGATGCGACACTGTCACCAGTCATCATTTTGGAACTAAAACAGTTATTTTGTGTTTTTAGTCCAATTTCATGTATCTTTGTCTTTATATTTGGCAGTTTCGACTTTTCAAATAAATGATTCACTCACAAAGTAGTTATTAATAGTTGAACTACATTGCCTAGTGTATTCATAACTTATTCATAGTTAGTTATGAATTCAGTGGCTCACTGCTAAAAAGTGGTGCGGGAAACACTGGTGTGTGTTGTGTGGGATTGTATGTGACCAAATGGATGATTTCAAACAGGTGTGGGGTCGCTGAGTCTCTTCAGGTCATTACACTGACCTCCGACCTTTTTCTTGCAAACCTTAACCGTTGAGGTATTCTGCCTTTCACACACATACACACTCAAGATCTATATAATATGACTTTATACACAGCACACAAAACGGTTTAAATCAAATTAATTATTAAAATAAATAAATTAAATATAGTTAAACCTTGCATTTAATTTTTTTAGTATTTAAAAATAAATAGCTTAAAAAGTATATATATGCAAGGGTTAAGTATTTTAATAAAAAAAAAATTCTGTCATTTTTAAATTTCAGTAATTAAATTTAAGATTTTAGTTATATTTTAAATTAAATGTTGAATTACATTACATTTAATATTAAATCAATTTAAATAATAAATTAATTTATGTAAAAGGCAAAAATCCCAAGATACAAAAAGGCAAGTTAATTTATTAAAATTTATTAAATATGTAAATATATTAAATCCTTGTATTTAGTACTTTTTAGTATTTAAAAATAAATATCTAAAAAAATATGTGCAAGTCTTAAGTATTTTAATCTTTTTTTAAAATTAATATGTGATATGTGACAATTTTCAAAAATCATGTTTAATATTAAATATTAATTTAATGGTTTATATAAGTGCTAAATATTTAAATCATTTTAAATTAAATCTTAAATGTTAAGTTAAATGTTAAATTACATTTTAAACTAAATTCATTACAAATTTTATTATATTAAAACTTAGTATTCTCTCGGTTTGTCTTTGTTTTAAATTCAGTGAATTAAATGTAAATGTAAATTACATTTTAAAATAATTTTTGTACACATATAAATACAAAAAAAAAATCTGAGAAAAAAATAATATTAAACATTAATTTAACGGTATATGCAAGTGCTATATAAGTGCTAAATATTTAAATATGTAATCAAATGTTAAATGTTAAATTACATGTTCAATTGCATTACATCTTAAACCTTTGTATTTAATATATTTTGGTATTAAAATATATAAGTGCTAATCAACTTTTTCTCACTTTTAAAGTTGTTCAAATTAAGTTCTTAGCAATGTATATTACTAATCAAAAAACAAGTTTTTATATATTAACGGTAGGAAATTTAGAAAATATATTCATAGAACATGATCTTTATTTAATATCCTAATGATTTTTGGCATAAAAAAAATAGATAATTTTGACTCATAGAAGGTTTTTTTGGCTATTGCTACAAATATACATGCGGTACTTAAAACTGGTTTTGTGGTCCAGGGTCATATATGAAATCAACTTTTCCTTAGAATTTGACTAATATATCTTTGATTACGGTCTTAAAATGCCACCAGCATAAGCATGTCGCTAAGTTTGGAAGCCGTTGTCTGAGCCGTTGTCTAGGCTTAAACTGTTTACGCTTTTAATAGTTTCAGTGCTATTTAGGTGATCACTGTATTCGAAAGCATGCGTGTGTTGTTCAGACAGCTGAAGGTCTATTTTTGCTGCTGGTTCTTACACCTCCACATTTGGACAATCAACACCTCGCTTTATGACACACGGCACATAATGGCAGCGACAACACACTCACCTCTCCTAATGGCATCAAAACACACACTCACACCGACCGAAAGCTGACAAACGCTCCTTTAACAGACTAACGCATCCCTCCTGTCAGCTGTGAAAACAGGAGCAAACATTTGGAAGATGAGTTTGTAGCGTGGGCCGGGTAACAGATGGAACGGATTGGCGGGTGTTAGTCAGGGTGTCGCTGCTGTGATGGCTTTAGCGGGGAATGTGTGTTTGCTGATTTAATGCATCGGATTTGTCATTTGTCATCACAAACAGTCATAAAATAAATGAAAACACTGTCGTTCTGGACAAATCTCTAAACTGCCTTCCTAGAGAGCATTTTAAAGTAAGATGAAATGGTGTTTGCTGCTTTTTGCTTCTGTATTATGATTTATTTCCAAGTGAAAATCAACAAAATAAAGTAGGGTGGGGCTTGAATTAGTTTAAGGGGAATGAGTGCATTGTGCATACATTAATGAACAGTTACAAAGACACCATTTCTTTGAAATGCATGCACCGGTGAAATAAAAACAGGAAGTTAATAAGAATGAAGACTGTTCCAAAACATAGGAACACAGCATTGCATTTGGCTTCCTTCTAAAAAAACATAATTTGCTTGCCATTTTGGATACCTTGGCAACTTGGCAAACCCGGAATGCATTGCAAGATGACAGAAATGTTGTCTAACACACTTAAATTTAACAAAACCAACAAAACCAGTCTTAAGTAGCATGGGTATATTCATAGCAATAGCCAAAAAAACATTGTATGGGTCAAAATTATCATATATTAATATTAGGATATTAAGTAAAGATCATGAGGATATTTGAGGAATTTCCTACTGTAAATATATCAAAACTTAATTTTTGATTAGCAATATGCATTGCTTGGACAACTTTAAAGGTGATTTGCTCATTATTTTGATTTTTTTGCACCCTCAGATTCCAGATTTTCAAATAGTTGTATCTCTGCCAAATATTGTCCTATCCTAACAAACAATATATAAATCTCAATTAAAAAAAAAAAAGACCCTTGTGACTGGTTTTGTGGTCCAGGGTCACATTTCCATGTGTGCAATGTGTTTTTTTGTAGTTTAGCAACATGCTAACATACATTTTAGGGATAAAATAATACTTTGTACATAATACTCAGAAAAACTGTTACTATTTTTCCTATTACTATTGCTGTTTTTATCTAGTTTTCCAGCACTGTAAAAATGCTGCTGCGATTAATTATAAAAACTTAAAAATTGATGAAATAACTTAAATATCCAACTTAACTAAACTTATAATTTTAACTTAGAATTTTTAAGTTGAAACAACACATTATTACTTATTCTAATGTTGAATTTCAATTTGTGATAACTAATCACAGCAATATTTTTTCTTACAGTGAATTCAAATATCTAAATTATTCAGGCACTGAAACTTAATACCTAACTTTTCTCATTTTATGTATGAATTTTATCAAAATTAATTGAGATTTTGTTTTGCGTAAGAAAATATGTGCCAAAAATGGGTTGAGAAAAAATAGCGGAAAAAATACTAATTTTGTTATCATTTGTATTAAGGTGTTTTAATGTCTTCATCTGCAGATATTTGTTCTTGTTTCAAGCATAAACTTAATTTTGATAAGTTTTAAAGACTTAAAGGATAAGTTCCCTTCCAGAACTAAAATTTTCTGGTAATTTACTCACCCCCATGTCATCTTCAAGAATTTTCTTTGTGAAAAATGTTCCAGGATTTTTCTCCATATAGTTTTTTTTTTTTCCAGAATTTTTTTTCAGAAAATGAATCACTAGACAAAACCCTTTTTCCTTGGCTGGGATCGTGTAGAGCCCTTTGAAGCTGCATTGAAACTGCAGTTTGGACCTTCAACTTGTTGGCCACCATTGAAGTCCGCTATATGGAGAAAAATCATGGAATGTTTCCTTGAAGTCCGCTATATGGAGAAAAATCATGGAATGTTTCCCTTAAAAATGTATTTGCGACTGAAGAAAGAAAGACATGAACATCTTGGATAACATGGAGGTGAGTAAATTGTCAGGAAATGTTCATTTTGGAAGTTAACTTAAGTTTTAAGACTTAATGTACTGTTAAAAATGTTTGAATATTTCTACTGGAAAGCAAGACAATTCTAGTAAGAAAATGATTTTCTTGCAGCGTTTTCCCAATCTGAATGTTTGAGGAGTGTCTCTGTGTAGATCTGTGTACAGAACAGGGTCAAGTGTTTAGAGAAGGAGTGACAACCGTATTTAACATCAGTGAGCATGTGGCCCTGTGTAGGTGGAAACAAAGCCTGTGTGTTTTTGTCTTTACTTTAAAAGGTTTTGTTTTGCTCCAGCTTCATTTGGACTGAGTTTGATATGGGTTAAAGGTCAACATAGTACAAATTAGAAGAAGAGTCAAAGGTCAAAGCTTAAAGATGACATAGCTGCTCGTTATGTTTGGGAAAAGTGTGTGTGTGTTTGTGTGTGTGTTTCACAGATTTACTGGTTGATTGGTTATCCAGAAGCCTCAGTAAGAGGGAGCGCTGATCGTTTGACCTCTCTTTCTTTAGTTTGCTTGTTTATTAGTTCTAGTTAGCTTTTTCTCTCTTTTCTTGAAGTGTTTGGGTAGTTCTGATCTGCACAGCCCCTTCTGCATTTTTGTTGTAGTGCCAAAAACTGGGTGTTGTTGTTGTTGTTGTAGTATAACATTGTTTGTTACATTGCGCTGTCAATCAAAACCAGGGTTCGTACAAGGTGCTTGAAGTGCTTAAAGTACTTGAATTTGACTTTCTGACTTTTGAAAGTAGCAATGTGAGGTTCTTGGAAAGTGCTTGAATTATGTATGTATCTATGAGATAAATGTTTTCACACATTTTTTCATTGAAAATTCACTCAATTCAAAAAACATCATACTTTTTTCATCATCCAACATCATACCTGTCAGAAAACAATCAATCTAAGCAAGTAGTAGTACTGACAGTGTTGTGTAAACATGCCTGAAGATACGAAAAGATGAACAGATTAACCAAATAAATTGAGTCATTTACACTGGAACTGCTCTGATTGATTCATACTCATGACTTTGATCATTCATTTCAAGCGAGTCACTGGCAAAAACCAGATCGAATTAAAAGAGCCATTCATTTCGCATTTCAAAATCGCTTGTAATGATTTTAAAACACAAGCTTTTCGAAACTCTGAATCAGGTTAACCATTGCGTCGCAAACTGATCCACTGTTTCGAAACGCTCCAATCTGATCGCTTATCGCGAATAAATTTGATTCAGATTGAGACTTCAAATAGTGTATCGGCAATCATTTGATTTAGATTGTAACTTTGGAGTGTGTATCGCAAATAATTTGATTTAATTCGGAACGGGTTTGTGAATCATTTCGCAAACTGAATGATTCAAATTAAATGATTTGCGATATGCAATTTGAAGTCCTGATCTAAATCAAATAATTGGCGATACGCAAACTTCCGATCCAAGTCAAATGGTTTGCAATCCACGATCCGAGTCCTGTTGTGAAATGATGGTATGCAAATCATTATTAAGATCGGGACTTCAGAGCGTGGATTGCAGATCATTTGATTTAGATCAGAACGGGTTTGTGAATCATTTTGCCAATTGAGTGATTCAAATTAAATGATTCATGATACATGATGATTGCAAATCATTTTGATCTGAACTTTGGTGCGGGTTTGTGAATCATGTTATTTAGATCGGACATTTGGAGCGGGTTTGCTTTAGATCGGAACTTCAGAGCGTGGATCGCAAATCATTTTATTTAGTTCAGAATGGGTTTGTGAATCTTTTAGCAAACTGAATGATTCAAATTAAATGATTTGCGATATGCAATTTGAAGTCCTGATCTAAATCAAATAATTGGCGATACGCAAACTTCCGATCCAAGTCAAATGATTTGCAATCCACGATCCGAGTCCTGATGTGAAATGATGGTATGCAAATAATTATTAAGATCGGGACTTCAGAGCGTGGATTGCAAATCATTTAATTTAGATCAGAACGGGTTTTTTGATTCAAATTAATTGATTCACGATACACAATGATTGCACGATAATTTCATGATAATCGTGTGATAATTTCGATCGGAACTTTGGAGCGGTGTCGTGAACCATTTTACTTAGATCGGACCTTTAGAGTGGGTTTGCAAATCTTTTGCTTTAGATTGGAACTTTGAAGTATAGATAACTCTTTTGATTCTAAAATCTTTTACTTTAGATTGGAACTTCGGAGCGTGGATCATGAGACATTTTAGATCGGAACTTCAGAGCTGGTTCGCAAATCTTTTGCTTTAGATTGGAACTTTGTAGCGTGGATCGCAAATCATTTGATTCAGATTGGGACTTCGGTGCAGGTTCGCAAATCATTTGTTTCATATCAGGATTTTGGGGCGATTTCGCAAATCTTTTTTTCTGATTTTTTCTCTCTTAAACAGTAGAAAACATCAAACCATTAGGGCAGTACAGTTAAAAAAAGAAAACGAAAAAGTATACACAAATACAAATCTCTCAAGAAAATTAACCGTTTTTTTTTTTTTTGTATAGCAAAAATAGTTTTCACTTATTTTTAGATAATGTTTCAGTCATTTTAAAATATTTAAAAAATGCGATTTTATCATACAAAAATATTTTATATATATATGTGACCCTGGACCACAAAACCAGTCTTAAGTCGCTGGGGTATATTTGTAGCAATAGCCAAAAATACATTGTATGGGTCAAAATTATTGATTTTTCTTTTATGTCAAAAATCATTAGGAAATTAAGTAAAGATCATGTTCCATAAAGATTTTTTGTAAAATTCCTACTGTAAACCTATCAAAATGTAATTTTTGATTAGTAATATGCATTGCTAAGAACTTAATTTGGACAACTTTAAAGGTGATTTTCTCAGTATTTTGATTTTTTGCACCCTCAGATTCCAGATTTTCAAATATATGTATCTCAGCCTAATATTGTCTTATCCTAACAGACCATACATCAATAGAAAGCTTATTTATTGAACTTGATGTATGCATGTATGCATATGATGTATATATCTCAGTTTTGTAAAATGTAACCTTATGACTGGTTTTGTGGTCCAGGGTCACATATATATATATATATATTAGAAGAATTTTAAGAATTTGTCTTTCTTTCTTTACTTTCCTTTAGTTTGCTTTACTTTATCCCAAATTGCAATTTACTTCACTTTACATTTCTTGTTTTAACTCATTATTAAGACATTTTAAACCAAATGTTTTAACCACTTTTACCAAAAATATATTATAAATAATGTACTATATTTATTAATGTAATTATTTATGTATAATATTTTATGTCTGAGATGATTACTATACAGCAGTGCACAGTATGCTTGTATTCCATTCAGCCGGTGTGTTTGGTAAAAAGAAGGCAAAAGGAGGGTGAGGTGAAAATATGGGGGTGTGGTCTTAAAGTGGGGGTGGGGTTTGGCCAAACTACACTGAGGCTACTGTGTGTAAGACTGTGAATAATCCCCTCCCCTCTCTCTCTCTCTCTCTGTGTGTCTCTCTGTCTCTCTCTCTGGTCAGTCGGTGTGAAGCTGTGATTGAGGCTGCTGTGGTGTGTGCAGTTTCTCACATTCTGTAGAGGACACACATACACACACACACAGACACACTGAAGAGTGTGTGTTGAGCAGACAGCTGAGGGATTCATTCGCTCGCTGGAGTTGCGCTCACAGAAGATGGATCTCTTAAGGACTTGCTTGCGTTGGGTCTGCGTGCTGCTCATTGGACTTCTGGGACTCGTGGAGGAGAACTTGGGTGAGTGTCAACCTTCAGAACACTTACTGACTGCAGTTCTGTGTGTGTCTAATGCAGGATCTGTAACGCAGCTGCTCTCTGCTCTACGGATTGCCGCACACATTCACATTCACTCAGATGTTGCTGTTGTGTAGCTCAGAATATTCAATTGAGTTCTCAGTTAAGTGTCAAGGTGTTTCTTCTAAAATGTCTTTGTCAATAGCTGACATACAGTGAGTGTAGAGCTGTAAAATGAATGTGGAAAGCAAGTATTTGTTGAGAAATACTTGAGTTCATATTGAGATCTCTGTTGACTGTTGATGGCAGATTGCTGTGTTTTGGTATGATTGAGCACATTATAAAGATCTCTTTTGGGACTTCATTGGAGCGTATGAAATTACTGGTGTCTTTTTCATTTACTTCAGTGAAAGTCTCCATTTGCTCTCCATTTAGTCTGTAAATGGAGCCATTTAGATTGCAAAAAGGTTTACAAATCAGTGATGGTTTCAGCCCTGTTTAGGAGAAACAACTGATTTAAAGAGATATATGCATTTTTTTTCTCTTCACTAAACTTCACTTTGTCTTTCACATGTCTTAAAGATTCAAACCTAACAAACTACTTCTCATGAAATGTTTTAACTTAAAGTGAGATTGACGTTTATTTATTGATTTAGTGATAGATGTAAATTAAATATTATATTATGAATAATACAATTTTAAATAAATATTAATAATGTAGTCTATAAGTTATAGTATAATATAAGTATATATATAAATAGTCAATAAAATATATTTTTAAATAATATTTTATTTTGTTATTTGAATATATAATATTTATATTTAAATAGAATAAATATTATTTACAATAATGTATTTTATTAAATTATTTTCATATTTTATTTTAATTGTATGATCATGCATAAATAGGAATATTCAATAAAATGTTATATTTGTTTAAATAAAAGTTTATTTTAGTTTTTTATTTAAAAAATATAAGTAAAATATATATTGTTTACAAAATATATTTTATTATATTATTTTCATATTTTTATTTGATGATCATTAATAAATAAAATATATATATTTGTTTAAATAATATTTATTTTATGTTTTTATTAAAAATATAAATATGAATAAAATATATATTTACAAAAATATATTTTATTATATTGTTGTCATATTTTTTAAAGTTAATGATCAACTTTAAATATACATATTTAATAAAATATCATATTTGTTTAAATAGTATTTGTTTATTTTAGTTTTTTATTTAACACACACACACACACACACACACACACACACACACACACACACACACACACATATATATATATATATATATATATATAAAAGTAAAATATATATTATTTAAAAACATATATTTTAGAACATTATTTGCATATTTTTTAATTTAATGATCAATTATAAATATAAATATTCAATACAATATATTATTTATTTTTAATTTTCTGTTTGAATATATTATTTGTATACTTAATTCACAATGATAACTACTAAATAATGTATAATTATAAAATATATAATTACTACTAAATATAATCATTTTCTGTAAAGCTGTTTTACCATGATTTGTATCGTGAAAAGTGCCATACAAATAAACTTCAATTAAATTGAATTGAATATTTTATTAAATTATTTTAGTATTTTATTTTAATTTGATGATCACTTATAAATATCATTTAAACTTAAATATTCATAATTCATGTCATTTAGCCATGTATAAGAGTGATTTAATTGTCCAAATTCTCCTTGAGGCCACTGTATTTTAGTATGATTGCAACTTAAATCTGTATTTCGTTGTTAGTATGTATAGTATATGTGCATTAAGTCATTCTGTGTGTTGGATTTTACCATCAGACTTTTACAAACCTCATGTTTGGTGGAAGTGATGGTGTGGCAAATGGTCAGCCAGGTGTTGCAGTGTGTGTTTCTTGTTTGGTAGTGTGCTATCAGCCTCTCAGCTGCCTAACACTTGTTTTATACACAGTTGGAGGTCCAGCTTTGAAATCACTCAGTGTTTAATCTATACAACAGACTTTCCTCTCACACACTTGTTTGACTTGTCTAGCCAGACTGTGTTTTTGTTATTTTAATCATCAATAGCTTGCGCCTTCCAGAAATGGGTTTAATTGCACACTGAAGAAATCTAAAATGTTATTTTGCTGTTAGTCCTTTGTAGCAAAATCACAGAATCATTGTATTTTTTTTAATTGTTTTTTTTTTTTTTGGTTCAACAATTTAAAAAACCTAAAAACAGCCTTTAAAGTAGTGTTTGTCTAAAGTGTGATTGTTATATATTATTTTATAATTTGTTTAATCATATTTATTTAATAAATTATTTAATAATGTGACCCTGGACCACAAAACCAGTCATAAGGGTCAATTAAAAAAAAATAGCCTTTAATGTTGTGAAAACTAAGTTCTTAGAAATGCATATTACTAATCCAGAATTCATTTTTGATATATATACAGTAGTAATTTACAAAATATCTTAATACAACATGATCTTTGATTAATATCCTGATGATTTTTGGCATAATTTTGACCCATATATTGTATTTTTGACTATTGCTACAAATATACTCATGCTACTTTAGACAAAATAATCAAAATTAAAAGAAAAAATAATAATAATGCAATAAATAATAAAATAAATTGCATTTAATAAAAGTAATATTAAATATAATATTTATAAATATTAAATATAATATATTATATTATTTAATTGCATTGTTTTAATATTTTGATTTGATTATTAAATTATAATTGTTATATAATAATGATACTTATCTGATGCAATGTCATTTACCCATTTGTAAGTGTGATTTAAGTGTCCAAATTCTCCTTGTGACTACTGTATTTTACTAAAATAATATTTTTTTTAAATCTAAGCTTGTAAAGAACTTTGTTTCTATCCTTTTTGCCTTACTTCTTTTTGTCTTGCTGTTTCTTGCCTCCCGAGTGATAAAGAGAGAATGAAGGTTCCATCATCAGCCATTTCCATCATTTCCCATCCTGTAATAACCTCCAGACACGGTCCAGACCTGTCTCCCGACACCCAGACGCACAATGAACTCATCCGCTGTCCACAGAGCGCAGCGGAGCCTGCGGCGTCTCTGTCAGAGTTTATTTACAGTCCACAGCATCTCAGACTCTCCATCACTCTCACTGCCGCCACGCATGTCCACTCTGAGCGTCTGTCTACACTGAGTACTTCCTGTGACAAGGCTAGCATATATATGTTTGTTTATTTTGATGCGGTTTTGCCGCTTGTGGAGTATATAAACTAATAGGGTTGCACAATTAATTAAAACGAAACCTAAATTGCGATATGTCGTTGATTTAATGAAATAAATGCGTGTGTTGCATGTTTCAGAGTGAAGCGCAACACTGTGCTCTTTTACACGTGAGCAGCAATTTGGTGTTTTCAGTAGTGATGCTCCGATTGATCGGCCACCAATCATGATCGGCCGATATTGGCTAAAAATAGCTTGATCGGCGAACCCCAAAAGCGCAGATCAAAAAAGCCGATCACTTGATGTAAATTACTCGCGCGACTTTTTCACACGTGCATGCACGGCGCACAGGTAAACAACAGTAGAGCGGAGCTTACCAGTGGCAACATGCAACATGAGTACTAAATTCCTTATTCGTTTTGTAAGGGTAGTCTATTGGGCATGTGACTAAGCTGTGTACAGAGCGCTGACTGTAGTTTTGGCAGAGAAGTTTAAGTTTACTTTCAGTTTCATAATTCTCTGCAATCGTCAGTGAGTGGTAAATGTGCGTGCTTGAATGTAAATGCATGTATCTTTCTATACCTGTCATATTGCAATAATGTTACCGTATGTCTGATTGTTGTCATCAGTTCATGTTGTAGTTCAGTTCATACAGAATAGAAACGGTGCCCGTGTGATTCACGTGCGTATGTTTAGCGCCATTTTATCGCATCGTAATTCTAATGAACGCATATAGATGTTACTGAGGTGAATGTTTATGTTTCCTATATACAGACGGATTCTGATATATCGTATTTAATTCAGCCTAAACCACATTTTACTATCTTTATCCTAATGACTGTGCAATGCTGGATAATATAATCCTTACATCATCTTAAAAAGCAGCTACAAATAACAAGCAAAGAACATTTACATTATCAAAGAACTTCATCACTAACTAGTGTAGCCTAGTCTAGAGCGAGGTGCACTTTAAAAAAACACTCCCGTTATAATCAGTTTATCTATCTACACTGTATGATGAATAAAATCTCTTGCATGTGGCCACTCTATGCATGTGTTTATACCACGGCAAGTTTCTGAAGCATCCTAGAACGACTCTCTGCACTGCATCGCTAAAGTTAGGCGCCTTTTTGAGCAGAAAAGACTCCTTTTTGAGTCTTGTTATCGTCAAAGGCATCAGCAACTGGCGATATCTCTAACTTTTGTCGATACACTGTACTATCGTCTACAACCCTAACTTGGTGTTTCTTCAAGATCTTGACTGTAGCCTATTTCTACAGTTATTTTTTTCCCAATATAGTTAATTTAGAGTTAGTTTCATTTCTACAAATGGTGCAAACTCTGCTAGATTATAGATCAAAGATTCCCATTCCCCTGCCATTCTGTGATCGGCAGTGATCGGCGATCGGCAGATTATGATCTTGGTGATCGGTAATCGGTGATCGGCCCCAAAAATGCTGATCGGAGCATCTCTAGTTTTCAGTTTTTCAGAGTGGCTCGGTTCATAGTAAATGCTGTTTGGGTCTCTGTTCATAGAAAATGTGCATTTGGGAACACAACTTGTGCCAACCATCTTTGCAAACTAGTAATGAGAAGTGCTTATAAACCAGCACTTGTAAACAAAAGAGAAGCTTTAAGAGCTATAAGTTTGATGGCTGTTTGAAATTTAGACAGCAGTTGACATTAGTATTGTCATCTTACAGTTGTGCTGTAAAGTAAAATTATTATTATGAGTATTATTCTTTAATAATTGTCATACTACAGGACCGTTGAATGCTAAAATCTGATTGGCTGACGAACGTTCTAGAGGTAAACGCACAGCGAAAGTAGATCCAGGCAGCACTTGACCGCATTACATGTCTATATCACTTCGCCATACGGCTTCAGTTTTTTCAAAGGTCCTCACAGCCCAAAACAACAAAATAACCAAAACCCGCAATGACACTGGCCAAACTTATAAATACAGTAAACAACAGGATAAAAACGACAGATTATTTCCATGTTTTTGTCACAATATTACGTTTTATTATGCACGGAAAACGATTAACAGCTTAAAAACTACATGACAGTTCTTACACATGGGTAACAACGGAGTGGTCTTGAAGAAAATGAACTTAAAGTTTCACTATTAGAGACGATACTGCCAGTCACCTTTGAGACATGCATAGACTTGAGAGAGGTAATTAATGCACTCTCTCTTCCTCTCTCTTTCTGTCTGTCTGCTTGTCTGTCGGTCTGTCTAAACTTCATTATTAACTGCATTAGTTTGCTATCAACGGCTCAAATGTCGTTACTAGATCTAAAATGACGTTTTGAAACTAGCAACGAAGCTGTTGGATGAGCTGCGTAAGAAATGAATCCTACTCACAATAGAGTTTCAAGGACAAAAACGGGACAAATGCCTTGAAATATGTCATCTGATCGATGTATTGAGGTGTGGTAACTGTAGTATAAGCGGAATAATTGACTTCGGTCCATTGGCAATAAGACCGTCGTCAGTTATTCCTTACATAAATACTTTTTTAAAATATTTGATTACTGGTCGACTTTGTAAAATAAAGATATATTACAATAGTAGTGTATATGTGTAATGTATATATGTATATACAATACTATATAGTGTATATATTTTATTACTATTATTTTTTATTTTACAGAGAAATATTACAAATATTATTATTTTTTATTATTAATAAAAATATTTTTACTTGACAGAACATTTATTATTATTATTATTTGTAGTAGTAGTAGTAATGATGGTTTTATGAGTAATATTATAGTCATTGATATATAATCCCAACATTTTTAGCCAGATGTTTCAGTTTTTTTATATAAATACTTATATTTTATTTATATTTTATTACTATTATTCTTTATTTACAGAGAAATATTCCAACAAGTATTTTTTTTAGAAATAATAATAATAACAACAATAAAAATAAAAAATACTTCTATTTTGCAGAAAATGTATTATTATTATTTGTATTAGAAGTAGTGGTTTTGTGATTAATATTATTTTAGCCATATTGATATATAATAATGACTTTTTTGTAATTTAATAATACTAATAATAAATACTTTTATTTTATTACTATTTTTGTTTATTTTACTAAGAAATAATACAACAGTAATATATATTTTTAATAATAATAATAATAATAATAATAATGTTCAGTAAAATAAAAATATTTTATTATTATTATTATTATTATTATTATTATTATTATTATTATTATTATTATTATTAGTAGTAGTAGTAGTAGTAGTAGTAGTAGTAGTAGTAGTAGTAGTAGTAACATTTTTGACCAAATATAGTTTGTTTTTTGTAATTTAGTAATACTATAATAAAATAAATACTTCTTAAAATTTATATTTTATTACTATTCTTAATTTTACAGAGAAATATTCCAACTGTAATATTTTGTATTTTTATTTTAATAATAATAATAATAATAATAATTGTTCTGATTTATAAACACGAGATTTTTGGCCAAATTTTGTTTGTCTTTTTGTAATTTTTGAAATAATAAATACTTACATTTTATTTATATTTTATTACTATTATTCTTTATTTTACTGAGAAATATTACAACAGTATTTCTATTTTTATTTTAATAATAATAATAATAATGTTCTGTAAAATAAAAGTGTTATTATTATTATTATTATTATTATTATTATTATTATTATTTGTAGTAGTGGTGCTGGTTTTGTGATTAATATTATTATAGTCATATTGACATATAATCACAACATATATGGCCAAATTTTATATGCAGCACTACAAACAAGTAAAACAAACCTGGATTTTTTTTTTATCGCAATCTCCGGATCTTGCAGCTCACTATAAATGAGCAAACAAGACTAGCAAGACTTTCTCAGCAAACCAGTTCCAACAAAACATTTTGCTGGTGTCACTCTGTTGGTCCACCAGCTAGACAAACACTAACCAGTTTAAAAACAAATTGGACCAACATTGGTTTAGTTGGATGCTTTCTGATCAGTCAGCGTGAGCAACACAGAAAGTCTGAAATGTTTCAAGTGAGAAAATAATAAAGACCAAAACGTTTGAGTCCTACAGTTGTGTGATGGTCTTCTCAGTCACACCTCACTGACAGCGCCGTCTGAAACACTCACTTCCTGTTTGACTTGGACAGAGGGCACGTCTCATATCCCAGAGGAAAAACTGCCTTTCATCAGTGTTCTCATCACCTCCTCACCTCTATTCCTCGGAGGTTTTGAGATGTATTCTCTGATGGCTCTGATTAATAATGGCCGTTACAGGTTTGTCTTGTCACTGTCAGCGGCCACCTGTTGGATATATGAAGTGATTCAGATTTCGCTTTACAGCGTAGAACGATAATGTTCTGCTTTAAGTTGCTCAGAGAGACTATATCACAGACGGTCCAGCTGTAGTCAGCTCAATGGCTGGAGTCCAGAAATTTGTGATGGACAGCCGGCAGATGCAGCTCCACGCTGGATATCCGGAGTGTGGGAAAGACAGAGGTGTTAAAGAGAGGAATAAAATAAAACAAAAGAGCGTTTGAGACCATACAAGACCAAAAACCTAGGTTTTGTTTGCATGTAATTTTGTTAGTCACATAATTTGAAGCCAAGTGGGAGTACGGTACCACTGCGGAGTGAGTTGTCCTGTCATTGTTTTATCCAAAGTATGCAAGTGTAGATGTGAATCACTGTTTTTATGCTTTTTAATTGAGCTTTTGCTATATATATACTGTATATATAATATATAAATGCTAAATATATATATATATTTAAATATTATTGCAATTTAAAATAACAACTTTCTGTTTGAATATATATTAAAATGTAATTTATTTCTGCGATGGAAAACTGAATTTTCAGCAAATACATTACCATTTTAAAGTTTGGAGTTGGTAAGATTGTTAATGTTTTAAAAATCTCTTATGCTCACCCAAGCTGCATTTATTTGATATAAAAAATACAGGAAAAATAGCAATATTGTGAAATATTATTGCAATTGAAAATAACTCTTTTCTATTGTAATATACAGTAAAATGTAATTTATTTCTGAGTTGCAAAGCTGTATTTTTAGCATTATTACTCCAGTTTTTAATGTCACATGATCCTTCAGAAATCATTCTAATATGCAGATTTGCTGCTTAAGTAACTATTATTATTATCAATGTTGAAATCAGTAGTGCTGTTAAATATTTTTGTCAAAACATCAAAATATTTTTTTGCGCCCCATTTGGTCACTAAGTTATGCTCACCATGGCTGCATTTATTTGATTAAAAATATAGGAAAAAATAGTAATATTGTGAAATGTTATTGGAATATAAAATAACAGTTTTTTGTTTAAATATATATTAAAATGTAATTTATTTCTGAGATGCAAAGCTGAATTTTTAGCATCATTACTCATTACAGTCTTTAGTGTCACATGATCATTCTAATATGCTGATTTGCTGTTTAGGTAGCATTTATTCTTATTATCAGTGTTGAAAACAGTAGCGCTGTTAAATATTTGTGCCCCATTTGGTTACTGTTGCTAACGCAGACAAGCTTCATGGGATGTTCCACAGGAATGAACTGGATGTTTCTGTGAAAGGCATGATTTTTCAGGAAGACGATCTGTGACTTTGACAAACATTTTATCTGCTGCTTTTTCTACCAAAATAGTTAAATTACACAGTAACATGATTTAAAAAAAATTAGACTGTAAATCAATCAGATCCTCTGTAGACTTAGAATTAAGCTGATTATTTATGATTTATATATTTTGAGTATCAGTGCAAATTGCAATATTGGAATATTGTGGCTTTTCTGTAACTATTTTATTAAGATGTGATGCCATGAAGTTTAGCAACTAACTACCATTAAAAAGTCTGGAGTTGGTCAGATTTTTAATGTTTAAAAAAATCTCTTTTGTTCACCCAAGCTGCATTTATTTGATAAAAAATACAGCAAAAACAGTATTATGAAAAAACAATATTGTGAAATATTATTGCAATTTAAAATAACCGTTTTCTATTAAAATATATAGTAAATTGTAATTTATTTCCGAGTTGCAAAGCTGAATTTTCAGCATCATTACTTCAGTCTTCCGTGTCGCATGATCCTTCAGAAATCATTGTAATATGTTGATTTGCTAACATTTATTATTATTATCAAATTTGAAATCAATAGTGCAGTTCAGTATTTTTGTGGAAAACATTGTTTTCAAGACTCATTGATGAAGTTCAAAATAACTGTAAATGTAAATCATTTGTAACATTAGAAAAATCTTTACTGGTCACGTTTGATCAGTTTAATGCATACTTGCTGAATAAAAGTATTAATTTCTATAAAGATACCTTTCAAACAGTAGTGTGTATTTTGCGGAAACTGCTAAATATTAAGACAGAGATGACTTGTGTGATGGTTTTCCAATCTTTCTTTGGTTTTCCTTTTTTTGAAGGGTTAATAGTATGGTGTTCAGAAAGAATCTGAGTGTGTTTGCACTCAGCTAAATGAACTCATGAGCACAGAACGAGGCTTGAATGAGCTTCCAGCCCATGTGTGATAACTCACTTAATGGATTTTGAATGGCACTCAGGTGTGTGTGTGAGTCAGTCTGGAGCCTGAACTTTCTTGATTTATTAATGGCTTTTTAATGATAGAGAACAGCGGTACTGCAAACAGTAACACTCAGAAACAGCACTCTGTATGTAGTCAGCCTGGAGCCGGTGCTGTAGTGTATTATTAATGGAGGTTAATGATGAGGAGCAACACACATGTTCACATTCAAACCTCTGGGCGTTTCTTGTCTTATTGTACATTTTTGAACTCTAAAATGTGGAATCATTTAAATCTGTTCAGTTCAAACATCCGCTCAGGAAAACTCTTGTCCGGTAATCACAAAGGTCTGTGATTGGTCCATCTCGACCAGTGGTGAAAAAAGTAACAGGTAACAAGCTAACAGTTTGTGTTCTGGTTTGGACAGTCATTATTAACTTTAATAGACACTATATTTAAAATATAAGAAAAAAAAATACAAAAAAATAAAAATAAAAATGTGTATATAAATATTTTTACTATTTAAAATAACTGCTTTCTGTTTAAATATATTTTAAAATGTATTTTTTGTATTTATTCCTGTGATCAAAGCAAAATTTTTAGCATCATTACTCCAGTCTTTAGTGTCACATCCTTAAGAAATCATTCTAATATCCTGATTTTCTGTTCAAAAACATTTATTATTATTATTATTATTATTATTATTATTATTATTATTATTATTATTATTATTATTATTATTATTATTATCAATATATGAAAACAGTCAGGTATATTTTTTTAGGATTCTTTGATGAATAAAAAGATCCAAATATCAGCATTTATCTGAAATAAAAAGCTTTTGTAACAGTATACACTATACCATTCAAAAGCTTGGAGTCTTATTAATTATTATTATAATAATTATAATTTTGTTTGGGAAAGAAATTATAGAAATTAATACTTTTATGTAGTTAAAAGTTTAAAGTTATTTATAATGTTACAGGAGATTTCTATTTTAGATAAATGCTGTTTTTCTGTTCTTTCTATTCATAAAAGAAACCTGAAAAAAATTCTACTCAACTGTTTTTAATATAATAATAATGTTTTGTTTTTTTTGCAGCAAATCAGAATATTATGCTAAAAATGATGCTAAAAATCTAAAAAAAAAAATGCTAAAAAATGCAAAAAAAAAATCTGATGCTAAAAATTCAGCTTTGAAATCACAGAAATAAATTTTAAAATATATTAAAATAGAAAACAGTTATTTAAAATGTTTGTGTTTGCACTGTACTTGGGATCAAATAAATATATATACTATGCAATTACTATAAAAATTACTTAAAATTATTATTTAGTGTCATTGTAACCAGTTATTTGGCCATTCTTTAGCCTTATATTTAACCTAATAATTCAGACATTTCAAACATTTTTGTTAGCTAAATATCTTTAATGTAAAATATTTACTAGACGTCCTGCCAAATATTTTAAATTTAATATTTTAGTAATTTAACAACAGATTTGTATGTTCATGGTTCTCTGATGATGATCTGTGAAATTCTACTATTAGGCATGAAGATATAAAAATATATAAACTAGGGATGTTAACCGATTACCGTTTGACCGGTGGTTGACCGTATCAACGTTAACCGGTCAAAGTTGTCGGTAGTCGGTTAAAAAAAAAGTGCCTGTGCGTCTTTTACGCATTCTGAAGGTGCCTGTTTTATCCATTGGTTTTATCATGTTGCAGTCTATTAGGCAACATTCCGCATAAGATGGGCTTAGATTTGGAAATACATTACATCTACATTTCAGTGGTAACCGATAAGGTGATGATGATCATCATCTTTCTTTAATATGGTTAGCACTACCTCAACTAAAGCGGCGTCTCTTCGGAGCTGTCATTTTCTTAAATGAGCCGTGGCAATGTTTCAAATGAGCTTCTAACCTAGACAAACGCCTTTATTTTCAAAGCGATCACCTTGTACCCAAACCATTTGAAACTAAGGAGCCATTTGTCCTACGATTACATACAACAAGCTCTTCGGCGCCGCGATTGCGGGACTCATGTTTCGCGCTGTAGGGGATTTTAAAAAAGTGACGTGAGTGGCAGTGTGTGCGTGTGTGTGTGCGGGAGACAGAGCGGCAGAATGGTTTTCTGTTGGCAGTGAGCGTTCTACGCGCTGCTTATGCGTCCCAGGCGCCTCGCGTTTTCACCGCCTGCTGCGCCTCGCGTTTTTGCAGGAGCGCTCTGAGCGCGTGAAGTTGAAAAAAAAAATCAACTCTGAGTGGAAAAACGCCCAACGTCATTCGCGTTCTTTTCCAATCGAATGAATGGAGAGGCGGGCCTTCTGTTGTGGTGACGGAATTTTACGGTTGCTTAAAAAGTCCGGAGACTGCAAGAAATAGAGGAGAAACCTTTTGTGTCTATCGTGGGTAACCCGGAGCTGTATTATTTAGGGTTTCTGCTAATATGACAGTTTACTTAACAGCATAAAACTAAGATTTTAGAGCGCTCGCACTATAATCCTTTGATTTGACTGACAGGACAGCTGTTTTGGTCGTTGCTTAGCAACATAAAAAAAACGCAGCACGCTCTTTTATTAAAAGTCACCAAAAAAAAGGCAGTGCTGTGCGCCTCGCGTTTTTAGAACTAAAAGACGCGTTCGGTGTGATCGCGGCCAGATGCGACAGAGTTGCGAAATTGCAGGCGCGGCTGGAAATGGCTGTTATTTCAAATAGCGTACCATATTTTAAACTAATCGGTTAACCGGTTTCAACCGGCTAATGAGGCTCGGTGGTCGGTCAAGAAATTTTTTAGTTTTCGCCATCCCTAATATAAACATAAACATCTGTAAAGCGGCTTTGAATTTATACACTTATTTTAAACTTAAATTTGTAATACAATATATTTATATTATGTTTAAAATTATAATATTTTTGTATTTGTTTATGATTAAGAATTAGCTTTTTATCAACTCACCAACCCCAGTTTGGGAAACTCCATTCTCTGTTTGTATTTCTATGGTTCACTCCAACCTAAGTGCATCATGGGAAGGAAGCAGCTGGATTTGGTATTTGGAGGTGTTGTGTGTCAGTCCGTCTTAATGCCTTTATCTTCTGTTCTTTATAATCTGGCCTCTCTTTCATCTCTCTATCTTTAGTATTGACCCCGTCCGTGGATGCACCTGTTCCCACCTTTCACTTCTCGCCTGATACGTAGGCTGAACGTTCAGGCGCCCCACCTGGACGGACAGCTGAGGGTTTACTGGCCTTCTTTTATTTCAGTTTGTGCTGAAAGGATCTTATGCAGTAATCACCAACAGATTTCACAGCAGAGAGTGAGAAGTGTGGGAGTTGAGCAGCACTGAAATGGCTGCTTTCTTGTTGAAATATTTCACAGAAGACATACTGAAAAGCATAGCCATATTTTTCGAGTTTTTTAATGACTGGTGCTATTAGTGGGAGGGATTTTCTCATTTTTAAATACTCTTCAAATACTGTTTAAATATGAATTCCGGATGGAATCGCGGAATCCTATAATAAAAATGGAATTTACTGTATAATGTGGAATGTTACAGAATTTGCCAAATTTTGCATGGATGCATCAAAAGTAGGTTAATACACTTAATCAAAATTAATTTAAATATAACCAATATGTGTTCTCATAATCTCAAAAACTGCTCAGAGTCACTTCATGAGCATTTTACTGTTTCTTTTTGAGAAAAATATCGTCCTATTATACAAAACAGAAACAGAAAAGGTCTTCACAGCAACCCATTGAAATAAAAATTCAGTGTAACATGAAAAAAACTGTCAGAAATACATTTAATGTTATAATAGTACTACTACTACTGATAAAATTGTTATTAAAATATTATGTTTTAAGGAATATTTACAAGGAAAATTATTTACAAGAATTTATTTGAAAAAAAAAAAAAAAGTAAATACACAACCAACACATTTAATGAAACAATTAAAATGGAATCAGGAAAATTAAAGAAAAACTTAATTTGGTAAGAATTAACTGAATTTGAGGGGGAAAAATATATATTTCATAGGGCTTTAAAAAACAAGTTTTGATAAACTTAAAAAAGTAAATACACAACCAACACATTTAATGAAACAATTAAAATGGAATCAGGAAAATTAAAGAAACTTAATTTGGTAAGAATTAACTGAATTTGAGGGGGAAAAATATATATTTCATAGGGCTTTAAAAAACAAGTTTTGATAAACTTAAAAAAAAATGCTGTTTTATACAAAATATTGTATGTTTTATGATATTGATTATTTACACTTTTTTATTATTAAAATTTTATTTAACCATTAAAACAGATTCTAGAAAATTTTAAATTGAAAAAATGTAATTTTGAAAAAATAAAACGATTATTAAAACATTATTTTTTAAAGTAATATTTACCAGAAAAATTATTACCAGATTTTATTTGCCAGAAACTTGTAAATACACAACATAGTATTTCTAGAAAAAAAAGAAAATAGAATAATGTATTTTTTTTTTCATAAAACCAATTAATTAGATTAATTAGATAACATAGGAAAAAAGCTGAATTTGAAAAAAAAAAAAGTATCTCATAGAGCCTTAAAAATGTAGTTTTTGTTACACATTTACTAAATTTCTGATAAATTGTGTACGTTTTATGATTTCAATTAATTAGACATGCTTTTGATTCATATCTTCTATATTAAAATGTAGTACAATTTTAAAACGTATTAAAATAATATTAAAATTGAACCATCTAGTGTTGTCTAGAAAAATTAAATGCTTTAAATGAATCAAAAGTGATGATAAAGACATTTACGATGTTACAAAAGATTTCAATTTCTGAACTTTCTATTCATCAAAGAACCCGAAAAAATTCTACTTCACTGTTTTCAACATAATAATAATAATAATAATAAATGTTTATTTGAGCATCAAATCAAAATATTAGAATGATTTCTGAAAGATCATGTGACACTGAAGACTGGAGTAATGATGCTAAAAATCTTTGAAATCACAGGAATAAATGACATTTAAAAATATATTCAAATAGAAAACACTTATTTTAAATAGTAAAAATATTTGACTAATAATCAAATAAATGCAGGCTTGGTGAGCAGAAGGGACTTCTTTAAAAAAAACAAAAAAAAACATGAAAAATCTTACTGTTCAAAAACTTTTGACTGGTAGTGTATATTTCATCAAGCAGTAAAAACATAATTCCTGCACCCAAAAAAGCACTTTTAAACTAATTGTAATCCGAATACAAAGCTCCATGTCAACACACACATTGTATTTAGACTATAGTACAGCCTCAAGTGCTTTGCTTAATTTTGTTTCGCTGTTGTTACTGAAAGATGAATTGCACCTTCTTTTTGCTCTGTGTTTTCGCCTTTGGCCAGAGGCTCTTTCTTGTTTCTCTCATGTCATTGAAAGAGTCTTGAAATGGAAGTCTGAGTTTAGCTTCTGCTGTTTATTTAAAAGTGCCATGTTTATTTAATATTTCATAGAGTGTGGCGGCTGTGGTGTGTGTGTGTATCTGTGTAAAGGGTTGCTGGAATGTTTCAGGGTCAGGTGATTGAGTTTCACGATGGCCTTGTAAATTACATCTCGGCATAAACATAAACACAAGGCCACGGTTTGCACATAAGCCGTCTGCGCAGTCATCCCTCACACTCACGGTGTGTCAAAAGCAGCGTTCGCTGAACGTTTGCTGTCTTAATATGGTGTTTATATGAAGTGCTGTTAGCAGCCTCTGTGTGCGAGCGTCAGATAAAGACAGTCTCAGCACCCTGCCGCAACCTCATGTCATCTCAAGATGTTCAGATGCTTCCAGGAAATCTAAATCAAGGTCATCACATCAGCTAATTAGCGTAGAACAGTCTGTTTTTACCGAAAGTCAAAATGACTTGGAACTCCAGACGCCGTTTCATTCCAGATATGATTGGAATTTTTTTTTATTTACATAACAGACAGTTGCTGAACTCTGGCTGAGGAGCTATGGAAACTCGCGGCTCTCAAACGCATTTGTTATGACTGCAGATGTATGTTATTGCATGTATGTTTCAGGAATATTGCAGGTTGTTTTTAGCTTGCATTTGGTGGCATGCTGTCAATTACCACAGACAACAGTTTGGATTCCTACCTCGCTGTATACAGAACAGGAGATGTGTTTATATCAATAAAGCTGTCTTCTAAGGGCAATGTGCAAAGTAATATACTGTCTTTCAAGTGCTTACTTTTCAGCTTCAACCCTGGAATTTTGGCTTGGTTTCTGCACAAGCATATTAAGAAGGCTTGTGGAAGTAATGTAAAAGATCAAAAGTGGTCACAGCCTAAAAGGACATTTTAGACAACTTTACAGCTCAAATAACTATTATATTTTTTCAAAATAATAAAATGTAATTAAGTTAACATTTTATTTTTTATTTTCATTTTATTTTTTATTTAATTAATTTGTATTATTGTATTTTATTATTATTTTTATTATTATTTTATTGTATAATTTTATTTTATTTTATTTTATTATGTAAAAGTATCTAAAAGACAACTTTACATCTCAAATAACTACATTTTTGAAAATTTAAAAATGTTATTAAATGAACATTTAATTGTTTGTATTTTATTTTTCATTTATTTATTTTTATTATTGTATTTTATTTTATTATTTTATTTTAATTGTATTATTTTTTTATTTTTATGTAAAATTTTATTTAATATAATTTTCATATTTTTTTTATTTTTTATGTAAAAGATCAGAAGTATTCAGTGTAAAAGGACGTTTTAGACAACTTTACAGCTAAAATAACAATTAACCATTATATTTTTTGAAATATTAAAATGCTATTAAATAAACATTTTATTTTTTATTTTATTTCATTTTATTGTATTTTTTATTTCATTTTATTTGTTTTTATTATTAAAGTTATTTATTGTTTTGTTTTTCATTTTATTTTTCATTTTATTTTATTATTTTATTTTACAGCTCAAATAACTATTATATTTTTAAAATATTAAATGTTTTTAAATGAAAATTTTGTTTTTATTTAATTTAATTTAATTTGTTATTATTTTATTTTATTTTAATTTCATTTTTAATTTTATTATTTTATTTTATCTTTTATGTAAACGATCCTAAATTAAATTAACATTTTATTTTATTTTATTTTATCTTATAAAAGATCAAAAGTAGTCACAGCCCCAAAGGTCATTTTAGACAGCTTTACGGCTCAAATAACTATTCCAATTTCAGTATGAAAATGTTACAAAATGAACATTTTATTTTGTTTAATTGTATTGTATTATTTTATATTATATTTTTATTTTTATATTTAATAAATTTTATTTATTTATTTTATTTTGTTTAGAAAAGTTTTGAAAAGTACTCTGTTTTTACACAACATAATAGATTATTTTATTTTACTTTATTATTATTATTATTATTTTTTTTTTTTTTACTTTTTAAAAAAAAATTTCCACGTTGGTACTTTAAATAGCAGCATTCTCTGCTAAAAGGTACTTGGGAGCTTAATTTTTATTTTATTTGAAAGTTAAGCTTAAAAAGTTTTTAAACGTTTTTAATTTTACTGCAGAATTCATTCAAGTGCTAGAGAAAAAAAATGCATCTTTACATTCCTCCCTTCTAAATGCATCACTGTAGGCACGTTTCTCATTTGTTTTTACAAACTGAAGAACGAATCGACAGCATTGTCTACCTGTATATAGACACTAGGCCTCCTTTAAATCTTCATAATAGATTCACACATATAGATAAAAGTGTGAATGAGGAGTAGGAAGCAGCTTTACGGAGCAGTCGGGCTTCTCTGACAGATTCGCAGTGATTATGTGGCTGTGTAAAGGAATGAAAAGTGTCTCTGTGTGTGAAAATCTCTGTCCTCAGGGGTTTTATTCAAGCATCAGACTGACAGAGAGTGAAAAAGAGATTTTGATTGAGTTCAGGCCCATTCCGACGGCCGGCTTTGCTTGACAAAGCCTGGCAGATAAAGACACAGTTGTAGCTCTCTTTTGTCTGTTCTCCATCTATTATCCGCTCTTATCTTTTCTTCTTCTCATAGCAGTTTCACTTTCATGCATCTGTTGTATTGATCCTTTTTCCTTTCATTGGTGTACACTCATTATCTCCAGACCCCTGTGGGTTTGATTGGCGGCTCTGGGTTTTGATTGACAGGTGTGTCAGGCCTGACTGTAGCCTACTGAGGTAGTTGGATTTTGGGGTTAAAGGTTGTACCTCTTTCTGGTTCAGAAACACACACACACTCACATGAGCTCCTCGCCGTGTAATTGGGGACACCCTGTTGACTGCTATTGTTATTTAATTAAGCTAATTATAATTACAAAAGACTGTCCTAAAATACATTTAATCCTGATGTGAAGCAAAAATGAAAATAGATAATTTTACTTGTCTTTAAAAGACATTTTTAACAATTTGCCAATTTAAACATTTTTGGTGTGTATATATTTACTTATTTGTATATGATCAAAAACATTTGCTAAAAAATAATATTTTTATAAGCTAACAAAACATTAACAGAATTGTGTTTTTTTGTACTTTAGTTTTACTTTATGCATAAACAATTATGCATAAACAATATTTTATTATAAATATTATTATAAATTCTCAAACATAACCCTATTGGTCCCATTTTATTTTATTTTATTTTTTATTACAAACAAACAGTTGCTTTTTAACTTTTTTCATTTTGTTATATATTAAACTATACATATTTTTAAATAGTTTTTATTTTATTATAAATTTTTTTTTACAAACAAGAAGTTGCTTTTTTGATCTTAGAATATATTTTTAATAGTTTTTATGAGCTAAAATTTATAAAATAATAATAATTATTTTGTTATATATTAGACTATACATATTTTAAAATAGTTTTTAAGAGCTAATATTTGTAAAATAATATTTTTTATAAGCTAACCAAACGTTAACAGAATTGTTTCTCTTATGTGACATTTAATTTACATATTTTTAAACATATTTAGTTTGATTTTATGTATAACCAATCATGTGTAAACATTTTATTCTAAATATTATTATATATTCTCAAACATTACCCTATTAGTCGCATTTTATTTTATTTTATTTTATTTATTTATTTATGTATTTATTTTATTTATTACTAACTTATAACTAAATTCTTACATTTATTGTATTCATGAAAGGAAACAAAGACTTTATTATAGTTTAGTTTTATTCAGTCAACACATACATTTAGCTGAAAACATTGAAACATATTCCATATAAAGTATATTTATTATATTTCACATCTTTCTTCAGCCATATTACATAACATACTGTGCGTCTACCGCAAGTTTCTAATGGAGTAAATGTTTTAATACTGTGTTTGTCTGTTTAATTGTTGTATATTCAGTACGGATTTGTTTTCACTAGAGCTTGCACAACTACTCATTTTTACTAATTGACTAGTCATCCAGAAAAGTAGTCAAATAGTTGGCAAGTCAGTGTTTACATGATGTAAATGAGTCACATTATCGCTCTGACAGCCAGATGGAGAGTGACGCGGGTGAGAAACCAAGTATCGCGTATCTCCAGTGCCAGATTCACGCCGCTTGCGTTGTTATGAGCAGAGCCAAAAACAGCCGTGACTGACACACCAGTTTATTTCTGTCAGCCGCCGGGATCGGTGCACTTTTACAGTCAAACATGTTTGTTGCTAACACTTTACGGTAAGGTTTCATTAGTTAACTACATTAGTTCAAATAAACTAACAACGAACAATTCTTCTCAGTGTTTAATAAAGTCTGTTAATGCTTAACTTTAACATTATTAAGCACATTTTAATCATTTTTTAAATCAAAAGCTGTTTACAAATTAACAAATGTAGTTTTTATTTTGTTTTATGCATTTATTCATTGATTTACACATAGCTTCACATTTATAAAACGTCACCCATAGGAATTACGTTTAGTTAAAATTAGTTAACTACATTAGTTAAAATAAAGTAATTTTTTTAAGTTGTTAACATTCCTTGAAAAAAATATTTTATTTTATTTCTTAAACCAAAATGTATTTTTTATTTTATTTTGCTTTATTTTACTTTATTTTATTTCTTAAACCAAAATAGGAGTTACAGTTTAAAAGTCCACCCATAGAAATGACATTACTCAAAATTAGTTTAATTTAATTTTATTTTATTTTATTTTATTTTATTTTATTTAATTTTATTTAATTTTATTTTATTTTATTTTATTTTATTTTATTTTATTTTATTTTATTACCTATAACTTCACATTTCTAAACCTTCACAGGAATTACATTAGTTAAAATTAATTTACTACATTAATTAAAATGAACTGACATTAAACAATACTTCTATTGTAGTATTTAATAATCTTAATAATTTAATAATGTTAATTTATGCATTTAATAATACATCTTTAAAATCAAACGTTTTTAACAAATGATTTTATTTTATTTTGGTGCTTTAACCAAAGTAGGAGCTTCTCAGTTTTAATTTAATTTAATTTAATTTAATTTAATTTAATTTAATTTAATTTAATTTAATTTAATTTAATTTAATTTAATTTAATTTAATTTAATTTAATTTAATTTTTTATTTTATTTTATTTTATTTTATTTTATTTTATTTTATTATTTTGGTGCTTTAACCTTTTATTTATGTTTTTTTATGTTGGTGCACAGGAGCATTCTCAGCTCAAAAAGACTTTTTATATAACTTTACAGCCTAAATACGTTTTATTTTATTTTATATATATATATATATATATATATATATATATATATATATATATACTTTGATAATGTTAATTTGAACATTTAATAATACATCAATCAAAACTTGTTAACAAATTATTTTATCTTATTTTATTTTATTTTATTTTATTTTTGTGCTTTAACCATTTTTTTTTATGTTGGTTAAATTTGATTAAATTTTATTTTTTAAACCAAAACAGGACATTTTTAAAATCACATTTTCAAAGTCCACCCAAAGGAAACACATTAGTTAAACATAGTTAAGTAGTAGTAATAATAATAACTAATAATCTGTTCATGTTAATTTCAACATTTAATAGTACATTTTTTAAATCAAAGGTGGTTAACATTATATTTTAATTTATTATTATTATAATTTTCTATTTTATTTGATTACATTTGTATTATTTGTTTGCATTTTATTTAGCTATTTTTAACAAGTGAGACCTTATTTTAAAGTGTTACTTAATTTATACAGACGTTTTTAGTACAAGTAGTTGTGTGAAAAATGTGTGAAATCAATAAATGCTCCAGCAAAGACCAAACAAACTAAAAGGTGTTTCAGCAGCAAGATGTTGACCGTATATAAGTTGTGCGTCACTGTAAGCTGAACGCTCTCGGGTTAGCGGTTATAAATGAGCTGTTCTGTTTATACGTTACGTCTCACAGCGGTGACTGTGTTTACGACTGTTTTCACAGGGCTTTCTTAACTATGCGAGCGAGGGCCAAAATCCGTCTGCGTCTATGTGTGTGCGTTTCATAAAGTGAGCATATGTGAAATGAATGGATGGGATGAGATCTGGAGCAGTGCATCACACTCACGGCGTGTGGGAAAGCGTGAGTGTTTATGTCGCGGGGCACATGAATGAGTCTTACTGTATACACTCACATGTCTGTGTAAGTGTGTCTGTACTTTGTAGGATTAAAGTTGTCCCTTAATTATGTGTGTTCGACGTGCTAGGATGCTTTCAGACGCACACAGACTGGCCTCCATTCTTTATCCAGACTGAAGCAGCGCTGTGTAATATAAGCAGTGCATTAGTGAGTTTAGACTAGTGATAGTGTTTGTAACAGAGAGAGTGAAAGACAAGAATAGTTTGCTGAGAGAGATGGAGTCTGCTCAAGTTGACTTTAAGGTACTAAATATAACATAATGTACCGTCAGGTGGTCATTATCGCAAAAATAAACCCAGACAGGCTGAACAGGACCCCAGTGTGACCCAGACTATATATGATTGGACATTACAGACATGAGATATAGTTGTGAGTTTAAATTTCTTTATAGAATTTGTTTTGTTTTTAATATTCCAGTATTATTATATTATATTATATTATATTATATTATATTATATTATATTATATTATATTATATTATATTATATTATATTATATTATATTATATTATATTATATTATATTATATTATATTATATTTTATTATATTGCATTATTGATATTTAATAATAATTATTATTATTATTGGTGATCTATACCTTTAAATAAAGATAATTTAAAGATAATTTAAATAATATTAATACAAACATAAAATATAGTTTTGAGTATAAATTTTATATGGCTTTATATTATATTATATTATATTATATTATATTATATTATATTATATTATATTTAATAATAATATTACTTATTTTTGGTGGACTATCCCTTTATATAAAGATAATAAAATAACAATATTATACAGACATGAAATATAGTTTTTAGTTTACATTTTAGATAAATGTGTTTTATTTGTCTTAATATTTTATTATTCCAGTATTTATATTATATTATATTATATTATATTATATTATATTATATTATATTATATTATATTATATTATTACTTATTTTTAGTGAACTAACACTTTTATTAAAGATGTGTAAATAATAATATTAAAACAGGCATGCAATATAGTTTTGAGTTTAAATTTGATATAAAATGTGTTTTATTCTTAATATTTTAGTATTTAATTTTTTATATTATATTATGTTACTTATTTTTAGTGAACTATCCTTTTAAATAAAGATAATTTAATAGTAATAATAATACAGGTATGAAATATAGTTTTGAGTTTAAATTGTATATAATGTGTATAACATGAAAGAGATAAATATATTTGTTTATGTTGTATTTACTGCTATTTATTATTAGTAGTTATTAATGTAGTTTTACTGTATATAAACATGATTATCAATGTTACATACAAGAATATTTGACCACTGAATGGCTAATTAGAATGAAGTGTTTCAGAAAGCCGTGAAAAAAATTATCGTTATTTTATGTCTTAATGTCAAAATTATATACAGCATTCCTCAGCACCCCCTCTCAGTCTTTAACAGCTCACAGATGTGGACTTATTTTGACTGAAGGGTGTTTGGTCAGCTTCTATAAGCACCTTTGTGACCGTCTAAAACTGTGTGTGTGTGTGTGTGTGTGTGTATTCGGTCATATGCACAAGCTCTTGTGGGAGAGGAAAACACACACATCAACTTTACAGCCCTGTATCGTAACTGTGTTACTCTCTTTTCACCCAGAGTGACTTAGTATGCACTAATTACAGCTGCAGTAACCCCAGGTTAAGTGTCTCGCTCACAGACACAAAAGCACAATTGTGCTCTCAGCAAGGTTATAACCATATTTTTGCAGCTTTTTAATGAATTAATTTTGCATTATATTCAAGTTGTCATGCCAGTGTAGCTTTGTTTTTCATTAGTTGTTCAGTTTCAGTTTTTCAGTTCTTGTCTAAGATTATTTTTTGGTGTGTGTGTGTGTATAGAATGCTGCTCAAAAATTTGAGATCAGTAAGATTTTTAATGCTTTTTAAAGGAGTCTTTTCTGCTCATCAAGGCTGCATTTACTTGATTGAAAATACAGAAAAAGATGTAATGTTGTGTAATATACTTCAAATATATAATTTATTCCTGTGATGCAAAGCTGAATTTTCAGCATCATTATTCCAGTATTCAGTGTCATATGATCCTTCAGAAATCATTCTAATATACTGATTTATTATCAGTGGTTTTTTTTGGAAAATGTTACTTTTTTCAGGATTCTTTGATAAATAAAATGTTAAAAAGAACAAATTATTTGTATAAGTTCTGCCGTAGTAATAATAATAACTAATAATCTTTGTTAATGTTAATTCCAACATTTAATAGTAAATTTTAAAATTAAAAGTGAGAAATTTTATTTTATTTTATTTTTATTTTTTATTTTTTTTTATTTTGGTGCTTTAACCAAAGTTATTAGATATAACTTTTTTTTTTTTAATTTTTAAAATGTATTTTATTTCTTAAATCAAATTTGGAGTTACGTTTTAGAAGTCCACCCTCCCATTAGTTAAAATTATTTACCAACAATACTTCTATTCTAGTATTTAATAATCTTTGATAATGTTAATTTGAATATATATATATATATATATATATATATATATATTTTTTTTTTTTTTTTAATTTAATTTAATTTTATTTTATTTTATTTTGGTGCTTTACCCATTTATTTATGTTTTTTTATGTTGGTGCTTTAAGTAGGAGCATTCTCCTTTTTTATTTAAAACATTTTATACACAAAAAAGTCAATATTACTTTTAGCGAGCCTATCCTTGATGTCCATCTGTCCTTGTCTCACCTGCTCACAAATCAGCATCCATTCATATTGAGTGTTTGAGAAGCCCTTCTTCAAACAAACTTCTCAAATAACCTCTTCATATCACTCCAAAACAACAGACAGACTGTCCAACCTTCATTTCCATCTTTTTGTTTAATTTATAAAATATCTCGGGGCTTTTTCTCTGCAAATATTTGAAGATGAAAGAATGAGAATGATGTGATATTTGCAGCCATATTTCCCCAGGTGCCATAAATTTCATACTTCAAAGCTGTGTGTTTTGATCCTGAGAGTCTGGAAATCTGGAGTAATTATTCAGTTCAGTTTCACCCTGTCATTTTTGCTCTGTAAACAAGTAGGAATGAAATAAAGTTGGATAGATATTGTGTGAGTTTCTGACAGATGTGAGTTACTACAGGAAGATAACTGACCCATTTTCTCTTTCTCTTCCTCTCCAGCTAATGTTCTGGACACAATGCTTCTGAGGAATTCTGGGAAGGTGGAAGAACGTCGGGAGACGGAAAGTGATGCGCCGGCTCTACCTCAGCGCTTCCTATGGTGTTACTGTTACCATCACTGTCCGGAGGACTCCACTAATAACACATGCAGGTATTAGGACACATCCCACCTCACTTACGTACTCTTGCACACATACTGTACATTGTTTTACAAGTTTGTTGTGTGTTCAGGACGGACGGTTACTGCTTCACCATGGTGGAGGAAGAGGGTGGAACGGCTGTGGTGACGTCAGGCTGTCTGGGTCTGGTCGGATCAGAGTTTCAGTGCCGAGTGAGTCATAAACTGGTCTAATTTCCAAAATAAACCACTTAAGTGTTAATGCATCAGTCCTCAAGCACAGACGAAACAAAAGCCTTATGTAACTCACTGTTTATTAAACACTCATTCTATTCCTCAAAGAATAAAAAAATGGCAGCATAACTGTGTTTAAAATGGATGATAATCGGAAATGTTTCTTGAACAGCGAATCAGCATATTATAACGATTTCTGAAAGACTGAAGACTGGAGTATTCATGCTGAAAATGTAGATTTGCATCACAGGAATAAATTACATTTAAAAAAATATTCAAATCCATGAAAATAAAGTATAACTGGTGGCCGTTGCATTCTTAAACGCGCACTAAACTCACAGCACATGCAATAAATGAGTTCACTGCATTCATTCACTGTGAACTGAGATGTTCTGAGGCACGGAAAACACCGGATCACGAGCTGATCACCTGAACGAAGTGCGCGCTTTGCTTTGAAAGACGCAGGGAAAACAGACTTAACGAAGGGATTAAGCCATATTGTGTTTTCAGTTTTAGTTCGTTTGACAGATACTGTGCTAAAGCATAATGGCCCAAAACACTACTTTAAAGACCTTTTATGTTAGAATAAGAAGTTTAAATATATTTTAAAAACTACTCTTTTTACCTGTCAGACCTATCGTTCCATATCGTCATGTGACCACAATAATATCGAGATGTAATGTGGATGTCACGATATTGATAATATCCTTACATCCCTATTAATTAATTATATTGTTCGCTATTTTTCCACACTCATTTTAAGTCCCTCCCCTGTAGTACCTTATCTATTGCTGAACATTTGCTTACAAACAGTGAACATTGAACAAACAGGGATCATTTCACTTGGAATGTGTCGCATTATAAAGGTTAAATGAGTTGCACATGGTGTTTCAGAACCTGAAATACCACCTGAGATAGCTGATGTGTTAATATAGTGTGTGTTTGTTTGTGTTTAGGACACAGGGAACTCTAAACAGCGGCGGGCGCTGGAGTGCTGCACAGATCAGGACTACTGTAACAGAGACCTACATCCAACACTGCCTCCTCTACGAACACCAAGTGAGTATATACACACACATCTGTCACAGGTTCAGATTAATATATAATAATCAACCAAGTCTTGATTACTGTAGACTAGGGCTTCCCCCTAATAGTCGATGAGAAGAGGCTTGGTCGACCAAAAATTTTAGTCGTTTAGTCACAGAAAAAAATTCCACAGCAAGTGGTGAAGTCACGCAGTCTGTGACGGACAGATCGTTAACAGCTGGTCTGTGTGGTAATATAGTACATCGGGCAGGACATCCAAACACTCACCTATATTTCATCAAACTCTGGAAGTAGTAGCTTTACATGGCAGCTCAATCTAATGTTAACTTAGAAAAATGTGTGCTATTGAAGTGTTACATTAACATTAGCGCGCTCAGTGCATGACAGATAGAGGCGCCTGTGCGTTCACTTGCTCTTGAAATACTGTCATTTTTGGTCATACAGATAGAAATAATAAATCTTTATAATCTTTAAAGATTTGTTTATTAATGTTGTTTATTCGTGTGCACTTACAATACTAACGAAACGTTGCGCTTTTGTAAAATAATGAAAGCAATCAGGATGCGCTTTCTGCCATCTTGGAGTGTGAAACATCAAAACTCTGTGTATACTTGCCTTACAGACATGAAAAATATAGGCTATCTATAGAGAGTGAAATGTCTACTTTTAAATGAACCTATTCAAATAAAAAACAAATATTCTCAGATTATTTAATCCGTATAAAAACACGCATACAGGCGTCAAACCGAAAACAAAGAAAGCCCTAGTTTATCAATGAACAATTAAAACATTAATGCAGTCTTCTTGCTGTTTTTCCCTGACGCATTCATAATTATTATATCTGCCGTTGCACTGTGGCAAGTTTTTTTTGTGTGCGCTTCAGTGCTTATTAAACTATGTAGGCAATTAAAAGCTCATTATTATGATTTATATGGTTTATTAAATGTGCGACTAATAGTCGACTAATGCTTAAAATTAATAACTATTAGTCGACCAGAAAATCTTTAGTTGAGGGCAGCCCTACTATAGACACAAACACATACTGAAGTAAATAAAGAAAAAATATTTAACCTTTTTAGTATTTTCCTTTGAGCAAAATTCCCAGAAAAAATGTGTGATTTGTTCCCAAAAGTATATGTAGGTCAGAAACTCTCACACACCTGTAGGGTTTACTGTGGCACGATCAACTCCCATCAATCAACACAGCAGAATAGAAGCCTCTCTGTCTGTCACACACACACACACACACACACACACACACACACACACACACACACACACACACACACACACACACACACACACACACACACACACACACACACTCACACCTGTGCTGTAGCTTTCATTTCAACATCGCACACACACACACACAGAGCTCCTGAAGGAAGTATTCATAGAGCCAAGTGTGATGATGCAAGAGTTGTGTGTACACTGTGGGCTCTTTGACATGTAATAATGTGTGTGTGTGTGTGTGTGTGTGTGTGTGTGTGTGTGTGTGTGTGTGTGTGTGTGTGTGTGTGTGTGTGCAGGTTACGTGGTGGGAGACATTCATCACATCGCTCTGCTCATCTCAGTGACCGTCTGTAGCTTCATCCTCACCTTCATCATCATCTTCTGTTACTTCAGGTGTGTAAGTTTCCACACAGACACAAACACAGGCTTCAGTTTTTCTTAATAAAGTTCACCTAAAAATCATTTACTCATCTCAATTTGTTCCAAGAGTTCCTTTCTTCTGTTGAACACAAAAGAAGATATTGTGAAGAATGTTGGTAACCCATTGGTTAGTCCCCATTGATTTCCATAATATGGAAAAAATTAATATGTAAGTCTGCGACTCTCATCAACAGTTTGGTTACCAGTATTTTATTTTATTTTTTTATTTTATTTTATTTTTATTTTTTGTGTGTGTTTGGATACAGGTTTGGAACAATTTGAGGATGAGTAAATAATTTTGGGTGAAATATCCCTTTAAAGGAACACTCCACTTTTTTTGGAAATAGGCTCATTCTCCAACTCCCCCCGAGTTAATAAGTTGAATTTTACCGTTTTTAAATCCATTCAGCCGTTCTCCTGTTCTGGCGATATAACTTTTAGCATAGCTTAGCATAGATCATTGAATCCTGGAAACTCGTTGGTCATTTTTGAACGCGATGCTATTGGTCTAATAGGATTCAATGATCTATGCTAAGCTATGCTAAAAGTGATATCACCAGAACAGGAGAACGGCTGAATGGATTTCAAAACGGTAAAAATCAGCTTATTAACTCGGGGGGAGTTGGAGAATGAGCCTATTTCCAAAAAAAGTGGAGTGTTCCTTTAAGGCAAGACAGCAACTGCCATCAACTGTTTTTGTTTTTGTTTAGTTTTATTTTATTTTAGTGTTTGCATACAGGTTTGGAACAATTTTTGGGTGAAGTATCTCTTTAAGGCAAATTTATTTGATTTTATTTTATTTTTGTGTTTGCGGCTTTTGAGCTATTTGATTTTTCATAACATGTATTTTAGATTTTAGATAGATATCAATATATCTAATCAGTCCACAAAATATATTTTTTTTAAATCTAGCTTTATCTCTTGTTCAGGTTTCTGTTCTGGAAATGTATGCAAATTAGTGTTTAATTAGAAAATACCTCGTTTCATTACATTGCAAACATACAGTAACATTTCAGAACACTTGCAATGCAAAAATGATTGCAAATCTTAATGTAATCAATCACCTAGAGAAGCATGGTGATATTAGTTAAAAAAAATTTTTTTATAATTTAAAGATAAAATAATTTTTGGTCATCAAAAACTACAGTATCTGGTTAGATAAGACCAGATTAACTTTTAATCTGTTTTATTATTTTAATATTATTTGTCGGTTTGTGTGGATCTCTGGTCATGTTAGTCTGGTGTTAAAGTGTTCTGTGTGGTGTTTCAGGTATAAGCGTCATGAGTTAGCCCCGCGCTACAGCCTTGGTCTGCATCCGGACGAAACTTTCATTCCTCCGGGAGAATCCTTGCGGGATCTCATAGAGCAGTCCCAGAGCTCTGGCTCAGGGTCAGGACTCCCTCTGCTGGTGAGAATCACACACCGCACACAGTCACAGATCACATTAAATCAACATACAAAGTTTATATATAATAGTGTCAGATACACTTTTTTTATGAAAATTAAATAAGTTCACAGCATTAACAGCAACTATCCATAAAACTGAAAGGTCTTATGAATTGAATTAATTAGGCATGCTTTTTTATTATTTAAATTTAATAAACCATTAAAACAAAACCCAGAAATATTGCAATGGAAAACACAGAATTTAAGGAAAAGTGAAAACTTTTTTTTTTTGTGAGGTAAAAATTAAATAAGTACAGTATAGTACAGTATTCAAAAATATATATTTTTTTAAACTTAATTGATAATTAAACATCTTATTAGTTATGCAGTTTTATATGTTAATATTAATTGAGACAATATGATTTGTTACTTTGCAAGGTTATTTTAATTAATGGAAAAATAAAATGGAATTTGTGAAAAATAAATAAATAAATTAAACCGATTTTAAAGGGCCCTAATCATCTAATGTATTATTATTACAATTTTAAAAGTTATTAAACTGTTGAACTATCCACAAAACTAAAAACTTTCATGAATTGAATTAATTAGACATGCTTTTTATTGTTTCAATTTAATTTACCCATTAAAACTAAATCCAGAAATCCAGAAAATTACGTTTAAACTTAAGTACACCATTAAAGCAAAATGCAGAAATATTACAATGGAAAACACTGAATTGGGGGAAAAATTTAAATGGAATTTAGAAAAAAATAAAATATATATGTGACCCTGGACCACAAAACCAGTCTTAAGTCGCTGGGGTATATTTGTAGCAATAGCCAAAAATACATTGCATGGGTCAAAATTTTAGATTTTTCTTTTATGCCAAAAATCATTAAGAAATTAAGTAAAGTTCATGTTCCATGAAGATTTTTTGTAAAATTCCTACTGTAAACATATCAAAATGTAATTTTTGATTTGTAATATGCATTGTTAAGAACCTAATTTGGACAACTTTAAAGGTGATTTTCTCAGTCTTTTAGATTTTTTTGCATCCTCAGATTTCTGATTTCAAATAGATGTATCTCAGCCAAATATTGTTTATTTATTGAGCTTTCATATGATGTATAAATCTCAGTTTTGTAAAATTTAACCTTATGACTGGTTTTGTGGTCCAGGGTCACATATATATAAATTTTTTTTTTAGAGTGTTCTATTAATCTAATGTATTAAACACATTTTATAGGGCTCTATTTTTGTTAAAATTTAAACTTTAAACTAAATTTTAAACTATTCATAAAACTAGAAAAAAAGTTGTAAGAATTTAATTAATTAGACATGCTTATTTATTATTTAAATTTCATTAAACCATTAAAACAAAAACCACTAAATTACAACACAAAACAGAATTTGAGGAAAAAAACGATTTTAGAGGTCATTATTCATCCTAATTAAACACAATTTATATTACTTTTAAAATTTCAATATGTTATTAAATTGTTGACTTAATTAGACATGCTTTTTTGTTATTTAAATTTAAACCCAGAAATATTACAATGGAAAACAGAATTTGGTGAAAAATTAAATGGTATTTGCGGGGGATGAAAACAGATTTCATATGGCACTATTCATCCTATTTTCTTGATAAATGTCACTATCTGACCGACCGACTGTGTGTGTCTGTAGGTGCAGCGCACGATAGCGAAGCAGATCCAGATGGTGACACAGATCGGGAAGGGCCGTTATGGAGAGGTGTGGATGGGGAGATGGAGGGGAGAGAAAGTAGCTGTGAAAGTCTTTTTCACCACAGAGGAGGCCAGCTGGTTCAGAGAGACGGAGATCTATCAGACTGTCCTCATGAGACATGAGAATATACTGGGTGAGACTTTGTCTCTCACACACACGCAAACACCATTACAATCACAGGCCACTATTATACTCTTAATGTAGTGAATGTTATTAGAAAAGGTCCTTCTTGCCAAGCTAAAGTAACTCATGATTTAAAGTTATTCATCTACCCTCTTGAAAAAGTAGTTATGTGCACTAATAAAAGCATTTAATTTCACTGCAGCTATTAAGGGTCCAGTATGTGTGTAATTATGGAGAATAAAGGAACTCGTTATTTTTTATTGCTGTTCTTTTAAAATACGAGGCCAGACGAGTCAGTGCTGCATAACAATAGATGTTTGAATAGCTAAAGATCTCCGCTGCACTATAACATAATTTAGCAAAGGTCTTTTAATAAAATAAAGTCTTGTCAGCTTTACTGCTTACTGTAGGCCAAGGATGGGCCAAAAAACCCATTAAGACTGCATTTATGCAATAATTGTGGTAATATTTTTGCTCTTCTAGAACAGGGATGCCCAAACTTTTCTGTCAGTTAAACCTCTGATATAAAAATGTGATTAAAAAAGATTTTAAGATAGTATGTCAATTCTTTTTTACGCATTTGCATATTCACGGTTGTCTGATGTCTATTAATGGTCATGTGACACTCAGGTAAAGAAATAAAATATTTAATATTATTAGTGTTCTATTTTAATAGTATTTATTTTAAAAATATTTATTTAATTTCATTTAATTTTTAATTTTTTTTTTTAAATCATGGAACCCCTAATAATTTTTTGTGGAAATTAAATAAGTTTACAGTTATATTAAGTTATTATTTAAATAATATTAAATTTAAACTTAATTTAATTATTATATTTTATAAAATCATGGAATCCCTATTAATTTATTTTTTTTTTGTGGAAATTAAATTCACCGTACTCAAGAAATATTTAGCATTTATTTTAAAAATACTTATTTTAAATTGTATGATATTTTTATGATTTAATTTAATTATTATCTTTTCATAAAGTCATGAAACCTCTGCTGTTTATTTTATTATTATTATTATTATTTATTTATTTTATTTATTTATTTGGGAAATTAAATAAGTTTAAATAAGTAAAACAAAATTTTTATTATTTTAAAAATATTAATTTTAATTTTATTTTTTTATGACTTAATTTAATTATTATCTTTTCATAAAGTCATGAAACCCCTGCTGTTTCATTGTATTTATTTACTTATTTTTTTATTAAATAAGTTCACAGTACTCAAAAATATTTAGTATTTATTTAAAAAAAAATATTTATTTAAATTTTACATTTTTATGATTTAATTTAATTAAATTTAATCTTTTCATAAAGTCATGAAACCCCTAATAATCTTTTTTTTCTTTCTTTTTTTTGTGGAAATTTTAAAAAAAATATTTGTATGACTTATTTTAATTATTATTTTTTCATAAAGTCATCAAACCCCTGGTAATTGTTTATTTATTAATTTTTAATGGAAATGAAAAACAAGTTCACTGTAAAATATTTAATATTTATTTTAATTTTACATTTTTATGATTTAATGTAATTATTATATTTTCATAAAGTCATCAAACCCCTAATAATCTTTTTCTTCTTTTTTTTGTGGAAATATTTATTTTATTAATATTTATTTTAATTTTATATTTTTAGGACTTCATTTCATTAATGTCTTTAATTTTTAATTTTATTATTACCTTTTCATAAAGTCATCAAACTCCTAATCTTTTATTGATTAATTTATATTTATAGGAATTAAAAAAAAATCACAGTACTCAAAAATATTTAGTATTTATTTTATTTATTTTAATTTTACATTTTTATGATTTCATTTAATTATTATATTTTCATAAAATCACGAAGCCCGTAATGATCTTTTTCTTTTTAGGGGAAATTAAATAAGTTCACAATTTAGTATTTATTTTAAAAATAATTATTTTAATTTTATATTTTTATGATTTAATTATCTTTTCATAAAGTCATGAAACCCATAATAACCTTTTTTTTTCTTTCTTTTTTTCATCACACCCCTGATAATCTTTTATTTATTTTTAGTGGAAATTAAAAAAGTTTACAGTACTTAAAAATATTTAGTATTCATTTTATTTATTTTAATTTAACATTTTTAGGATTTAATTGAATTATTATCTTTTTATAAAATTAAATAAGTTCACAGTGCTCAAAAATATTAAATATTTATTTTAAAAATTCTTATTTTAATTTTGCATTATGATTTAATTTAATTATCTTTTTATAAAGTCATGAAATTATATTTTTTTGTAAATTATAAATATAATTATGATTTGTTACTCTGCAAGACTAATTTGTTACTCTGCAAGTTTCTACAAAAATTTTTTTTTTTGCACCAACTCATTAAAATGTTGCAAAACCTTCCCTTTGAAAATGTTAAACTAAAACATGCCCATGTTATTTGTCATCAACTCAATTAACTAAATATTTCAGACATGGGGACTTCTGGGAACACGTTTGAGTGATCACGCAAATTAAAGTGAGTTTAGTTCATTAAAACAAACCATCCAAAATGAATAATTTCACTATCATTAATCGCTGCTTGAGGACATTCAGTAAGAGTGTGTTTGATCATTGCCTCAAATCACTCAGCTGTAAAACTCAGCGCACAATACAAACTGATGCAACAAGCAGCCGCTGTTTGTTAGAAAAAATAGCAATCTTATTTTCAAAAAAGCAAAGCCACTGTCTTGCAACTGAGAAATGTAGTTACATTAGCAGTCTATCTACTGTTATTTAATTACTCCCACCGGTGAACATGTAGTCGGTAATTACCAGAAAATGAGCCATGTTAAAATGCACGATTGAACCGTCTTGATTAGCAGTCATTTCAAATTAATTAGCTGATATCAGGTTAATTATTACATTAAATTAAGCACGGCCTGGCTCCGGTATATTTAGCCTCATGAACTAATTTTAACTCTCTTTTGCGTTCTCCAGGGTTCATAGCGGCCGATATTAAAGGCACGGGCTCGTGGACTCAGCTCTACCTCATCACCGACTATCACGAGAACGGCTCTCTGTACGATTATCTCAAATGCACCACACTTGACAGCCAGGCCATGCTGAAACTGGCCTACTCGTCAGTGTCCGGCCTCTGCCACCTTCACACGGAAATCTTCGGCACGCAGGGCAAACCGGCCATTGCACACAGAGACCTGAAGAGCAAAAACATCCTGGTGAAGAGGAACGGCGCCTGCTGTATAGCTGACCTCGGCCTTGCCGTCAAGTTCATCAGGTCAGAGTTCAGCTGCGGTGGTTTACTCTTTGAGTTTACTTTCCTAATTATTGTATAGAGCACTTTTAGCAACCAGTTCAAAAAGTTCACGTATTAATTTGAGAGGTCGCTCAGAAGTTTTCCCAAAAGTCCCTGCTTGGCATTTTAAAACTTATATATCAACTTATATGTGACCCTGGTACACAAAACCAGTCAGAAGAATGATGAATAAATTGTTGGGATAGGATATATTTTTGGTCGAGATACAACTATTTGAAAATCTGGAATCTGAGGGTGCAAAAAAATCTAAATATTGAAAATTGCCTTTAAAGTTGTCCAAATTAAGTTCTTAGCAATGCATTTTACTAAGCAATAATTAGGTTTACGGTAGGACATTTACAAAATATCTTCATGGAACATGATCTTAATATCCTAATGATTTTTGGCATTAAAAAAAATTATAATTTTGACCCATACAATGTATTTTTGGCTATTGCTACAAACTTAAGACTGGTTTTGTGGTCCTGGGTCACATATTTCAGTGTAGTTAATTTCAAATAGCAAAAATTAGTTTTAATAGTTTTCATTTTAGTTAGGTTTTTCACTTATAGAAATATTTGTATTTTATTTCAGCTTAAACTTGAAATAAAAGAGGTATAAGTAGTAAGATTAATAAAATTAAAACTGAAATAAAAATAAAGATATATAGAAACATTAAAAGTATAAAAAATGACTAACAAAATTAATTAAAAAAAATATTTGTGATCGTTTTGTAAATGATGCTTTGGCAATTAACTGAATAGGTTTAAGTTGAAGGGCTAAAATTACTAAATGTAAAACTAAAAAAAAAATATAAACAGTAAAAAAATAAAAATGACAATGACAAAATTAATAGCAAAAATAATTTTTAATGGTGTTAGTTTCTAATTAAGTTTTTCATCTATAGAATATATTTATAGTTTATTTCAGCTTTAACATAAAAAAAAACAAAAAAAACAAGAAATGTTGCTTTGGCAATTCACTGAAATAAAAATAAAGCTAAATAGAAACATTAAAAAAATGACAATGACAAAATTAATAAATGATAAGTCATTATTAATTAAATAAAAAATAATTATTAAATAATTAAAAAAAGATTTTTATAATATTTGATAAGTTTTCATCTATAGTATATATGTCAATTTTATTTTTTATTATTTAAAATAACAAGAAATGTTGCTTTGGTAATTAACTGAATTAAAAAAGGTTTAAGTTGTTGAAGGAAGTAAAATTACTAAAACTAAAAC
>NC_133365.1:50859267-50904794 GCF_049309525.1 Garra rufa
AGAAATAGTTTATTAATGTGATTTTCTTTGTTTATTTTTAGTGTTTAAGGCAGATGGGGAAGCTCATGACAGAGTGTTGGGCTCATAATCCAGCTTCTCGTCTCACCGCCCTGCGTGTTAAAAAGACATTGGCTAAGATGTCAGAGTCCCAGGACATTAAGGTCTGAAAACAGACCAACAGCACTGACACTAACCCCAAACTCATTGCCTGCCGTGGTTTCAGTCGGTGAGTTTAGCCATGCGAGAGCCTCCTGCAATCTGACCCACCGGTGGAGAAGGACACCAGAGATGTGTTGTGGTCAGAGCTGATGGACACGTCTCAGGACAGAGATATAGCAGGTCCTGCTGTCGTAACCCTTCACTGTATGAGGACCTATCAACACTGGCCAGTGGGACGAAGCAGGACCTCAGTGAGTGAGATCACATCACGTCCATCACAAACACTGGGCCTTCGGCTCATGACTCTCCTGAGAGAACGCTCAAGTTTTCTCTCTTCACAATCTGTTTAGCTCCAACATGACTGGTTTTGGATCGTATCAGATTTGTGTCGTCAGTCAACAACTTGCAACAAGTGTGATGATTGAAGTCATGAGAGCTGCGCTTTCCCACCTTTTCTGGTGGGCTGTGCCTTATTTATTGTGTAAATAGATGAAAATGAGAGTGAAGCATCAATGTACTTGAATAAATGTTCTAATAAGAGTTCTGCTCTGAGTTTTTTTTGTGTGGGTGTGACATTACTGAGATGTAAAAATATTTTCAGTAAGGTATTTTTAAAATGAATCACAAGGTTAAATAGGGGATTAAAAAAATCATGTTTAGCTATACATAATTGAACAATTTTACAGATGAAACAAAATTTTAATCACTAATCAATCATGAATTTGCTTGTTTGATTGATGAATTATTTATTATAAATCAATAGTATTTTTTTTTTTACTTGGTAAGTTAAAGTAAGAATTTTTTTTTAGTCTTTTGCATTTTTTGCTCAGTGTATTTTAGGCTTAGTAACGCATCAATTGCAATATAAAGGCAGGAACTTCATACAAACTTGTAATTTCTTTCTTTGGCAGTGTTTCAGTCAAAATTGACAGTCATGACAAAGCCAAAATTATGGGATACTAAGTCATAAAAATGATGATATTCTAAGTCAAATAACAAAAGTCTAAATAATGAGATCATTATGTCATTAAGTCATTATGACAGTATCTCATCATTTTTGCTTTTGTCATGACTATCTCATAATTTTGACCCATAATGATTCATAATTTTGGCTTTTGTCATGACAGTATTTCATAATTTTGACTAAGTCATTATTATGACAAAAGACAAAATTATGAGAGTATGTAATTATTATGACAGTCACAATTATGAGATAGTAAGTCACTATGACAGTCGGAATTATGAAATACTTAGTCATATGAAAAAAGCCAGAATTATGAGATAGTAACTCATTACAATGACAAAGTCAAAATTATGAGATACTAACTCATATTAGAAAATATAAAATTATGAGATACTAAGTCATTATGAGAGTCAAAATTATGAAATACTAAGTCATGTGACAAAAGCCAAAATTCTGAGACAGGAAGTCATTATTATTATAGCATTATTATAGTATCTCATAATTTCGACTGTCAGTACTGTAATTACTATCTCATAATTTTAACTCATAATAATGACTTACTATCTCATAAGTTTGACTGTCATAATGACTTAGTATTTCATAATTTTGTCTTTTCTCATATGACTTTGTATCTCAAAAGTATTTCATAATTTTGACTGTCATAATGACTAAGTCAAAAAAGCTAAAATTATGAGATAGTAAGTCATGAAAAAAAAGGCATTGAGTCATTAGGACAAAAAAAACTAAATTAGGGGATTGTTATAATGACTTAGTATCCCATAACTGTCATAATGACAAAAGCCAATATTAAAAGACTGTAAATCATTACTATGACAGTCAAAATTATGAGATAGTAATTATTGACAGTCAAAATTATAAGACACTTAGTATCTTATAATTTTGTCTTTTTTGTAATTTTGTCAAAATTGAGATAGTATCTTATTTTTACTTTTTGTCATAATGACTGCTAAGTCATTATTATGACAAAAAAATCAAAATTGAGAGAATAATGACTTAGTATCTCATAATTTTGTCTTTTCTCATACGACTTAGTAATTACTGACAGTCAAAATATGAGATACAAAGTCATATGAGAAAAGACAAAATTATGAAATACTAAGTCATTATGACAGTCAAACTTATGAGATAGTAAGTCATTATTATGAGTTAAAATTATGAGATAGTAATTACAGTACTGACAGTCGAAATTATGAGATACTATAATAATGCTATAATAATAATGACTTCCTGTCTCAGAATTTTGGCTTTTGTCACATGACTTAGTATTTCATAATTTTGACTCTCATAATGACTTAGTATCTCATAATTTTATATTTTCTAATATGAGTTAGTATCTCATAATTTTGACTTTGTCATTGTAATGAGTTACTATCTCATAATTCTGCATAAACATGCATTTATCGACCACCTGATAATGATATTGACATTTTTAATGAGGCTTTGTCCTCTACGTTGGAGATTATAAGTGATAAGAATAGGACTTGCATTCTTCTTGGAGATTTCAACATTGATCTTTTGAAACATGAATCTAATTCCTCCATTGAGTTCTTGAATACACTTTATTCTTATTATTTTTATCCACTTATTGATAAACCAACAAGGATAACGTCTTCATCGGCAACTTTAATTGACAATATACTAACTAATCATTTTGTAAATTCAATCACATCAGGTGTAATGCTTACTGATATTTCAGATCATCTCCCTGTATTTCTGTTTTTTACAAATTCTCTGCAAAAAAAGCCAACCTATAGTATGAAACATCGTAGACTTACTTCTAAATATGTTGAGTCTTTTAAAAGGTCATTGGCTGAGATATCATGGAATCAGGTCTTCGGACATCAGGATGCCGAAACAGCTTATCAGACATTTATGAATATATTTTCATCTTTGTTTAATAAATGTTTTCCATTGGTACAAAGTAGAAGTAAAAACAGGAATATTTCTAAGCCATGGTTTACACCTGCATTAAGAAAATCTTCCATTACTGAAAATAAGTTGTATAAAAAATCTCTCATTAGCCCCACACCGTTAAATACTGCGTATTATAAAAAATATAAAAACAGATTCAGCAAAGTTCTAAAAGTTCTGAAAAGTTAGGAAATTCATGTGAAAATGTAAAAAACACCTGGAATGTTATAAATGAATTATTAAATAAAAAACAAACAACTCGATGTATTCCATCTCAGTTATCTGATGGTATCGAGAATTATCAAAACCCTATCGATATAGCAAACGGTTTCAATGATTTCTTTGTGAATGTTGGTCCTTCACTGGCAAAAAACATTGTGAATACAGGAAAATTTACTTCACAAATTTTTGATCTGCCTTATCCCTGTTTAAATGAATTTGATCCTCCAACTCCTAATGAAGTGCTTGAAATCATATTAAAGATGAAGGACACAGCTCCAGGACATGATGAAATTAGAGCTAGTCTCATAAAGAAAGTAGCTTCCTCTATTATTGAGCCTGTAACCTATGTTCTCTCTTTGTCACTTAAAACAGGTGTTGTACCAAGAGATCTCAAATTAGCTAAAGTAACTCCTTTGTTTAAGTCTGGGAATTCGCATTTATTTAATAATTATCGACCAATTTCAGTTTTACCTTTGTTTTCTAAAATACTGGAAAAATTAGTTTATAAAAGGATATTAAAACACTTTACAGAAAATTTGATCTTATATGATCACCAGTATGGCTTCAGAGAGAACATGTCTACAGAAATGGCTCTTTTACAGTTTGTCGATAAAATCACAAAAAATCTGCATAAAAAAAATAACACTATTGGTATATTTTTAGATTTGTCAAAAGCATTCGACACAATAAATCATAATATTCTTTTAGCAAAATTAGAAAATTATGGCATTAAACATATAGCCTTAAATTGGGTACAAAACTATTTGGATGAGAGAGAGCAATTTGTTTATGTTAACAATCTGAGCTCAAGTAGGGGAAAACTATTATGCGGGGTACCGCAGGGGTCCATTTTGGGACCTCTATTATTTCTAATTTATATTAATGATTTAAGATTTGTTTGTAAAAATGTTATGCCACTTATGTTTGCTGACGATACATGTCTTCTATTATCTCATTCTAACATTGACACATTGATAAGAGAAGCAAATGAAGAGTTACAAAACATTTCTAAATGGTTTAAAGTAAATCAACTCTCTCTTAATATACAAAAAACTAATTATATGATTTTTAGCACAAAAAATAAAGGAGATTGTCAGGACATAGAGGTATCAATTGATGGTTTAAAAATTAGCCAAGTGAACCAAATAAAATTTTTAGGTGTCATTGTCGACCAAAAACTAACCTGGAAATATCATATTCAACATGTTTGTAGAAAAATAATGAAATCTGTTGGTATATTGAGTAGAGTTCGCTCTTTAATTGATATTTTATGTATGAAAACATTATATTATAGTTTAATTTATCCCCACATTCTGTACTGTAATATTGTTTGGGGTGCAACATGCCAAACATATCTAAATAAGATTCTATTAATACAAAAGAAAATCTTAAGAATTATGAGTAAATCAAATAGATTGTCATCATCTGCTCCGCTTTTCATAAAATATAACATTTTGACTATATTTAATGTTAACATCTATTGCATAAATATCTTTATGTACAAGTATGTGAATATGACAAATATTATGCCCAGAGTTTTTAATAATTTTTTCATGTATTCTTCGGATGTTCATGCTTATTCCACAAGGCGCTGCAAAGACTTTTATCTTCCTTTTTGTAGAACTACGGCCAATCAATCTACACTGAAATATAGAGGGCCTTTGCTCTGGAATCATTTAGACCCCGCTTTAAAGACTAAAACCACTCTAAACTCTTTCAAAAGAGAGCTGAAAATAATGTTAACATATAAATGAGTTTATCTTGTTAATTTGTTATATTTAAATGCTTGATGTGTGATTGTATTGTCTTGTTTGATGTAACTTTATTTCCATTTAATGGGATTTTGGGGAGGTGGTTTTATAAGACCTCAGGGTCTTCTCACTCTCTCCTGCACAGTATTTTCATTTTTTCTTTTTTCTTTTTTATTGGATTTGCAAAGCTGTATTTTAAATGTTATATGTGCAAATAAACTTTCAACTTTCAACTAAGACATTATGACAAAGACAAAACTATTAGATAAAAACTATTAGAGTCATTATGACAAAATCAAAATTATGAGATAGTCATTATTATGACAGCCAAAATTATGATTTATGATAATGACTTACTATCTCATAATTTTGACATGTCAAAATAATGACTTGAATAATGAAAAGTCAGCATTTTCACGTCAAAATTGACAAATTTGAAATTTTGACAAATCGAATTTGACAAAAAAGGCAGTAACTTCATACGAATTCCTTAGAATTTATTTATTTGGCTGTGTTCTACCAAGTGGGTAATTGATGTTGAAAAGATTTCAAAATGACATCAAAACTGACTTAAAAAAAAAAAAAAAAACTTGACATTAATTTGATGTAAATTGAATGTCAAACATATTGGCCTACATATGCATTAAACCAATTTCAGTGTGGGACCAACTTTCAATTTTCACCCAATTACCTCTGGAAGAAATTGCCATCCAAACTGCATTTTTAACTGATGTTACAGCATTCTCATCAAGTCTTGACTGATATTTGACATCAAAATTGATATGAAGAAGGTGTCTGCTGGGAACTGAAAACTGCTGGAAAACTTTTTCTTTCAATAACACTTTATCCCATTTCATCCAATTTTTACTTCATAGATAGCTCAGTGTACCAAACAACATGCCTTTTCTAAAAACAGAAATTCATAAAAAAAATTAAAAGCCTCTCATTCCCTTAAAAATGTAACCCATTCTCTCTTTGTTACCATGGTAAATGCTAAGACAGTCATGTAATGATTATTCAAGGTTAAACTAATGAAAAATAAAACAGATGCAAGGAATCTCCAGGAAGGTCAAACAATAAAAGAGCACAAGGCCACTGTCAGAGCTGATTAAAAATATAATTTATTAAAAAAAATCCTTTACATACATTTTATACAGAAACTGGCCGAGGACATAATAGCGTTTTTTGTTTTTGATTTTTAATGAAGCTTTATTCTGTGGATTAAATTCTCTCTGTACACGCGAGTCATAACGATGCACATCTGCCAGCGCTTCGGTCATTGTCCTGCACAGAAGCAAACGTTGCATAGTTGGCACAGCATTTACACCAGACACAAACACGCAATGCACTGCTGCTAGTCAACCTTACAGAAGGGCTTTTCTGTTTCTTGTTTTGCTTGTTAATTTGGCTTTTATTTTTCCGCACAGATCCTCTCCTCGTATGGATTGTGGGAAATGGCAGTTGGTTGGAGGCTTTCTCGTGTTGTTGCGGCGGCAGCGGCTGCAGGCAGTGAAACTGCAGACAGATCACACATAATGAGCCCTGTGTTTCACAAGCACACCAACACGTGCATCTACTGTGCCGGATTTATGCAAAAACATTTATGCATAAAGTAGTCTCCAGTTGCATAGACCATCATTAACTGTAAACTGTCTGTTCCGGCTGTAAACACATTTAGGATTTGCGAGTCTAACTTTAGGTCTTGCTAAAGACTTTGTTTCCAGCAAATGGGAATTTTTTTATTTTAAGTTGACACGAAATCAAAACGACCCTGTTTACTTTCTTTATACATGTTCCTTGTATGGAAGCCCATTTCTCCTGTAGAGGAAAAAAATGCTTTCAGTAAATCATGATTATCACAAAAAAAGTCAATGTTAAATGTCATTATTATAGCAGAAAAAAAGTCAAAATTATGAGATACAAAGTCATAATATAACAAAGTCAAAATTATCACAGGTAAAAAATTATGAGATACTCAGAATTGACTGAAAACTGTAAAAAGTCTATAAGGAAAAAGTTAAAATCGAAAAAAAATGAAATTGACAAAATGTTATAATGGAAAAAGTAGAAATTTTGCCAAATGATACATCATGAAATAAATTGAAATTATGACGAGTTAAAATTTACAAACTAATAAGTTGACATAATGACAAAAGTCAAAATGATCACAAGTCAAAAATCATTAAACTAAGTCATTACTATGACAAAGTCAAAATTATGAGATAGCAAGTCATCACAAAAAGTCAAAATTATGATATGAAGTCAATATGACAAATTCAAAATTATGAGACAGTAATTATGACAAAAAGCCAAAATAATGAGACACTAAGTCATTATAATGACAAAGTCATAATTATGAGATACTAGGCATTATTATGACAAAAAGATACTAAGAAATTATTATGCCAAAGTCAAATTATGAGATAGTAAGTCGTTATTAAGACAAAAGTCAAAATTATGAGGTACTAAGAAATTATGACTAAGTCAAATTTACGAGATAGTAAGTCTATATTATGACAAAAAATCTAATTATGAGATAGTAAGTCATTATGACAATGTAATAATGATGATTTACTATCTTATAATTTGACTGTCGCGACTCACTCTCATATTTTAGATTTTTTGTAATAATAATGACTTTACTATCAAAATCAAAATTATGAGATACTAAGAAATTATTATGACAGTCAAATTATGAGATAGTAAGCCATTATTAAGTGGTTATTATGACAATGTTATGATAATAATGTTATGACAAAAGTCAAAATACGAGATACTAAGAAATTATTACAGCCAAAATTATGACTCATAATGATAAAAAAAATCTAAATTATGAGATAGTAAGTCATTATGACAACGTCACATTATGAGATAGTAAGTCATTATTATGAGTCAAAATTATGAGATATTAAGAAATGATGACAAAGTCAAAATTACGAGATTGTAAATCTATATTATGACAAAAAAATCTAAATTATGAGATAGTAAGTCATTATGACAATGTCATAATAATGACTTACTATCTCATAATTTCACTGTCATAATGACTTACTCTCATATTTTAGATTTTTTGTCATAATGACTTACTATCTCATAATTTGGACTTTGATAGTAAGTCATTATTATGACAAAAAAATTAAAATATGAGATAGTAAGTCATTATGATAAAGTCAAATTATGAGATAGTAAGTCATTATGACAAAAAAATCTAAAATATGAGATAGTAAGTCATTATGATAGTGAAATTATGAGATAGCAAGTCATTATTATGACAAAAAAATCTAAATTATAAGATACTAAGTCATTATGACAAATTCAAAATTAAGAGACAGTAAGACATTATTATGACAAAAAATCTAAATTATGAGATAGTAAGTCAATTTGACTGTCACCATGACTTAAAGTCAAAAGTCAAAAATAAGTCATTATTATAACAAAGTCAAAATTGAGATACTAAGAAAGTATGACAAAGTCAATATTACGAGATAGTAACAAAAAAAATCTAAATCGTGAGATCATTACATAAGTCATTACGACAGTCAAAAATATAAGACAGTAATCAAGTCAAAATAATGAGATAGTAAGTCAACATTTTCACAAGTCAAAATCATTCTGACACGGTTGAAATTATGATCAATCAAATTTGACAAAGTTTGAGGAAAAAGTTAAATTGTGAAATAAAACGTCAAAGAACAAAAATGACAAAATTTTGGTCATCGAAGTTATAAATCATGAGATAAGTTAAAATCATGACAAGTTAAAATTGACAAAAAAAAAGTCAAAATTATGAGATACTAAGTCATTATGACAAAAAGTCAAAACTGACATAGTAAGTCATTATTATGACATTATTATGACAAGAAGTGAAAAACTGAGACACTAAGTCATAATTATGACAAAAGTTGAATTAAAAATAAATAGGTGAATAAAAAAAATCTAAATAAGTCATATGGAGATGTTGAAATTATTGACTAAATAACTAATTAATTGTTGCATTAAGTAATTTTGACAAAGCTGGAATTATGACAAATCTAAATAAAATAAAAAGTCTAACCTTTGTAATAATTATGATTTTTTTTATCTCATAATTTGACTTTTTAGGTCAATTCTTGTCTTTATGTCACAAGTTTGATTTTTTCTGTCATAATTATGATTTGTCAAAGCATGATTTTTTGTCTTCTTATGTGGAGGAAATGGGCTCCCATAGTATAGTGAACGACTCATCAGTATAAATATTTTAAAAAGCTCTCATAATCTTGCATCAGAATATAATAAATTGCTCCGCCTCTGAAAAATGTTTCCTCCCGGCTGACATCACCAAGCCATTACTTTACGAAATGTTCGAAGTGAATGTGCATGTAAATATGATCAGATAAACTCACTACGAAAACACAAGCTAATGTATTCCAGAGAAATGTTTCATTCATGTATCTGGATAGTTGCAAGCAAAATATCTGACATCTTTCATCTTATTTCTAGTGTAAGTGTCTGGATGAAGGGATCTTTAATATTCGCCAGATTAATTTATTCCACCGTAACGGCAGCGTTGAGAGGAAGAGCGATTTATGAATAACTAGCTTCTCCAGCTAACAGGACATTTTGTTGGTTGCTTAGTTTCTATTTCTGTCTTATAACACTGGATAACCAACAATCTTTCTATTAAACATGTAATATGTTCTGATTGACACACTATGAGTGCTCAACCCCTTACAACAATTCACCACAATCACAGCTTCCACCAAAAGTCACAACAGTTATGGTCACTACAATAAACCTCGCTGTCATAAATGTAAAATGAAGGATTCTGAAAGAATTATATGAATTCATAACAATATTCCAGTTGTAACTGTATGAACAATCAAATTTTAAGGGAACAATGTACTTAATGTAAAATAAGATGCAATAATTACTTTTTAAAATAACTGCAATAATACCATTGCACAAAACAAAAAAGTAAAAAAGACTAATAATTCATAATCATAAAAACGAATTATTTATTATTATCATTATTATTATTGATGAAAAAGTAAAAAGTAAATAAATAATTGTGAAAACAAGTAATTATTATTTTTCTAAATTAATTAATTAATATATTCAATACTATTTAAATTGTATTATTTAATATTTAAATAATGAAATAATATTTTAAATGTTAATATTATTTATATATGATAAGTAATTAAAATTATAATATTAAAAAAATTAGGACTATTTTTCACAATTATTTACTTTTTACTTTTTTAAAAAGTACATTTTTTCAAATGATATATATTAATACAAATGTTGAAAAATGTAAAAAAAAATTAATAGGGTAATATATTATTTTTATAATAATACGACTGCACTGTAAATTGTAAAATAAAGGATTCTGAAAGAATTATATGAATTCATCCATCACAAGGGATAAATGTACTTTGTTAAAATAACGTGCAATAATTCCTTTTTTTAATAACTTTGATAATTGCACAGTTAAAAAAAAGAGTAATAATTAATAACAATAAAAACTATCAATTTATGCATAATAATAATAATAATTTGTTATTATTATTATTACATTAAAGATAAAAAGTAAATAATTGTGAAAAATATATTTTAATAATTGTCCTAATTCCTATTATTATTGTTTATTACTACTACTATTATTATTATCATATTTTTTTATTACATATGATTATAAATATTAACATTCAAAATATTATTTGATTATTTAATTATTACACAAAAAATATAATAATAAAATAACACTGAATATATTAATTAATATATTTTGAATAATAATAATATAAACAATACAATATAAAGAAAAATAAAAAACGAATTAATAGGGCAATATATTACTTTTGCAATAATATGACTGCACTGTAAATTGCAAAATTAAATATTCTGAAAAAAAAAAGTAAAAATTAAATGAATTCATTACAATCCCTCACCTTTGGGAGAAATTAAACCTTGTCAAAAAAATATGGAATAATTAGTTTTTAAAATATCTGCAATAATACTATTGCACGGTTAAAAAGAATATAAAAAATAGTCCTTAACAACAATAATAATAGTCATTATTATTATTATTAATAATAATAATAAATATTATTATTAATAATAACAATAATAACTGTGAAAACTACTTTAAATTATTATTAATATTATTATCATTACTTTAAATTATACATTAATATACATAATATTAATATTCAATATATATTTTATAAACAATAAAACAGAAATATCATTTTCAATAACATTAATTAATTGATGAATTTTAATAATAATAATAATAAATATTAAATTTTTATTTAATTATTTAAATAATAAAAAATAAATCAGGGAAAAGGGAAATATATTACTGTTGCAATAATACTACTGCACTGTAAATTGTAAAAAAAAAAAAAAAAAATATATATATATATATATATATATATATATATATATATAACAATAATAACAATAATAATAATTTACAATTTAGCAAAATGACCAATATTTATGTCTGTCTTAACTTCTTGTTTTTCAAACGTTGAATAATATAACTTTTATTTTGGTATAAAAAATGAAGGGAAACCTTAAAGCTTACTACAATAACATGATATTAACCTTCACTGTCATTTAAAAAATATATAAAATAATTTAAAATATATAGAATTATATGAATCCATTACAATATTGCCAGTAGTAGCAATAACTGCAGTATCCGTGACATTTTGGCAGAAGCTATAGTCACTGTGGTCAGTTTTCATAAAGGGTAAATGCACTTAAAATAAAGCATCCAGCAGAGCGAGATGCATAATGTAAATGTTGAGATGATGCACAACAGAAAGAGCCCATGCACAACAGTGAACTGATCAGTCCGGCCAGTAAAGATGATCATTATTAGAGTGTGATCAAACATTGCATTCCAGAAAAGCAAACATCAACGTCTGACGTTATTCTCCAATCCCTGGCAAGTGCTCACTTGCACTTTTGTTCAACAAACAAACCTATTTACTGCACTGTACTGTACTGTCTGCAGATACCTGCGTTACAAAAATAATACAATTCGAATCGCATCCGAACGCTAACTGGATTTTAAAGGCCACTTGAAGGTACTCACACTAAATACTGTATTCATGTCTCAAAATATTATATTACATGAGCATCTGTTGTTTCTGCAACCACTAGATGGCACCACAAAATTCAGTAAAAACCGTGATTTGGAGGATGATGTGGGAGATTTGAGCTGTGGGGACCCTGCGCGTGCAAAAACTGGGAGGGTTTGGGCGTGTTTTGGTTGTCTAGTAGCGTCTCGACCCTGTTCCTGCTTCACCTTTTGACCCCCAAATCGGCGGCATCCACGCACATGGAAGGCAGCACCGCACGTTTCCATGGAAACTGAATAAGATGCTGCACACGGACGGCTTTTGATCGTTGTTTCGGCTCAGAAAGAGTGGCAACACGACTGGAGCTGGACGTCAGAGTTAACAGCGTGGTTAGAGCTAACGCGAGGGTCACTGTTCCTTGGCCATGGCGGCGATGCTGTTGTCATGGCGACCCATCTCCTCCAGGACGGTGGCGAGCTGGTTGAGGTTTCCGTGTGGGAAGTGTTGAGCCTCCCACAGGTCCAGAATCACTCCGGTCGGACTCGTCTTGGTCGCAAAGTAGTTGAGATACCTGTAGGGCAGGTGAGAGGAAAACAGACGCTTAGCAATGTATCAGAATATAGTTATTGGTGCTATTTTAGTCTGTTTCAATGTGGTAATGGTTATTTTCTTTGCATAACGCAGTGAAATCTGATTTGATTATTTTCTCTTTTTATCTGGAACTTTGATAGACTAACAGATCAAACTATTCCTAATAGTTTTTAATGTCAATTTAATGTACTACTGTATAGCAATAAGATTATTTCTTAAATAATGCAATAAAAATGTGACATGGAAAAAAGAAAAAAAATGTGATTAGCTAAAGACAGTTTTACTCCTAAATACGTAATATTGTTATTATTTATTACTACTATTATTATTAAACATTAAATAACAAAAATGTATTACTATTTCACCTTAAACATATTATTTATTATTTATATATTTGTTTATTTAAGTTTATTATAGAAATAAAAAATAAATCAATACAAATGTTACTACTGCACAGTAAAAACAAATAATAATAATAATAATAATAATAAATAATGATTAAATATTATTTGAATTATTATTATTCAATTATTATACAATATTTAAAGATAATATTTAATAATGATAATAATAATAAAATATTCTAATTTATAGTAACAAAAAATAATTCCATTATTCAAAATATAATTTTATTTCAAACATTTACTAACAACAATAATAATCACAAATATATAATAGTAATAATAATAATAATAATAATAATAATAATAATAATAATTATTATTATTATTATTAATATAACAAAGGTTAAATTACTGTATTACTATAATTTCTTTACTTTGGAAATCAATATAAATTAATAATTAATAATAATAATAAAATACCAATAAAACATTTTATTTTTATTAATACAAATTGTATTATTATTGTTATATAACAAGAGTAAAATTACAACACCAATATTTATGTCTGTTATAATTTCTTTGCTTTGGAATATAAATTAATAATAATAATAATAACAATAATTTTATTTTTATTATTACAAATTGTATTCTTATTATTATCATTATTAAAATTACAGCACCAATATTGATGTCTGTCTTCATTTGTTTGCTTTGGAAGTCCATATAAATTAATAGTAATAATAACAGTAATAATAAAAAATATCTAATTTATAATAAAATAACAATCAAATATTTTATTTTTATGAATACAAATTGTATTATTATTATTATTATTATTATTATTTATATAACAAAAGTTAATTTACAACACCAATATTTATGTCTTCCTTAATTTCTTTGCTTTAGAAATCCATATAAATTAATAAAATATTATTTTATTTGTATTAATAAGAATTGTATTATTATTATTATTATTATTATTATATAACAACAGTAAAATACAACACCAATAAACAGTAATAATATCAATAATAACATTTTTTAAATAAATATTATTCATTGTATTATTATTATTATTATAATTATTAAATATACTTTAAACAACAACAGTTAAATTACAACACAACAATATTTATTAATATTTCTTTCTTTCTTTCTTTGCATTCAAATGCCATATAGGCTAAAAATGAAAGAAAATACATCCCTGTTTTACATGTATGTCTGCTAAAAGATTTACTTAGAGCCGCAATAATGCAATGTCTTATATAATGTATTGCTGTTTATTTAGGGTCCTATCTCAGTAAATATTAGTACCTACAAATAACAGCAAATAATCTGATTAAATTTTTCAAAAAAAAAAAAAAATAGCCAATATGCACAGCTGCCTAAATATATAACTGAATTCTATATTTCTATCAGGTGCATGCACATCCTTGGCTTTGTATTTTTGCGTTACATCATGTTTTCCCATCATTCTCTCATGTACTGTGTGTAAAGCAAATATATATACAGTAGAGCAGGATCTCAGCGGGCTGACACTCTTGCAGCATCATATGGCGTATAACATCAGCCAGTCCTACAGATCCTGTGTTTATCAAAGCTGCTGTAATCGGAGTTGAATGGAGCAGCTCTCTCTTTGCGTCTCCATCCGAATAAAAACATCTCTGCAGAAGGTGGCTCTGGAGATCCGCAGTCGATGACTGATGAACAACTTTCACAGCCTGTCTTTTCACTTTTAACATCTTTTTCTTCCCAGGATCCTCCTCGCCTTATCTCTCTGCTTCCTGTCCCCTGTGAACCCAAACTCTCTCTCGTCTTCTGCCTCTTTCATGCCTGTTGGTCCTCAGAGGTGAACAGCGCGCTCTCCATCCTAAACTCTCTGCCGTTTGAAAGCAGATCTCTCGTTCTTTAAGCGTCATGCAGTAACACCCCAACAAGATCTCAAACCATAGGGGTCCTGCGCTTTTTTTCCCTTTTCCTCTAATTACCTGAACTGAAACGCTGGTATTTTGAAAAGTTGATGCTGGAGAAAGTGAATATATCTCTTGGTATTCTCCAGGCGGACTCAAAAGAACAACAGGAAATTTCTCTTTTGCTCTCCTGCTGTTTTTCCACTGTTAATTGTGTTCAAACTCTCCGGTGAGACACTTTTAGAGCGGATTAGTTTCTCTTCTATCGCTTTTAAAATAAAAACTACACTGCGGTCTCAGCACACTAATGATAAACACACGCTCATGCTGGAGATGCGTTAAAATAATGAACAAAATAATCATAGCTGGAAATTATTTTTATGGTTAATGAGCATATTATATTATATTATATTGTTAAAAATCTTTGCTACTGAAAATATTTCCATTAATTGAAAAAAGGTTGAAATAAAATAAATATAAGCATGATTAAAATAAAAAATGTTGCTTTGGCAACTATCTGAAATAAAATAAAATTACTAAAATTATCACAACTAAAACTGAGGTAAATTTTTTTAAGGTAAACGGAAATATTCAAAATATTATTAAAACTTTCTACCACTGAAAATAGTTCCATTAATTGAAATAAAGCTGAAATAAAATAAAATATAGTTTTTTTAAGTTAAAAATATTGCTTTGGTTATTATCTGAAATAAAATAAAAAATAAAGTACTACAATTAATTAATTAATTAATTAAACTAAAACTGTAATTAAACTAAAACTGAAGTAAATAAAAAAATAAATTAAAGGTAAACAGAAATATAAAAAATCCTAAAATGTATTATTGTATTATGTAATATTATATAATAATAATAATAATAATAATAATAATAATAATTATTATTATTATTATTATTATTATATACACTTTGACATGCAATTAAATTAAGTCAATAAAACCTTTTAGGCACAAAACGGTAAAATTAGAGAGATTTTTTCCCTACTATATTTATATATTTATATATAAATATATAAATTTATACTATATTTATATTTATATATTAATATAATAAATTTACTCTTATTATTATTTTTTTTTTTTTAAGAAATGTCTTCTTTTATTCAGCAAGGATGCAATACATTTTGCATGGTTTTCAACAAAAATATTAAACAGAACAATTGTTTTCAACACGAAACATTTCTTGAGCATCAAATCAGCATATTAGAATGATTTCTGAAGGATCATGTGACACTGAAGACTGGGGTAATGATGCTGAAAATTCAGCTTTGATCACAGGAATAAATTACATTTTAAAATATATTCAAATACAAAACAATTATTTTAAATTGTAATAATTTTTTACATTGTTGCAATTTTTACTGTTTTTTTTTTTTGTCATCCCTAGTCAATAAGGCATCTCATCATTTTCATACTCTATGGAAACTAAATGTCACCTGTCCAGGTTGAGTTTGTGTGCCAGTATTCTCCAGTCATTTCCACGATTGTGCGGGACGTCCAGACTGCTGCACAGTTTGCTTCTGATGCTGACAGGGATCCTGAACGCGCTCGGACCCGCCAGAACCGTGATACTGCTGCCTGGATCCATCAGGGACGTGTCGATGCTCTGGACGTCCTGCAGAAAACACACACAACAAATGAATTATTACTTCTTTTGTATACAGTTCATCTGATTTGTGGTTATGGTTCCAAATGCTATGCATCTGTATTGCTGAGATATCAACACAAAATATCACCCAATTGCAGCTTTCTTTATGCCTAGTCCAACATTCATCATGTCAAACATGAATAATAACCCAATACATCAATAAATTACATGAATCAATAAAATACTTTTTTGGGGTTTCCTCAGCAGTGTTGTAACATACTGTAAGAGCCTACAAACATGATCAAAATCATTGTGTTATTATATTATACTATATTATATTATATTATATTATATTACATTACATTATATTATTAAAATCTATACTATTGACAATATTTCCATAAACTGAATAAAATTAAATCAAATTTAAGTATTTTTAAAATGAAAAATGTTGCTTTGGTAATGACCTAAAATGAAATATAAAATAAAGTAGTAAAATAATAAAAACTAAAACTGAAGAATAAAAAAAATAAATTATAGCTAAACAAGCTAAACTAAAACTTTATATTATATTATATTATATTATATTATATCTATACTTTTCTATAAAATAAAATACAAGTATTATTTAAATTAAAATGTTTTGTTTGGCAACTATCTGAATTTATTACTAAAATACTACTAAAATTATTCAAACTAAAACTGAAGACAAGAAAACGAATTTAAAAATCCTAAAATGTATTATTTTGTTTTATTTTATATAAACTTCAATTGCCAGATGATTCATGTCAAACATTAATAATAACACAATAAATCAATAAATTACATCACTTTTTGGGGGTTCCCTCAGCAGTGTTGTAATATAAGAGCTTACAAACATGATCAAAATCATTTTTTTTTTTTTACATTTTAAAAGGTTTTCTATTAAACAAGTTCATGAACTTGACACTACACTCTTAAAAATAAAGGTGCTTCAAAAGGTTTTTCCAATCGATGCCATAAAGAACATTTTTGGTTCCACAAAGAACCATTTAGTCAAAGGTTTTTTAAAGAACCATCTTTTTCTTACCATTTTATAATCTGAAGAACCTTCTTTCGCCACAAAGAACCTTTAGTGAAACAGAAAGGTTCTTCCGATGTTAAAGGTTCTTTATGGAACCATTTAGACAGAAAGGTTCTTCTATGGCTTCGTGAAGCACCTTTATTTTTAAGAGTGTACCTTTTTTAATTTAAGTGTGTCACTTAGACATGAAATGAGGTTGTAAGGTAAAAAAATATCAATAACACATATTTCTTCTTCATAGTCTCCATTTTAAAGCTGCTCATATGTACCTTCATATGTATGAACAGCTTCATGAGCTCCGCTGCTCTTATGGCATTTACAAATGTTCTGAGTGAATCAGGGCTCTTTCACTGCTGGAGATGCTCTCTGCTTCTCGGAAATAATATCGTCTGACATTTCCAATGCATTAAAATCCAAGCTGCAATTTCAATTGTGCAAGAGTGTGAGTGTGTGTGTGTGTGTGGAGGAGGTGGTTTAATTAAATCACTCTCGTTGGTGATATTATTTGTAAAAAGCAACAGCGCCAAATAAAAGCTTCTGCTTTTGTATATATGTAAGAACAGAGGAGGATGTGAAATGACTACAGCTGCTTTGCATTTGAGTCACACAGAATATACAATTTTCCACAAAAATGCAACCAAATCATAACATTCAAATGATGCATTCAATTCTTTAAAAGTGACAGTAAAGACATTTATAATGTTACATATTTAAAATAAATGCCGTTCTTTTGAATTTTCTGTTATTCAAAGTGTCCTTAAATTCATTTTGCTGAAAAAAAAAAATAGCTTTGAATCACAAAAATAAATTACATTTTAAAATGTATTTAAAAACAGCTTTTTAAAATTGTAATAATATTTCACATTATTACTGATTTTACTGTATTTTTAAACAAATAAATCCAGCCATGGTTAGCAGAAGAGATTTAAGTAAATGGACAAAACATTACTAAAACTTAGTAATTACTAAAATAAAAAAAATAAATTAAACCTTTAATAATTATTTTTAATTAAAACCTAAAAACATCCAAAACCCAGAAACAATGTTGTTAATGTTAACTAAAAATGATAATAATGAAATAAAAAATCAAAGCTGAAATGAAGTTTAATGTATAAATATAAATACGATGAAAATTTAAAATGCTGTCTAAAACTAAAATAAAACTTAATTAAATAAATGTAAGTAAATAATTGTAAATGTAAAGCTAAATAGAACTATAAAACAATGGTACTCAAATTTAACCTAAAATTACTTAAAATATAGTATATAACATTGTTAATTTTTAATATAAAAATTTAAAATGTTGCCTTGGCAACTAACTAAAATAAAAAAATGTAAGTTATTAAATTATTGAAACTAAAATGAGTATGAAAATGTAGAATTATATATTAAAAATGTCAAAATATGAATAAATACTTTTATTTTTATATAATAAAAATGTCAAAATATTACTACTTCAATAATGTAAAAATACTATAATTTAATCATTTAATAATAAAACTAAAATTGAAATTGACTTAACCTAAAATTAATATAAAACAATAATAAATATTTCAATAATGTAAAAATACTATGAAAATTAAAAATGTTGCCTTGCCAAATACATAAAATAAAAATAAAATATAAGTTATTAAATTATTAAAACTAAAACTAGAATAAAAATAAAGCTAAATAGAAATAAAACTATTTAAAATGTAACCTAAAATTAATATGAAAACTTAAATATAATAAAAATGTCAAAATATTAAACAATTTAATAACATTGCAAAAAAATGCTAAAATAACTTTTTTATAAAAGAAAAACTGAAACTTGAACTCTTTTGTATAATATTGCACAAAATATATATATTTAAATGTTTTTTTTTTTTAACTGTTATTGGTTTCCATGTAATATTGAAATAATTATGATGATGATTATTATGATTCTTCTATTTCTTTTTAAAAAATCTAGTATTAATGCCATTCACCAAAACTCCCACTACGAAAATAGTTAATAGAAATTATGATATAACAACAATGTTATATTATAACAAAATATTATATCAAAATAAAACTGTATTTGACATTTTTTTAAATATATTTTTTGTAATTTTTTTATGTGCCTAGAACTTTTACTATCCTTACTTTCTTTAATTACGCTTAATTAGGCTTATTATGTTGCATTTTAGGCTTACTTTAAAACAAATACAATACAATTAAATTACAAAAAAACTAAATTCTATTTAATTCCTTTCATTATTATTATTGTTATTATACAAGTCTAATTTCTCCAGAATATTACCACACAATTACAGACATACAAAACAGACAAAAGCGTCTGATGAAACCAAAGCTCCACAGAATCTTTCTCATTTAAACATCTTTCTACAAGCGTATCAAAATGTGCATCGTTAATCAATAAATGCACTCAGTCTATTTTTACTAGTTTGAAATTACAAGTGCATTGAAAGCCGTCCCTGAAGAGGCCGAACATCAGTCAGACAGACGTGCTCCGCAGCCCAGGAGGACTCAATTCATCGCAAAGTAGCCATCTATAATGTTAACGAATCTGTGCTGTTCTTAATTAGACACATTGATTAAAGCAGCAGGAGCGCCGCAGAGAGAAAAACACAGCGGCCCGGTGAAAAACCCTTTGTGATGTATAGACAGACGCGTGAGGGTGTTAAGACTAGCTGAAGCTCTTCTCACAGCCGTCAGATGGATTAAACAGAAACAGCCTCTTCTCCAGAGACGCGAACACACGGGAATGAAGACAGACAGCTGATGGAGAGCACAGGGCCGTTTCAAACCCTAGTGAGCTGCCTACCTAGACAGCATTACAAAGGTTGCCCCACATTTATAAAAGAATACGGTGACCAGATTTATGAACTGGAAACAAGGGACATTTCCTATTTGAGTGCTCAAAATGTCATTGAAATATCTCTCTCTCTTTCTTTATCTTTTCTGTGAATAAAAAAATACAGGGTCAATACATCTTTGAATGTTTTTTTTAATTGTTGTGGGTTCCCTATACTAAAAATATACTTTTGATTATTTTTATTTAGATTATTATTTTATGATTTTGACCTTGTTTTGATCATTTTATTTTATCTGGTTTTAATACTATTTACCAAAAGTCACGCTATAAAATTATGGTAAATAGCAAGATTATTATGATTCTTCTATTATTTACTTATTTATTTATTTATTTATTATTTTATGATTTTGATCTAGATTTAATACTATTCTTCAAAAATCACAGTATGAAAACAGTAAATGATAATCATGGTAAATAGCAAGATTATCGTGATTCTTCTATTATTTATTTATTATTTTATGATTTTGATCTACATTTAATACTATTCTTCAAAAATCACAGTATGAAAACAGTAAATAATAATCATGGTAAATAGCAAGATTATCGTGATTCTTCGATTTTTTTAATTAATATTTTTATTAATGTTTTTAATGATTTTTTATCTAGTTTTAATATTATTCACCAAAAAATCACAGTATGAAAACAGTAAATAATAATCATGGTAAATAGCAAGATTATCGTGATTCTTCGATTATTTATTTATTATTTTATGATTTTTTATCTAGTTTTAATATTATTCACCAAAAAATCACAGTATGAAAACAGTAAATAATAATCATGGTAAATAGCAAGATTATCGTGATTCTTCGATTTTTTAAATTAATATTTTTATTAATGTTTTCAATGATTTTTTATCTAGTTTTAATATTATTTACCAAAAGTCACGCTATAAAATTATGGTAAATAGCAAGATTATTATGATTCTTCTATTATTTATTTATTTGTTTATTAATTATTTTATGATTTTGATCTAGATTTAATACTATTCTTCAAAAATCACAGTATGAAAACAGTAAATAATAATCATGGTAAATAGCAAAATTATCGTGATTCTTCGATTTTTTTTATTAATATTTTTATTAATGTTTTTAATGATTTTTTATCTAGTTTTAATATTATTCACCAAAAAATCACAGTATGAAAACAGTTAATAATAATCATGGTAAATAGAAAGAATATTATGATTCTTCTATTTATTTAAGATTTTTATCTAGTTTTAATATCATTCACCAAAAGTCACACTATGAAAACAGGTAATAATAATCATGGTAAATAGCAAGAATATTATGCTTCTACTATTTTTATTTATTTATTTTCATGATTTTGATCTAGTTTAATTACTGTTCACCATAAATCCTACTATGAAAACAGTTAATAATAATCATGGTAAATAGCAAGATTTTATGATTCTTCTATTTTATTTAATTAATTTATTTATTTTTGATTTTGATATAGTTTTAATATCATTCACCAAAAATACCACTACAAAAACAGCTAATAATAATCATGGTAAATAGCAAAAATATTTTGATTCTTCTATTCATTTTTTATGATTTTGGTCGAGTTTTAATATCGTTCACCAAAAATCAAACAATGAAAACAGTTAATAATAATCATGGTAAATAGAAAGATTATTAGGATTCCTCTTTTTAATTTATTTTAATTTATTACTTTTAATGATTTTTTTATGATTTATGATGGAGTAATGATGCTAAACATTCAGCTTTCAAAACACAGGAATAAATTACATTTTAAAATCTATATTTTAAATAGTAAAAATATTTGCTGTACTTTGGATCAAATAAATGCAGGCTTGGTGAAAACAGTTAATAATAAACATGGTAAACATGGTAAATAGAACGAGTATTAAGATTCTTCTATTTTTTTTATGATTTTTTATGATTTATGATGTAGTAATGATGCTAAACATTCAGCTTTCAAATCACATGAATAAATTACATTTTAAAATCTATTTATTCACCAAAAATCACACTATGAAAACAGTTAATAATAACCATGGTAAATAGAAAGATTATTAGGATTCTTCTATTTTTATTTAATTTTATTTATTTATTGTTATCAATGGTGCTAACAATTCAGCTTTGAAATCATAAGACTGAATTCTGAATTCTGAATAAAATAAATGCAGGCTTGGTGAGCAGAATGTTTAAAAAAAAAACATTAAAAATCTCAGTGTTCAAAAACTTTTGACTGGTAGTCTAAACAGGCTTTTATGTTAAAATAATTATGCTGCATTTGTATTTTCAAAATGAGCCAAAAATGCAAAATAATATCTTCAGTTTATGCAGTGTTGTTTTTGACAACCATCTTAGATTTAGTCTTAGTCTTTTGGACTAAAATGCTTCTTATTTTTAGTCAAATTTTAGTCACTTCTATATGTGATAGTTTTAGTCTAGTTTTAGTCGACGAAAAGTCAAAAAGGTTTTAGTCTAGTTTTAGTCAAAAAAAGGGAAAAAAGTAGTCTTTTAACAAATTAATTTAGGTCAGTAAGTATTTTGCTGTTGGGTAGTGTCACTTATAAGTTCTGAAAATAGCAGATCTATAGTTCAACACAATGTGAGCTTCCGGATCAACTATTTTCACCAATAATTACAATAATGAAGGAATGTTTTAGAACATAAAAGACAAACAAGGATGGAATGCTAAAACGGCTTGCCATACTAGTGTAGCAAAGAGTATTTAATACTAAAACGGCTTGCCATAGCGTCAGATACTTTTTAAGTTTTGATTGGCATGCACAATAAGCGGAAATGTCATGCATTTTAAACGTCTGACGGACCACCCACTAACATTTTCGTCTATTCTCGTCTCGTCAACGAAAACTCACACACGTCTCGTCATGTTTTAGTCATCAACGAGCCATTTTTATCTCGTCATCGTCTCGTTATCGTCATGAAAAAAAGTGGCGTCAACGAAATGATATCGTCATCGTTGACGAAAACAACACTGAGTTTATGTTAAATATTAGTTAGAAAATGTGAAAATATTTGTTAAATACAGTTGTATTTTTATATGTGTTTTCATATTTGTTGTTTTATTTGTGTATATTGTTATAATATGGTTTTATCTGTTGCTATTTGCAATAGTTACTATTTGCTTTTTCTCAGTGTGATTTTTGGTGAAATCTATTAAAAAAATAGTGTTAGTTTGATCCTCAAACGTCATTATAATTATTAATTATAATATTAGCATTGGGAACCCACAATGATTAAAAACATAAGACCATATACAAAACATCCTAGATTCATAGATAAATCACAAATGTGATTTCAGTGACATTTTGACTACTGAAGTAGGTAACATCCTCAGTTTTCACCTTATTTTGGGGAAGTTTAAAATTGTCGTCAAAACAATCCTTCACCCTATTCAGGTCCTTTTTGTAAAATACAAACAAACTTTATTACTTTTAATTTATAATTAATAGTTTAATGCTTAAAAGCATTACAATTTATCTTTTGATAATTGATGATAATAATAGTGCTTTGCTCTTATCCAGTGAAGCTCGCAGCGATAACAGCAGGCTACTGTATGTTGTTTTTTTTTTTTTTTACAATGTATTTGTGTGCTGTTTTGAACATGCTGTAATGGGACGTCTGGTCACCCTATTCCAGTATGCAATGCTCTGAACAAGCTCACAGGTAAAATAAAAGAGTGGCGCAAATAAACTGAGAGAAAGAATTCATTACCAGTGAGAGAGATTGAGGCATAACAGCTTTAAACGTGAGTGTGTGTTTTAATTCTGAGTGAATATCAAGGATCTGAAGATGTCTGAGTGGTACAGCAGAGGACGTGAGAGGGCGTGTTACTGTACCTCGCTCAGGGTGGTGTAGATCTGGAAGATCTGACCTTCTCCCTCCACCTGTCTGACGCACAGCTTACAGCAAAGCTCACATACGCTCACACTCTGACGCTCCAGAGCAAAGGAGCAATGCAGCCGCCGCACCGATCCACTCCACACCTGAGAGAAAGACAGCTCCTGCACCGACACACAGACACACACTTTACCTCTGTCTGTTCATAATTTGTTATAATAATACTAACATATTATGCTGCTTATAATAAATATAAAAAAATGTAATATTAATAGTACAGTCTGTATAGATTTAACAACAAAAACAATACTACTAGCACTACTACTAAGTATTCTAAAATATTGTTAAAAATACCAATTATTATTAAAAACAAATTTTGGTAAAAATTAAGTAAAAATCTTACATTGAGTGTTATATTAAATTACTTATTAAAATTAAAATAGGAAAATTAAAATAGTCTGTATAAATGTAATAAATTATACAAAATCAGTAATATTAGATTATATTAAATTAGTAAATCTATTTAATAAAAAAAATAATGTTAAATATTAATATTGATTAATATTAATATAACCAATAAGAATTAATATTATATATTTATTTATATCATTTATAATTTATTTTTATATTTTGTTATATAATAGTAACAATAATATAATAGTAATAGTAATAATAATAATAATATTAATAATAATAATAATATACACTAAATTTATAGAATTAAGTAATATGAAATCACTTTAAATTAAACGTTATGCTAAATCACTTAATACCTAATATTAAAATGTTAATACTGATTGGTAATAATATTATCAATATTATAAGATTTATTTATATAACTTATAATTTATTTATATATTAATTTATTAATATAATATAATTAATAATAACAAAAATGAAAATAATAATAATAATAATATAAAAAAACATTAAAACATTTTGTAATATTAAATCACTTTAAAATTGAATGTTATACTAAATTGCTTAACCAATATTAAAATAATAAAAAATTATGACATGCAAGTCTGTATGCATAATATTAATATTGATACATTTTAATGTAATCAATATTATAAGAATTAATAGTTTATTTATTTGTTTTATGATTATTTATATATTAATTTGTTACTATAATCATAATAATAACATTAAAATAATGAATAAAAATAAAAATAATATAAACAGAATATATGCAATTTAGTAATATTAAATCACTTTAAAATAAATCTTATACTAAACTGCTTAATACCTAATATTTAAATAATTAACAATATTAACATGCAAGTTTGCATATATTTATTCATAATAAATCATATAAAAATTCAGTAATATTACATTACAAAATTATGTCGTATAAAATAATCCAATCATTTAAAGTATTAAAATAAATAAATATAATGAACAAAGGTTAATATTGAATTTTGAATATATATATATATATATGACATAACATTAATGTAATTACATTACAATAATACATTATAAAATAATACATTATATTATATTATATATATATATGTATACATGTGATATATATGTGACCCTGGACCACAAAACCAGTCATAAGTCGCTGGGGTTTATTTGTAGCAATGGCCAAAAATACATTGTATGGGTCAAAATTATTGATTTTTCTTTTATGTCAAAAATCATTAGGAAATTAAGTAAAGATCATGTTCCATGAAGATTTTTTGTAAAATTCCTACTGTAAACCTATCAAAATTTAATTTTTGATTAGTAATATGCATTGTTCAGAACTTAATTTGGACAAGTTTAAAGGTGATTTTCTCAGTATTTTTTGCACCCTTAGATTCCAGATTTTCAAATATATGTATCTCGGCCAAATATTGTCCTATCCTAACAAACCATACATCAATAGAAAGCTTATTTATTGAGCTTCCATATGATGTATATATCTCAGTTTTGTAAAATTTAACCTTATGACTGGTTTTGTGGTCCAGGGTCACATATATATATATATATATATATATATATATATATATATATATATATATATATATATATATGTGTGTGTGTGTGTGTGTGTGTGTGTGTGTAAACATTATATTAAATCACTTAATCACTTAAATTAAAGTAGGCTACACTATGAATGTGGCCACGATTATTTACCAGGAAACAGAACCAATTGTTGTGCAATGCATGACTGAAGCTGTAAATGCTTTTAGCATCATGTTAACTCTCTGACCGACTGTCATTGATGTCTCTCAGGTCCTTTATCAAACACAGTGCTCTTGGTTAAAGTTTAAATAGACTTTTTCTATCACCGACCCAAGGTTATGTAATAACCCGCCACGGGACATGAGATCTTCTCCCTCTCTGTTTGAAGACTCATCTGTATTCATTGGGCTTTCTTTAGATTTCAGTTTTTTTGTCTTTAGTGTTACTGAATCATACTGTACTGTTTTCATGTACAGCACCTTAGTATATGCATGTTTTAAAACGTGCTCTATAAATAAAAAATGCCTGATTTGACATTAAGAATATCTGGATAACTCCAAACAAAAACACATGCTTTAAATAAAGCCACTTCTGTCTTTACCTGGTATTTGGTGAGTAGTTTGCTCTTCCACTGAGAGTGAATGTCATGTATTGACAGTCTCAGGTTATAGTTGCTGTAACTGAAGTTCAAAGACTTTGGTTCATCCAGCAGTTTTCCACCAATCTGTTTTTCTATCTGCAGCACCTCCTGTCCATACAAACACATACAGTCAACTGTGTGCATTTCAAATGGCACTTATTATCTTTTGATGTCTCTCAGGTCTTTTAAAATAAGAGTTTGATGCAAACTTTAACATTTAACTCAAAGTGTCTCCCCAGAGCTCTTATACATACAATAGAAGTTAGGTACATAATGATGATGATGATGATGATAATAATAATAATAATAATAAATAAATGATATTAAATTAAGTGATATTAAGTTACTTTACATTAATTGTTGTATTACAGTGTAATAAATTAACAAATTGTTGAAAATTAAATAATTTCGCTAAAATAATTGCTATAAAATATAAAATATTAATACTAAAGTCTGTATAAATTAAATGACATTATATTAAATGTAGTAACACAGTATATTAAATTACCAAAATGTTTAAATTTAAATAAATAAAATATTAAATATCAATACTGAAGTCTTTAGCAATATAAGAATTTATATAAAAAAGTTATATATACACACATATAGTTATAGCATATGTGTGTGTGTGTGTGTGTGTATGTGTGTGTGTGTGTGTGTGTGTGTGTGTGTGTGTGTAATATTTTAGTAATGTTATATTTATATAATTTTAAATATATACAGTACAGACCAAAAGTTCGGACACACCTTCTCATTCAAATGATCTGTACTGTATTTGTTTCTGTTTATTAAAGTTTTTACTCTACATTTGTGCAGTTTTCAGTGGGTTAGTGATATTTTTTTTAATATATATAAATTAATAAATAAATATTTTTTAAATGGGTTTTTATACAAAAACTGCTTTTTATGTAAAATTCACTTTATAAAAGACCCACATTTCTAACTTTAATTCATGGGGATAACATGGATAATTTCACATGATTTAGTGTAAGATTTTTGCCCATCTTTTGGAAAATCCAGATTTCAAAGTAAAAAAACAACAACTACAAATAACTTTTACCAGTAGGTGGCTGCAGAGCTCCACTATTTGCTATTTGCTGTTTGACCACCTGAAAGGTATTTTTTCACAAGTTTTTTCAGTTGAATTCATATGAATGAGAAGGTGTGTCCAAACTTTTGGTCTGTACTGTATATATATATATGTATCACTTATTAATAAATAAATAAAATATATTTACATATATATTTTAAATTTAAATATAATCTATTTTATATATTTATTAAAATTAATGATTATTTTTAAAAACCAAAATAAGCAATCATATTTTTTTCATTTTAAATATTATTATATATTTAATATTAAATCAACTACTACTACTACTAATAATAATAATAGCTACATTTTTATTTAAATGTAGTTTATTAAGCAAACTCATTAAAGAGTCATTCTTCAGTTAGGGCTAGTACCTGATATTACTTAACTAAATTAACTAAATTAATAGCCAATAATAACGGGACTCATTTACATACAATATAGAAATTAGTTACATAAAGACACAACAACAGAAACAGCCTGTTTTAGGGTCAAGAGAGGATGGAAATGACTAAATGAACCATTTTTGGTGCAAAAAAAAGTAATAATTTAAGTAGTCTTGAACGCCACATTGGTCAGTTGTTACGCACTTTGAGCGTGTCCTGTGTGTCATCAAGGCAGTAAACTCTGATGTGATAGTCTAGACCTGCTGTGACTACTGGACCAAACACAGCCAGTTTGATTCGCTTAGCCGCTGATGGACAGATGCTCTGGCCAATCAGACAGTAGGATCCTAGAGTCTCGGTCAGGACGTGACACGCCTCCTCGCCCAGCTGAATGTAACAGGAAGTAGTGAAATTCTCCTCTCCAACCACAACCACGTCCTGCACACAGAATACACACATCATTTACATAAGTGTGTCTCATCATGACAGGTACAGGATTACAGTGATCACTTATACACATACTAACTATACCCTTGTGAGAGTTCAATTATTATTTATTTTGCACGATTAATCATAATATTTATTAAAAAATAAATAATAAAATAAAATAAAAGTTACATTGCCCTTTTCCAAGGAAATTTTTGTAGGATTTTATTGCTATAAAAGTAAAAAAAGAAAAACACAAACAAACACAATTGACAAAGAAATATAAAATAAAATAAGTTATACTTTACATTGCCCTTTTCAAGCTAATATAAAAAATAAAAAAATAAAATAAATGAAATGAAATAATAAAATAAAATTATCTTGGTTATACTTTACATTGCCATTGTAAATAACCAACTGACAAACAAATATAAAAAAATAAAATAAAATAAAATACAATACAATACAATAAAATAAAATATATTACAATATTAAAATGACATCATTTTATTAAATTCTAAATTATTAAATTACATTCCCCACTAAATCGGCTTTTTCCTTATCAGTTTAACATTTAAAAGAGAAAATAACATTTTATTATAATAACATATTATTTTTTTCTAGTTTAATAATAAAAATAAGAATAATATTGTTTAACTGTTTTTTGTTTTTAGCCCCTATAGACCAGTGCAAAAAACACAAAACACTTATTTATAAATAAATAAAATAGGTTATATTTACATACAGTATATATTTGCAATTTACACATAAGCTATAATATATATTTATTAATTAATTATTAATTTTAATTATGTATTATAATAAATAAAACAATTCTTGAATTTGTGACATTATTTTTATAACAACTAAAGCACATTTTTACTTCTGACATCACATTCCCATTATTCTTAATGATTATGCTTGAAAAAAAAACAACCTTATAATAAAAATAATATATAAAGGTAATACAACCAATATTGCAATGATGCAATCTTAAAATTAATAATATGATAAATACTGAATGGAAGAAATACTGTTCAAACTATACACATAATATATAATTTATATTTTTTGGTAAAGGTTCTACTTAATTATCCTAAAAATAACATGAAAAAGCACTTTTAAAAGTCCTAAAATAGGTTGCACTGTCTTGAAAAAAGTAATTTCTTATTTCTTCCTTTGATTTTAGAGTGAAATATGACCGGGGCATGTGTTTGACAGGGTTTATGAGATATATATTCCCACAAGCAGGTTCTTGAGGACATTTGGTCTCTCCTGCACAGAAACACACTGACACAATGCGAGTGTGTGTCTGAGGGAATCCCGACCCTGATAAAGGAAGCAGATTCGTCCTGATAAATACACGCCATCCTTTTTCCCGCTCCACTCTTGCAATAATTGAATTTTGTGTTGTCTATTTGTAGAACCCTGCCATGCACAGCAGGCCAATTTACCCTGCCTGCCTTCACTGATAGTTACATTTATTTTCCAGTCATGTTTCCCTCTCTCTGCAGGATAAGTAGTTTATTGAAATGGAGCGGCTCATCTCCAGAGTTTCCCTGACCTGATTCCTCTCGCTGCCACGCTTTCATTCAGCCACTGGCTGTCCCGATCGGCCCTATTCAAATTCCTCACCTCCCATTGGTCCTGCTGCATGTGGCTCTTCAGGATGATTTGCCAGTTGTCAGAGCGGTCGTATGCGCAGTGGTGGAGAGTGAGGATGACGGGACGGGTCAACAGGGCGCCTGCTGGACCGCAGGTGACCACAGCACTGAGGACGGCCTCCCCGTCACCGACCGCTGGCCTGTGAAAGACAGACACATTTAAAAAGATAGTTCAGTAGAAAATTAAAATTCTATCATCTATTCACCCTCAGGTTGGTCTAAACCTGTATGAGTTTCTTTTTATCTCTTAAACACAAAAGAAGACATTTTGAAGAACCAAACAGTTGGTTATAGCATAGCATTTTTTCCCCACTTTGGAAGTCAATGGGTGCCATCAACTATTTGGTTACCAACATTCTTCAGAATATCTTCTTTTAGCCAATGTATATATTTACCAGTGTACAGTACAGACCAAAAGTTTGGACACACCTTCTCATTCAGGTGTGTCCAAACTTTTGGTCTGTACTGTAGATATGAATTCAACTGAAAAAACTTGTGAAAAAATATCTTTCGGGTGGTCAGATAGCAAATAGCAAATAGTGGAGCTCTGCAGCCACCTACTGGTAAAAGTTATTTTTTTTACTTTTAAAACTGGATTTTCCAAAAGATGGGCAAAAATCTTACACTAAACCATGTGAAATTATCCCCATGAATTAAAGTTAGAAATGTGGGTCTTTTATAAAGTGAATTTTACATAAAAAACAGCTTTTGTATAAAAACCCATTTAAAAAATATTTATTTATTAATTTATATATATTAAAAAAAATATCACTAACCCACTGAAAACTGCACAAATGTAGAGTAAAAACTTTAATAAACAGAAAAATATACAGTACAGACCAAAAGTTTGGACACACCTTCTCATTCATTTGAATGAGAAGGTGTGTCCAAACTTTTGGTCTGTACTGTAAATATATCAAAACTTAATTTTTGATTAGTAATATGCATTGCTACTGTAAGAACTTCATTTGGACAGCTTTCAAGGTGATTTTCTTTATATTTAGATTTTTTTGCACCCTCAGATTGCAGATTCACACATTGTTGTATATCGGCCAAATCTTGTCCTATCTTAACAAACCATACATTAATAGAAAGCTTATTTATTAAGTTTTCAGATGATGTATCTCCAAAAAAGTGAAATAAAGTAGTCCAGGGTGACATATGCACATGCACTAATATATACTTTTAAAGTATGTTCACTAACATTTCTCTACTATTGGTAGTCAATGGGTGCCGTCAACTATTTGGTTACCAACATTCTTCAGAATATCTTCTTTTATGTTCCACACAAGAAAGACACTCATACAGGTTTGGACCAACGTAAGAGTGAGTAAATGACTGGATTTTTCTCTATATAGTGGACTTCAAAGGTGAAGGTCCAAACTGCAGTTTCAATGCAATTTTTTTTTTTGAAAATGACCAATCTTTTCGCTGGATAAAACCCTTATTCCTCGGCTGGGATCGTGTAGGGCTCTTTGAAGCTGCACTGAAACTGCAATTTGAACCTTCAACCCATTGGCTCCCACTGAAGTCCACTACATGGAGAAAAATCCTAGAACGTTTTCTTCAAAAACCCTAATTTCTTTTTGACTGAAGAAAGAAACACATGAACATCTTGGATGACATAGGTGTGAGTAAATTATCTATTTTTTTTTTATTCTGGAAGTGAACTAATCCTTGAAGACATTTGCCTACATTTCCTGTTTTCCGCTTCTGGTCTTTTTGAAACCACTGTAGAAGTTACAGTAACGCATTATTTAAAGGCTTTTTGTGGATTAAAATAAGAAGTAAATGCATTTTTTTTTTCATTGTCGGGTGGTTGTCTAAACAAACTGCTAAGAACTGACAAATCTCAAATAATAGCATATTTGCAGCTTTAAAATTCTAATTTCTCATTCATTTAAATGATATAATATTGAGAGAGTGTATGTGTATGCAGTCGGTCAGGCATATTGTGTGTGCAGCCAGTTCTTCTGCAAAGCTAAAACTGGGAAGCAGAAATAATGGAAACGTACTAAATACTAATCAGTCTCTCAAATGAAGTCACGTGAGCCATTTCACCTGGACTAAAATAATATGTCACAGGATGGGAGCTTTGATGAAGATTTGCTAATGTTCGACTTTTAAACAGTGTGGGTTTCAGTCAATAAAACATTAGTAAAAACAAATGCTTTTCTATGTAGCTCCAGCAGAATGTAAATGATTATTCAATATTTGTTTTTATATATTGACATTTTTAGTCATGCATATTGCTTATTTAATTATTGTCAAAAAGAAATGGATAGGTTGTTGAAGTTAGCTTATTTTACTTGAGTCATAGCCATTATTTTTTGCTTGCATTTTTCTTTTCAAATAATTGATAACTCCTTTTTTTCTGTGCATGTGTATATGTGACTCATTAATCTACAAAATGACTGTGGGGTTTGTGTTGTGTTTTTTTTTTTTACCTCAAACTCTCTGTCCTCTGTACGGTCACAAACATCTCATAGACGCGACCTTGAGGAATCGCACCAGCTGGAACCAACAAACTTACACCTGAAATACATACAGTATTACATATAGACTGATTCAGAGAGAAAAAATACACCTTGTGTTGACTAGTTTCAAGTATCAACTTATTTGTGTGTCCTTACTAAAAAAAACGAAAAATAATGTGAAGCAACAAAATCACAGCTTACCAGAACATACTTAATGTTTAATATTTAATAAGAAGCAGTATTTTAGACCACTGAGATTACACTGAGGGAGGGGCCACTTGGCATAACTTGAAAAAAGTGATGTCATTACAAGTAGCGGCTAATTAGGATTCAGATGAATGGTACTTTCTTGATAGAAAGAATAAAAATAGAATAGCAGAATGAAAGAAAACACCACAAAGAATGATAGACGAGAAAATGACTGATAGTTAGAAGAGAAAAATGATCAATATGAGCAATATTACACTTGTAGCAGTGAAATATGGCTGTATATCGGAGTGTACAGTATATCGGAGTGTCCGTGTACAACAGAGTGTCTTTAAAACCCCTCTTTTGAGCAAACTACTTCCTTCCACTGTGGATTCAAATCTCAGTTTGACAGTTGAACATCTGAGCCCAAGCCCAATGTTGAGTTGCTTTACTGAAAGCTTATTACTGGATTAAAAGCTCAGTGTTATTGAGTGTGATCTTCAGCTCAGTCTCATATTCACAATAAAACTTAGTTTGAATGTCCACTAAAAACCCTCTTTTGTGCAGAACTACTGCCTTCCGCCACAGAGTCAAATCTAAAGTTGAAAGTTTAACAGCTGAGCCCAAGCCTCTGTTTCTAATTTGAAAACCTCACTTTAGAACTAGTAACAAAGAAGCATTAAGTTGCTTAACTGAATGTAGAGTTGTCAAAAAGTACCGAATTCAGTATCAGGGATGTTTAAAAATCGTCTCAACAGCGCTCGAATGTGAGCGGGAAACGGACGTTTTTAAAATTTCAGTACCAAAAGTACCGAACTCTGTACTTTTTGACCACTCTAACTGAAAGCTTATTGGATTACTGTATTAAAAGCTCAGAGTATTATGTAGAGAATTATGGGAGAGAGATGGACTTAGCAAGTGTGATTACCTGCATCGGAAACAGCATTTATTCTTCAGCTCAATCTCATATTCAAAATAAAACATTAGTTTGAATATATCTGCTGAGGAATGCGATATCTTTGTTGTACTATACTTTCATCTGTTAAGGGTGATTTCCAATGACGGTGCTGATCAGTGCATTGAAAGTAAAAATAACTTCCAGAACCCCCTGTTATGATTTTGATTTTTTTAAGGTGCACTCTTGTCATAAATTAATTTATTACTTTTCCTACATAATTTGTAACACAAAACAGTGGTAAAATATCTATTTAGGAGTCTTAGACCTTGACAACGATATACAGCTTGGCTTGATTAGAATAGGATTTATTTGCAATATGGTGAAGTAAACCATATACAAGACGGTGACAGTTAAACGGTTACCAAACCACATATTTGAAGTCTAAATAAGTACATTGTTGCCTGAAAACTCCTAAAAATGCATTCCGTGACACAAAAACAGTATTATTGATAAAATTATAGTGTCACCATGACAATCGCTGTGAGATAAGGAGAAACGGTTGGAGCTCTGTTATCACTAGAATATCGCACTGCTGGAAAAGGCTCTCAGCCAATCAGATTCTAGGACCAGAAAAACGGTTGCATAACAAATGATAGATAAACAGAACAATGGACGGCGGATGGATGGATGGACAGACAGACAGACAGACAGACAGACAGACAGACAGACAGACAGATAGATAGATAGATAGATAGATAGATAGATAGATAGATAGATAGATAGATAGATAGATAGATAGATAGATAGATAGATAGATAGATAGATAGATAGATAGAGTTTAATATAATGTCAGTGGAGTGTTATATGTCATTTCTGCAGTTCAAGATGGAGCTCTATTACTAGCAGCCATCCTCCGGATTCATTCATCACTGTCACTGAGCGTGTTCATGCTCATCACACGAATGCAAGATTGTGAATGTGACATTTCCATCGCGTCTTACCGGAACCTGTTACAGCAATACGCCTTAATTAGACTAATGAAGGACTATCAACACATTCAATTAATCATCATAATTTATATCACACAGTGATTCGTAAATATGTTGGACACTCAGCGAAGACAAGATTGTGATTGTGCATCATAAATCACACATAAATAAGGTGTGTGTGTTTGTGTGTGTGTGTGTGTGTGAGTGTTTGTTCTCACCTGAGTTGGGTATGATCAGATGACCTCCCAGTGAGTTAAACGACCCTAACGCTGTACACGTTGGGTCCCGAGTGCGTGCCAGCGTCTGGTTGCGTGGGGTCATGGGGTCACTGTCCAGAAGAGAGTGGGTGACTTTGGGGGACAGGGTGGCAGAGAGGTCAGAAGTCATGTCCTCCTGAGGGGTCACCGTGCCAGAGGAATTGTAGACTTTGATCTTGAGGTTGGGAAGCGGCAGCGGCTCCAGCAGAGGGGAGCTGGTCATGGGGATTTTGTCTGAGATGTCGTGGAGGGCGTATACTGGACCGCGATACAGAGCCGCCGCTGTGGACAGATCAGGGGTTGCAGCCAGTAAATCCGCTGCAAACAGACACATAAGAAATTACTATTGAATTTCACTAATGATATTTAGAGATATGGGTATGGATAGATTCGTCAATTTATTAAATACAACACTGTTAAAAAAGTAAGATGATTTAATGTTTTTTAAAGAGGTCTCTTCTGCTCACCAAGGCTGCATTTATTTGATCCATAATACAATAAAACAGTAATATTGTGAAATATTATTACCATTTAAAATAATAATTTTCTATTTGAATATAATTTTAAAGGTAATTTATTATGGTGATATCAAAGCAAAATTTTTAGTATCATTACTGCAGCCTTCAGTCACAAACTTTATATCTCGTAATTCCAACTTTACATCTCGTAATTCCTACCTTATATCTCGTAATTCCGATTTTATATCTCGTAATTCCGATTTTACATTTCATAATTCTGACATTATAACTCATAATTCTAACTTTTTATCTCATAATTCCGACTTTATATCTCTAATTTCGACTTTACATCTCGTAATTCCAACCTCACATCTCGCAATTCCAATTTTACATCTCATAATTCTGATTTCTCATAATTCCGACATTATATCTCATAATTCTGACTTTATATCTTGTAATTCGGCCTTGTAAATCTGACTTAATATTGCATAAGTTAGACTTTACATCTCGTAAGTCTGACTTTATATCTCATAATTCTGACATTATATAATACATAATTCAGACTTTACATCTCATAATTCTGACATATCTTGAAATTCTGACTATATCTTGTAATTCTGACCTTATATCTCGATATTTCTGCTTTTTATCTCATAATTCTGACTTTATATCATAAATCTGACTTCATATCTTGCATTTTTTACTTCTAAAAAATATATCTTATATTATCTTATAATTTTCAGTTTATATCTTACAATTTTTTCTCGTAGTTATGAATGCTAAACTCAGAATTGTAAAAAAAGTGACAATTGTGAGATTACCTTTTTTGCTTTTTAATCATGTGGTGAAAACAAGCTTCCACTTCCAATTTTAATATGAAATACTCAATTTCATCAAAATATTTCATGTACACACTCCTAACCACAAAAAATGTTTTCCATAAAAAGCCACAGTGAATAAAAAAATCCATTTTCATTTCTGTTTTGCATCAAAATTTCACACAAGATTGAAACGCTGCTTTTCCCATTTAAATGATTTTGTGATTTCCCACATAATTTTGCATAATTTGGATGTAAACACAGCTACTATAAACTTTCATTGTATGTAACGAGCAGCTTGACGACTCATCGAAACATCTCAATTCGTGCTCCAGAAATTCATACGGGTTTGTAATGGCATGAAGGTGGGTAAATTACTTTTCTGGGTGACCTATGTATGTATTTCTGTTGTGTGCTATTTTGAAATGAAATCACTGTGTGTTTGCGTGTGTGTGCGTGAGCTTGTAAAGGACTCTTATAGCCAGCGGCTGGTAATCTCCATACTGATTGCTCATTAACATTCAGCTTCCCACAGTGACTAAACAGAGGATTGTCACTTCGCACGCCAGCTCTCTTTCTCTCTCCGGTTACTCAGGTGTGAGCATTACTCACCACGAGCACCGTTCACACTCCTGACGCGCACGTTCAAGTCATTCATCACGCGGCGATCGGTGATACAGCGTAAACCGCACTGCACTGCATCACACCTGTCGAAGTAAACACATCTGAACCCGGGAGAGATCTTCACCTGAGCAAATCTGACGGATGTGAAAGTGTCTCGCTTTACCATCAAAACATCCCCTACCTCTGTATTTATCAACTCATTCGCTGACGTCCTCCGCAGTGTCTCCACACGGCGCTTTCGCCCTGACAGGGTGCCATTTACACCTACAGCCCGCTTCATGTTTAATTAACAGAGAAAACGAGCAGGAAAATGAGGGGAAAAGCGAGACAACACGAGAGCGAGCAGAACGACGATTCTTCATTAATGATAACCTGTTCAGGTTGGAGAGTGACAGGCATTCTAATGTTCCTCAGATGAAATGTCACTTGAGTCTCTCTCTCTCTCTCTCTCTCTCTCTCTCTCTCACACACACACACACACACACACACACACACACCTCACAATTTAACACCGGAACACTGCCTTCCATTCCGTTCACCACTTGATTGGAATTTTAATCATTCTTGTGTCTTACACACACACACAGTTCCTTGCTGAAACTATTGCATTGACTGAGAGCTGCAGTAAGAGAGATCGTGTCTGAATAGCTTGTTTGAATGTTTTACTAAAGCAATAATTCACTCAAGGATGTGCATTATAGTAATTTGCATGATTACCATTCCTAAAATCCCTTTCGATCTGGTAAAAACAGCAACATGACAAAAGACACTGATGTTCAAAATTGGTTACATTTGTTATTACAGTGACTGTTCACTCAGAAATGAATATTCTGACATCACTCTGTCACCTTCATGTCATTCCAAACCTGTGTGACTTTCTTTTCCTCTGCAGAACACAAAAGAAGATAATTTTTAATAACGCTGGGGTCCAAATGAAAATTAATTCTATTGACTGTCTTTGTAATATACTGCATTCCATTTTGCAGAAGAAAAAAAGTCTGCCAGTAATTGTGAAATCAAATATATAGGAGATTTTGTGATTTCCCACATACTTTTAAATAATTTAGATGTAAGCACAGTTAATATACAATTTAAATACTACTTTACGGTCACTTTTGATCAATTTAATGCATCCTTGCTGAAAGTATTAATTCCTTTCCGAAATTTTTTTTTATATACATACATATATATATACATACATATATATGTAAGGAATAATTGACGATGGGCCGTAGAATTCTTAGAAAATAATGCACACCCGAGGTGGTGATACGATCACGACGCGAAGCGGAGTGGCCGTTCCACCTCGGGTGTGCATTATTTTCGCAGAATTCTACGGCCCGAAGTCAATTATTCCGCTTATACTACAGTTACCACACCTCAAGACATTGATCAGATGATATATTTCAAGACATTCGTCCGGTTTTTATCCTTAAAACGCTATTGTGAGTAGGATTAATTTCTTATGCAGCTCATCCAACAGCTTCGTTGCTAGTTCCAAACGCCATTTTAGACCTAGTAACGACGGATCGTAAATTACGTCTCTCAAGTCTGTGTGTCTCTCAAAGGTGACTGGCAGCATCGTCTCTACTGACAGTTAAACTTTAAGTTCATTTTCTTCAAGACTACGCCGTTGTTACCTCGCGTGAGAACTGTCATGTCGTTTTTAAGTTGTTTATCGTCATCGTCAGAGATGCGCTAACAACATTAGCGCGAATGCTAACGTGAGTGCTAACTGTATGCGTGTGCGTCTGTGAGTGAGAGAGCGAGAGAAATAGAGTATGTGCTTTGCTTTCCGTACATAATAAAACGTAATATTGTGGAAAAAAACATGGACATAATCTGTCGCTTTTATCCTGTTGTTTACCGTATGTATTAGTTTTGCCAGTGTCACTGTAGCTTTTGGTTATTTTGCTGTTTTGGGCTACCCTGGAAATCCAGAGGTCTCGCGAGAGCACAATTTGAATTGTCTCTGCAAGACACTCTGGCATCGAGCAATGATGCAGGTTACTGCAATACGTAAGCAATTGTGGGAACCAATCAAATCGGTGTATCTGATGTAGGCGGGCCAGAGGCGAGCTAAGCTGATGATGACAGCACTGCGACGTCCGAATCATATAGTAAACTAGTGATGGGAAGTTCGGATCATTTTACCGACTCGGATCTTTGAGTCTCGTTCAGCAAAATGAACGAATCTTTTTTCGAGTCATTTCGTTCATTTTACCAAAATATAATTAAAAAGCTACGTTTTACTTCCATAACACATGTAATGCTCATACACGTTTATATAACGTTGATCACACTACAAACAAGACAAAACTATAAGCTATTAGAAACAAAAGATTTATGCATTGTTTACCTGGGTCTTCATGATTAGCTCCCTCACTTCTATCTGTCCGGGTTCAAGTCGTTCGTTCATTACGTGACAAACCCATATAAGCTTAACTAACGCAGTCTGAGCCGGAAAGAGAATTGATTAGTTCATCTCTCGAGTCTTCGGGTTTGAGTCCTTCGTTCATAGTTGCGCAATTGCGCATGCGTGACTGAACGAATCACTCCCCGAGACGACTCGTTCTTCTCGAGTCACATAAAGATTCGTTCAAAATGAACGAATCGTTCAAGAACGACCCATCATTATAGTAAACTTTGAAAGATCGCTGTCGCTACAGATGAACAACAAGTTGTTTGAAACGGCTTTGGCCGCTACAATGAACGAGTTAGACTTGGCTTTCCATATAAAAGAGGAACAGAAAACCGAAAACTCGAATCGTTCCTTTGCAAGAAGGACATTTTTGCTATTTTGCCGACTGGATACGGCAAGAGTTTAATCTATCAGTTCACGCTTACATATAATTAGACGGAGAATAGTAGTGCATGTTTGGCGTGCTGTCCAGTGAAGGGCTCCGAGCTCGGGAGTGGCCCGAACCCAGAGTACGTTACCCCCCAATAGGAGTAGCGAGAACTCGGAGTGATGAGATGGGGTGGTGGAGGTTTACTGATAAACCATCGAGTGAATTGAGGTGAGTCAGCTGTATTTAAACCTATGGCGCTGATTGACTTGTGATGTTTACGCTAAGCATCTGACGCGCTTCTCCCGAACTTTGTTAATGAAACATCATTTAGCTCTGCTGGTAGATAAGCGTGTATTGTTGTGATTGGTCGTGGCATTATCCAATAGCGTGCAGTTAGAGTTTCAAATGCATGCTTGGTGCCGCCCCTCCAGTTAGGCAGTTTTCATTGCTCGATCCCAGACCCTTAATCTTAATAGATTAGGGTCTGGATTTTTCCAGGCTAGTTTTGGGCTGTAAGGACCTTTGAAATAACTGAAATCGTGTGGCGAAGTGATATAGACATGTACTGCGGTCAAAAGCTGCCTGGAACTACGTTCGCCGTGCGTTTCCCTGAAAATAATGCACACCTCTAGAACGTTCGTCAGCCAATCAGATTCAAGCATTCAACGGCCCTGTAGTATAACCAAAGACTATGCACTGCAGATATCCATGCCCGCGTGCGTCTGTGTATTTAACTGCAACGCGCATGTCACGCAGCCTTTTACGCAGAAGTACATGCAGTGTAGGAATAGTTGGTTACACAAGATTGTATAGTTAATTGTGCTGTAAATGCAATTGTCAAGCAGTTTGTGATGCATTTTGGAAACAGGAGATGAGCCCCTGGTCTAATGCACCACCTGGCTTGAGAAACCCGTTCTCAAAGACTTACTTTTAGTCATTATTTGGGTAGCACACATATTCTGAATGCCTTCAGCAGAATTCAAATGAGGCATTTTAATCTAGATTAATTCCAAGATTACAGTGAGATTAATCTAGATTAAAAAAATTAATCTATGCCCACCACTAATATATATATATATAGAACGTAGCTAACCAATCAGAGCTGGACAGTGATCCACTAATGAAGGCTGAGTGCTCACCTGAGCGTGCTTGTTTGATGCTGACAGGCTGAAATCCTCCGTTCAGCACAGACGAGTCGATGATGTCGGAGTGAAAGCGTCGATGAGTTTTGCGGTACACGAGAAGTGCCACGATAGCAGAGACGATCAGACACATGACCACCGCCATGACGATTCCCACGTACAGCGCCACCTCATCTCCACCCGGCGCAGCTGCATGACAGACAAACACAGGTGATGGTCAGAATAAACACTAACCTATACATACTGTATACTTTGTAGTATACTCATTCTATTTAAAAAAAAAAATAGTAAGTGAAATCGTAGGTGTTATTCCATAATGAGCATCCAGTTTCCAGCATCCAGAGCATTCAGTTTTGTGTGCAAATGTCTTTACTTTAGGCAGTGCAATCAAATAAAAGGTATAAAACGAAACTGGGCGCACAGCATTGTAGGATACAGTATTATGAGCAGTGTGCTCTATTTTGTACAGAATGACGACTGAAAAACAACACATAAAAATGAGAAATGTTGCATCAGCAATTAACTAAAATAAAATAAGTACTAAAATTATTAAACCCAAAACTGAAAAAAGACATGCACTGCAAAAAATGCTTTTCTTACTTAGATATTTTATCTTGTTTCCAGCCAAAATATCTAAAAATTCTTAAATCGAGAAGGATTTTCTAGCAGAGTAAAATTATTGTCTTGTTTTCAGAAAAAAAAAAAAGTACAAATTAAGTGTGCTTTTACTTGAAACAAGCAAAATAATCTGCCAATGGGGTAAGAAAAATAATCTTGTTTTTTGTTTGAAATAAGATTTTTTTTTCTTACCACATTAGCAGATTACTTTGCTTGTTCTAAGCAAAAACTCACTTACTTCTGACTTGTTTTTTCTGAAAACAATAAAACATTTTTTACTCGTCTACAAAAATCTTCTTGATTAAAAAAAATGTTTAGATATCTTGGCTGGAAACAAGAAAAAGTAAGAAAAGTATTTTTTGCAGAGTGAAGATATAACATAGCTTTTATAAGCTTTATGAAAATAAAGCTTCTAATAGAAAATCATTAAAACGTACTACAAATAAAAAAACACAACTAAATAAATAATATAAAAATAATAATTACATGCATACTGATAATTAAAACCTAAATATTATGTAAATAAAATATAAAAACTTTACAAATAAAAAAATAAGAAACAAATTAAAAACTTTTTGCATAATGAAAATTAGCATAAGGTGCACGGCATACAAAATTGTAATATTTTAGTATGTTACACCAAACAGCCATACAAGTACATTTATTACTAAATTTAGTTTAACTTAAAGTACTAAACAACTAAAACTAACCAATAAAAATGAATAATAATAAGAAAATACTAGTCAAATCTAAATTTATTTAGACACCTTCAACATTTCTCACATTATCTGATCTAATTCATCTCAATAATGTCAGATAACTTTAATAAAAAGGTATGTAATGGATTATCAAGCAAAAGTTCAGACCACTGTTAGTATGACTATATATATATATATATATATATATATATATATATATATATACACACACACACACACAATATCAATACTTTGTTGACCAATTACCAAGCAATGCTTTTTTCATTCAGTCTGTGGTTGAAAAAGGTTGCATTAACAATTAAAGAAAAAACACTTAAGCAAAACATGGCAAGTTCAAAGTGTCTAAATAATCTTTGGTCCCAAATTTTTGGGTATGATATTAATATATGACAGCTTACTTTATTTTGCTATCCTCACTTACCCACTAGTAATAAAATATATATAAAAATAATGATCTGGTGTCTAAATAATCTTTGGTTTAACTGTACATACATATTTTAAAATAAAATAACATATAAATGATAAATAATTTAAATAAATAATAATAATCTAATAATAATCTAAAAAAAATCATAAAAAAATATCTGGTGTCTAAATAATTTTTGGTTTGACTGTATATGCATTTAAAAAAATTAAATAATATATAAATTATAAATAATTTAAATAATTATAAATAATAATAATAATAATAATAATAATAATAATTTAAAACAAAATCTAAAAATTAATTAATTAATAAAAATTTACTTTAAAATATTAACATTAATTTTAAAACTATAATCGTATCACCTACTATTTTTAAACACAGCATATATGTCAGTTTTCCATTTCAAAGGACAAATCATTATAGCAATATGGGTTAAAGGTCACAGCTGAGAATGGCCTTTAAAACAACGGCATTAATCAGTATCTAAACCCCCTGCATCAATCATTAGAAGGAGTTTTCACAGTAAGAGAGAGAAAATTAGACCGCCAACTGCAGAAAGATGAAAAAACACCCTGAGAATAGACAGTCAGACTGCGAGAGAAGAGAATCCAGTCCTTTAATTTAATGAGGCTATAAATTATTACATGCCATATTGCTCATCTTCCTGGAAATCAGCCTCACTCTTCAGCAGACTGCAGGGGAACAATAGTGACATGTTCATCCGACCCCTTTTCCTGTGGATTCTCTCTTTCTCTGTCTACAAGTGAATGTGTGTGTGTGTGTGTGTGTGTTTCTGAATTTGTGTATGTGGAGATTAAAAGGGGATCAGGGCCGAAATGAAACCGCGGCTCTGAAACATCAAAGAGAGAAGCAGCCAAAATCGTCACAGTCTCTGATGTATAAAGTGTGTGTGTGTGTGTGTGTAATAGTGATATGCAATGGACAAATTATTCAATGACTTTCACGCAGTGTGGACTTTGTTGAAGGAATTTCTATACACATAATTAATAATATAATTTCTATGTACATGTATTGATGATTGTCATGTGCAATCTAAATTGCCACCCAAATCAGTTCACCAAAGATTTAAAACAATAGTTCCACTTGTTAACATTAGTTAATTTCATTAGTTAACATAGACTAATGATGAAAAATGTTGATGAGTTTGTTAATTCATCAGAACAGTTTTACAGAAATGTTGCATTACAGAATTTGCTCACCAATGGATCCTTTGCAGTAAATGGGTGCGGTCAGAATGAGAGTCCAAACAGCTGATAAAAACATCACCATAATCCACAAGTAACCAATCCAGTTGATCAATTATTAGGGATGTAACAATATCAAAATCTCACAATATGATAATATCACAATATGAAGTCGGTGATATGATATTATTACGATATTGTTGTTTAAAACAAACAAGTAAGCCCTGCCCAGTTTTAAAAAGGAACACAGAAGGAATGCAAAAGTAATGTAACGCATTACTTTCTATAAAAAGTAACTAATTAACGTAATTAGTTACTTTTTTAGGGAGTAACGCAATATTGTAATGCATTACTTTTAAAGTAACTTTCCCCAACACTGACCACAATATTGATAAAACCGCTACATTCCCTTATCAGTTAATGTCTTGTGAAGTGAAAAGCTGCGTGTTTATAAGAATAAATCCATCAAGGCATTTTTAATGCAGAACATGCTTTCTTGCTGAAATCCTCTATCCATAATATTGCTTTCTCTAGTAAAAAAGTGAATCTTGCCTGAATCAGGAGAGAAATACACACATACCAAGCAACGTTTACAATGAAAACAGTCAAAAAACAAATATGTTGGAGGATTTTGATGTGAGAGGACAATGGGAGATGGACTTCTTGGAGGAAGCCTTATGGATTATAGACTCAAACTTTGGCAAGAAGCGACAGTTTAAAGTTAAAATTGCCTTAATAAAGGATTTATTTTTTATAAACACACACCTTTCCATTACACAAGACGTTAATTGATAGACTGGAGTCATGTTGTGGATTATTGTGATGTTTTAATCAGCTATTTGGACTCTCATTCTGACGGCACCCATTCACTACAGAGGATCCATTGGTGAGCAAATGATGTAATGCTACATTTCTCCAAATCTGATGAGGGAACAAACTCATCTACTTCTTGGATGACCTGAGAGTATTTTCAGCAAATTATTTTTTTTTTGGTGAACTATTCCTTTAACAGAATAGTTTCCTTCTCATAAAGTGTTTCATCATGACTCTGCACATGTTTTAGTGTTTAGACACGTTGTTTGAATATGCATACGTGAGCGTGCGTGTGGCAGAAAGGTTGTTTCTATGCAGGAGCACGCTTGACTTATAAAAGCTATTGATTGTATGAAGGAAGTGATTAAAGTGGAAGGACAGTGTGCAGATGCTCAGGGGGGTTAATGAGGAGAAGGAAGTTTGATCGTCTGGCAACCCGTCCGACCCATGAGTCTGCGGGCGGAAGAGCCTTCTGCTGATCAGATTCCCTCGGCATCGATCCGCAGGGGTTTTACTCAGCGCACACACTCAGACTGATAACACACACACAGAGAGAAAGTTAAGTCTCATCTTTTTTAGCAGAGTGCAGTGTCTTGCATTTGTAACCTTACAAAAAGAAATGCATTATTAAT
>NC_133365.1:50905294-50970311 GCF_049309525.1 Garra rufa
ATTAAATAAAATAAAGCAAAATAAAAATAAAATGAAAATAAAGCAAAATGAAAATAAAATAAATATTTAAACAATATTTATTTTTATTTCAACAATATAAACTATTTATTTATATTAATTTGATGTACTAAAATATTAAAAAATTAAATAAATATTTATAGAAATTACACACACACACACACACACACACACACACACACACACACACACACACACACATGTATATATATATATATATATATATATATAAAAATGTAAATATATATATAAATATATCTATATATATAATATATAACTGACTAAACATATATATCTAAATGACTAACACACAACAAAAAAATGAATTTAGTTAAAGAAATCAATTATAATCAATGCTTTTTTCATCTTTTATATAATTTCAGATGTAGTCCCAATGCATTTTGGGCTTGCTTGCTCCAATAAAAATACATAGATACATGCAATACTAACAATTTGGCCAAAAAAAGTATGTTTTTGGGATCAGCTTTTGTCTCAAAACTATGACTATGATGCCTTAAACTGCTGTCTACGTAGGCAGCACAGCAGTTTTGGAACCGAGCCTTAATTTTACAAGAGTAAAAATAACATTGTTAGCATCTCCAAGACTTTATGAGCAATATGTTGAGATGACTCAGACAGAAACGTCTTCAGACTCATTTTAAAATCAATGTGCTCTGTAGCACAACATCTCCTGTTGGCGCCGATGTGAAGTGTGGCAGTGTTTTATCGGAGCGATCTCCTCTGCGTTCTGTCCCTCTTTAACTCTCGCCATCATCGTACGCCTTGAGTCATTTAACTCATTTCACCCGAGAAACACTCATACAAGCTCTAACACGAGCTTTGATGATAAAAGTGCCAAGCTACTAAACGCAGCCATTAAAATGCATCTGGAAGATTAAACGTTTTCTTTGAACATGAGCGCAAGTGAAAGAGGGAGGGAGAGCGAGATCGCGGCTGCCGACTGCAGAAAATGTTTAATAAATAATACAGCTTCAGGAGAAAAGAGATAACATTGTCCCCTCAAACACACACACACATACACACACAGAGTTAACAGCACTGAAGCATCACTGATGGTTCAACAGAAGTACAGGCCTAAAATAAAGCGTTAAGCCTGGAACATACTCACAAATATGCAAACACCAGAGCTTAGCCAATGCATTGTGTGCACCGTGTACATAATTAATGTTTTTTTGTTATGTTACACAACAATGCATGAAGATTGTGTGGCTGAAAGTGTGCTTGGATTCAGTACGTTCAAGTTTCCAGCTCTGTTTTATTTAAAGTGTTGCTTGTTAAACTATGAACCTGGGGTATAGCTAACTTAAATTCTAACAATAAAAAACTTTTTGTTACTTGAAGTAAAATAAAGGTTGAAAGAATATTTAAAAAATTATTTTAGCCAGTTGCCATGGCAGAATTTCTCAGTTTAACTTAAATAAGTAAAGCTAAACCCAAAATAAAAATTAAAAAAAAGTTTAAGTATCCAGAGATATTCAAAAGAGAGGACGATTCAGGTTAGTTGTAGCTTACTTGGCAATGCAATGCAATGCAATGCAATGCAATGCAATAAAAAGTCAAATAAAGCTAAAGTAAAAAAAAATAAATAAAGCAAAATAAAATAATAGAATGAAGCAAAAAAATACAGCTAAATAAAATAGAATAGAATGAAGCAAAATAAAATAAAATAAAATAAAATACCAAAATAAAATAAAAGCTAAATAAAAAAGTAAAATAAAGCAAAATAAAAAGCTAAATAAAATAAAAAAGCAGAATAAAATTAAGATAAAGTAAAATAAAATAAAGCAAAATACAATAAAATAAAATAATATTAATTACATTAAATTTAAATAAAATAAAGCAAAAAAGTAATATATAATAAATTTTTAAATAAAATAAAGCTAAATAAAAAGTAAAAAGCAAAATAAAACAAAATAAAATAAAGCAAAATAAAACAATGTAAAATAAAGCAGAATAAAATAAAGATAAAGTAAAATAAAATAAAGCAAAATAAAATAAAATAAAGCTAAATAAATTAAGACAAATAAAACAAAGCACAATAAAATGTAAAATAATAGATAGTATAAAAATGTGAAAAAGAAATGATACTATTTTTTAAAACAGCCAAACTACTAAAGAAATTAACAAGATTACCTGCATCTAATTTTCTGACAACCCATTTCAATCCACTAATTATTAACATAGTTGTATTTAAAAAAAAAACATTTTTGAAGCCAAATTTACAACAAAAATACGATGCAATACATGTATTTGAGCTATTATTGCTTTTTAGAAAATAAAAAAAGGCTTTGGCATTTATATGGTCCCACCCCTGTCTGAACAAACTGCCTGTTAACACCTGCTGATGGGTTATCGTCCTGACCTTTACTCTCTGTTTTAAAAATGAACCTGCAACTGCTGTGTTAGCAGCCAGGTTAATAACCATTGAGCCACCAGCCCCGACTCCACTCTGTTTATCTTTCAGACTGAAGCGGAAAGAGCCTTTCATTTTCTCAAAAGTGAGCACACCATAAAGAGCAGAAAGACAACATAAAAACAAAGCAGATAAAAGGACGGTAAAGTATAGTAAAATCACAGACAAGAAGCAGGCTGACTGATGTTATGACTGATGAGTTGTTTTCATGAAGAACAGAGCGCTGCGGTGGCCTGTAATGAAAGCCTGAATCATGTTGTTTGATATTCGCCTCGGTTCATCTCTCAGGGTTTCATGTTCATAACAAACATTTCGCTTATAATCCAGTTTGAAGAAACTCTAGAACAAGCCAAAGCTCACATCTGAAGTCAAACGTACAGACGCTGGTAAAGGGCAAATGCCGGGAGGGAGTCTTCATCAGAGTATTAACTGCAAAACAGACGAGGTGAGTAACGAACGCGCGGATTACCTTCTGCCCAGCGGCTGCCGCTTCACATTAAACACTACATGAAACGCCATTCACAACGCATTTCACTTCCACAGCCAGACGCCCAATATTGAGCGCTAAATAATGGAGGGTGGACGTGATTTTATCCATCCAAATTTGATTAGAAGCCAACAGATAGTCTGTGATGTTACCAGAACAGAAAAAAATCTATCCACCCATCCATCCATCCTTCATTTCTATTGTTAGTTCTAGTCGAACGTTCATTCTATCGTTCGTTTAATCTACCGTTCAATCTAACGTTATATCTTTCTATAACCATTTTATCAATCGTTCATTCTATTATTCTAGTGTTCTATCAATCTATCGTGGCCTAATGGTTAGAGAGTCAGACTTGTAACCCAAAGAATGTTCATTTTATCGTTCGTTCTCTCTACTGTTCTATCTTTCTAGTGTTCTATCTATTTATCGTTCGTTTTATCGTTAGTTCTATCATTCATTCTATCATTCTAGCGTTTTATCTATCATTCTATCATTTATTCTATTCATATTTATCTATCTATCTATCTATCTATCTATCTATCTATCTATCTATCTATCTATCTATCGTTTGTTCGTTCTATCGTTAGTTCAATCGTTAATCTTACAGTACATATCTCTATCGCTCTATCCATCTCTCTTTATCTATATATTGTTCGTTTTATCATTAGTTCAATTGTTCATTTTATCATTCGTTCGTTACTTCGGTCTATCTATCGTTCTATCATTCTAGCAGTCTATCTATCATTTGTTTTATCATTAGTTCAATCGCTTATAATCACTCTATCCTTCTATTATCTATCTGTTGTTTGTTTTATCGTTAGTTCTATCACTCATTTTATTCTTCATTCTATCTTTCTATCCATCTATCTATCCAGCTATCCATCCATCCATCTATCATCTATCGTTCATTTTATCGTTCGTTATATCATCGTAGCGTTCTATCTATGATTTGTTTTACAATCCCTCTATTCTTCAATTATCTATCTATTGTTCATTTTATCGGTAGTTCTATCACTCATTTTATCCTTCATTCTATCTATCGTTCTATTATCTATCTATCCAGCTATCCATCTATCGTTCGTTTTATCGTTAGTTCAATCGTTCATTCTATCTATCGTTCCATCCATCTCTCTCTCTCTCTCTATCGCTCGTTCTATCGTTCATTCTATCTATGTACATTCTATCTATTGTTCTCCTATCCATCTCTATCTACATATCGTTCATTTTATCGTTCATTCTATCGTTCTATCATTCTAGCAGTCTATCTATCATTTGTTTTATCACTAGGTCTATCGCTTATACAATCGCTCTATCCTTCTATTATCTATCTATTGTTCATTTTATTGTTCATTTTATCTATCAGCGTTCTATCTATTGTTTGTTTATTAGCTCTATTGCTTATTTTATAACTCTATAGTTTGTTTTATCGTTAGTGTTATTGTTAGGACTATCGTTTCTTTTATTGTTAGTTCCATCATTTGTTATCATTAGTTATATCATTCATTCTATTGTTCGTTCTATCTATCGTTCTATCATTCCAGCGTTCTATCTATTTATCTATCTATTTCTCTCAATTTATATATTCTTTCAGTATTATGATATATTTTAGTGATTTAAAGCACACACACACACACACACACACACACACACACACACACACACACACACACACACACACACACACACACACACAACACATATATTTGTATACAATTTCAAATCCTATTAACACTAGGGTTCAAATAGCATCTGGCTTTTTTATCTCAATTATCTTTTATTTTGCTCAGCCTGCACTGACGTGAAAAAAAACTCAGGCTGAGGACATTTCTAAAGAAAGCAAATGGGATCAATTTTCATTTCATGTTGTCTTTAAAGAGAATTACAGAGTTGCTACAGGTCATACTGCGAGACCAGAGAGAGTTCTCTTGTTTCAACCGGCACGCAGACTTCAGCCGAACATGACTTTACTCCAGAGACGTTCAGGTTTCCAGCTCTGTGTCTGAATGCGCAGAAAAGAGCGAGAGAAAGGGACAAAAGCATATGTGTGTGTGTGTGGATGTGAGTCGAGAAATAACACAGAGAACATAAAGTGCTGCCGAAGCAAAACAGCAAATCAAAGTACTCTGACAAACAGACAGCATGCTTTCACTCCCGCAGACGGCGAGGAACACAGCGCAAGCGGAGGAATATAAAGCCGAAGATACTGCGAGACAACAGATACGGACACGAAAAACCAAAGCAAGAAAATGAAAGACAAAATAGACACTCACATGTAAACCCCTTCTCTCCCGTTCCTTTAGGCTGAAAGGATAGCTGATATACTGAACCTTCAGAGAGAGGAAGGGGGTATTAGACAAAATAATGGGAATGTAAAACAAAAAGAGCGAGACGTGATTTGGTGATGTGAGACTGAAACGTCTCAACAGAAGATATAATATAGAGAAAGCAGGAGAAACTGGACATGCAGAATGTAATTCAACACACAAACAGGCTGTTTTTTAATAAACTGGCTCCCTGGGTGAAATGGTAATCAGGTAATCATTTAGTTACCACATTGTGGCAGTTTAGTTGTGGAAACTAAGCCAAACTACAGTCTGTTCATTGTTATTTTATATATAAATAAAAAAATATATAAATAAAAATAAATAATATAGTTGGATATATCCAGGCTTTTTGGAATGTTCATTCACATGTGAAGAAATGAAGAAATTAATGTTTTTATTCAGCAGGGATGCACTAAATTGATCTAAAATGACAGTAAAATATCGCAAAAGATTTCTATTTCAAATAAATGCTGTTTGTTTGAATTTTCTATTAATGAAAAGATCCTGAAAAACAAATCTATGAAGGTTTCCACGAAAATATTAAACAGCATGACTGTTTTCAACATTGGTAATACTTAAAAATGTTTTTTGAGCAGGATATTAAAATGATTTCTGAAGGATCATGTGACACTTAAAACTGGAGTAACGATGCTGAGAATTCAGCTTTGCAGAACAGGAATAAATTACATTTTAAAATATATTCAAATAGAAACCAGTTATTTTAAATTGTAATACTATTTCACAATATTACTGTTTTTATTGTATTTTAGATCAAATAAATGCACCCTCGATGAACATGAGAGACCGCTTTCAAAAACATTACAAAATCTTACCAACTCTAAACTTCTGAATGATAAATAAAGAAATAAAGAAAGAAAGAAAGAAAGAAAGAAAGAGGTTTCCAAACTCTATTTGAACAAAAATATTAAACAGCATGACTTACCAGTAAATTGCAATAATATTTTCACAATATTACCGTTTTTATTGTATTTTAATTCAAATAAATGTAGCCTTGATAAGCATAAGAGACTGCTCAAAAACAAAAACCCACATTTTGAATGATCTATAAAAGTATCTAATACAATAAAATAATGTTTAACAAAACGTTTCACTACAAAGGAACTGAAATACAACGGGACTTCCCATCCAAACATTTACTAAAATCTGTTGGATTTCCAAACTCTCCAAAAAACAACAAACCACAGATTACTAAACTGAAAACTGGAGGAATGATGCTGAAAATTCTGCTTTACATTGCAGGAATAAATTGCATTTTATAATATATTCAAGTAGAAACCAGATATTTTAAATTGCAATAATATTTCATAATATTACTGTTTTTATTGTATTTTAAATCAAATAAATGTCTTGATGAGCATAAGAGACTGCTTTCAAAAACATTGCAAAATCTTACCAACCCCAAACTTTTGAATGATAGAGTATCAGGTAAAATAAATAAATAAATAAATAAATAATAAAATAAAATAAAATAAAATAATATGCTTTTCACTGCAGGAATAAATTGCATTTTATAATATATTCAAATAGAAACCAGTTATTTAAAATTGTAATAATATTTCACAATATTACTGTTTTTATTGTATTTTAGATCAAATAAATGCAGCCTTTATGAGCATAAGAGACCGTTTATAAAACATTACAAAATCTTTAAATAAATAAATACAACGGGACTTCCCATCCAAACAGTTACAAAAACGGATTCATTTCCAAACTCTCCAAAATACAACTAACTACAGATTACTAAACTGAAAACTGGAGGAATGATGCTAAAATTCTGCTTTGCATTGCAGGAATAAATTGCATTTTATAATATATTCAAATAGAAACCATTTACTTTAAATTGTAATAATATTTCACAATATTACTGTTTTTATTGTATTTTAGATCAAATAAATGCAGCCTTTATGAGCATAAGAGACCGTTTATAAAACATTACAAAATCTTTAAATAAATAAATACAACTTCCCATCCAAACATTTACAAAAACCGATGGATTTCCAAACTCTCCAAAATACAACTAACCACAGATTACTAAACAAAATTACAGAGAAGATGATGTTAGGATGAATGAATCTTTGTTTAAAACTAAAATGCACTCAGGATAGTTAGCTTGTACTGCTGGTTTCTATCTGGTTTCACCCCTGGCTATATACTGTAGTAGGACATGCTGAAATTTTCCTGCTGTCTAGGCAGCAGTTCACTAGGTTTTATAACAGAGTAAGACAGAGAGCTGAGAGAGTTGAGTTGAGTGGGGTTAAATGGATTGTGCCTGCTCAACTTTTAAGGGGAAGAACTTTTAAAGTAGAAACTTTAGTGTGGAAGTGCCTGCGGGGAGAGAGAGAGACAGACATGAGATCCATTACACAACACCAAACAGAGGAGACTCACATTGGCGGCCTGTCTCTCTCTCTTTAACTCTGCTCCAAACACCAGCAAACAAATTAAACTGCCACGCTGATGGCTCGTGATTACATGCATTCATGTCACCTGTCAGTTTCTTAAAGATTCTCTTCGCCAGTTTGTAGTGTATCAAGTGTGACAGTGATTGAAACAAATGAAAGGCATATTTATGTGGCTCATTATGTACAGGAGCAATGAACAAATCAACTGAAAGCTTTAAAGTAAACAAGAAACACTATTTGCAATCTTTTGTAATGTGATTGTATTTCAGAGCTGCCATGTTATCTGGTATTCAACCAGTGGCTGCAACTAATAAAACAAAGATGACAGCGATAATAACAAATAGTCATGGTAATTGACTAGGTAATGTCAGTGGGAAAATAAATAAATAAACAAATAAATAAATAAATAAATAAATCAGCTAATGATATCACCTAAAATAAAATAAAATAAAAAGCTTGGTTGATGTCAGCTACAAAGCAAATATTTTAAAGGTAAAGACAGTTTTTATGTAAGATTCCAAAAATAAACTTTTTTTTCCCCTTTGGAATAACGCTCAATTTTAAATAATAATAAATAAAAGCATGGGTGACATTACCTGTAAAATAAAATAAAATAAAATGTAATAAAATGAAACAAAATAAAATAAAATTACTACAACTAAAATTTAAATAATATAAACTAAAGCTAAATAGAATAAAGAAAATCACATAAATATATATAGACATAATATATATATATACACAAATATATATATTCACACACACACACACATACATACATATACACACACACACACACACACACACACACACGCACACACACACACACACACACATATATATATATATATATATATATATATATATATATTGTCAACTAACTGTACTAAAGTACTAAAATTACTAAAACTACAACTGAAATAAAAATAAATTTAAGCTTAATGGACTAAAAAAACGAATTAAAACGACAGATGCACGAAGTTACTAAAACGAAAATGTTAACTAAAAAATAAATAAATAAGTAAATAAAAGCTAATTTAAAAAATACATAAACTACAATAGTATATATATATAATAACAGATAATATTAGAAACACAAAAAGGGACATGTCTGAAGAAAGTAAACAGGCTCAATTCTGACATAACTGTGTGTGTGTAGTTCTGATAAACCCTACGTGATGGGGACAAAACGTCCCCCCAAAGATGCCAATATCCGAAATCCTTGAGGAATCCTTATAAATCATACAGAATAATGTTTTTTGAAAATCTAAATATGAAAAAGTTTTCTGTAAAGGGTAGGTTTAGGTGTAGGGCGATATAAAAGCCATTAGGCCTATGGAATGTCCCCATAAAACATGGAAACCCAACATGCGTGTGTGTCTGTGAGTGAGTGTAAGTGCACTCACTTTGTAGGCAGAGTCCATCAGTGCAGTTCTGTGACTGTAGTGTGACTCCGTCACAATCCTTTCCTCCGTTCTGAGGCGCAGGAGCGTTACACTCTCTCTTCCTCCACTGTGTGCACTCAGTGTTACACGCCGACCACTTGCTCCAGTCGGCCCACTCGCCATCAACTATAAACACACACCAGAAACAACAGAGATCATCAGAACAAATTAAGAAGTGCTTCTGCTGGGATATGAGGCAGATTGATTATTTGTACTGAAGAGGCCATATTGTAGCATTTTATTTTATTCCTTGTCCATTAATACGTTAGTCGAGGGTAGTTTAAAAATGTTTATGAGCCATGACTGGCTCACATTATGGACCACCTCATTCATATTGCACACAAAAAATTTAACAGAAAAATCAAGAAGAAACAAATAAAATAAAACTAAATAATAAAAGTAACCTAAAAATCATAAATCAAATAAAATGAAATAAAATAAAAAAGCCCCCACCAAAATTAAATAAAACTAAACAAAAGATTAACCTGAAATTAACCAGAAAAATCATAAATAAAAAAATTAATAAAATAACATAATAAAAGCCCCCACAATGGACTGAAAAAATGAAATAAAAAATTAATTATAATAAAATGAAATAAACAAATAAACTAATAAATTAAATTAAATTAAAGTTTAACATGAAATTAACCTGAAAATTTTTAAATTAATAAATAATAAAATATATACATAAATAAAAGGTTAACCTGAAATTACCTTGAAAAATTATTTAAAAAATAAATAAAATAAAATAAATTAAAAACTAAACTAAAATAAAATAAAAAGCCCCCACCATGGACTGAAAAAATAAAAATAAAAAAATAAAATAACTTGGAAAATCCTAAATAAATAAATAATAATAAAAAATGAAAATAAATAAAAAGTCAATATAATAAAAATATATAAGTATATATAAATAATATAATATAATATAATAATATAAATAATAAAATAAAATAAAAATTCTAAATGAAAATAAATAAATAAATAAAATAAAAAATCCAATATAATAAAATGAAATAAAAGCCCCGACCATGGACCGACTCAAGCATATTGCAAGCAAAAATGAAAATGAAATGGAACATTATGCATCTTCTGCTGTAGTGTGGTGTGGTTGTCGGCCTGTGTCTGGATTGTGTCACAGGAGAGTGGCTGCAGTACTGTATGTGGGTCAGTCATTAGCGTGACTGTGGCATCTCTCCTGCTGCCTGCAGATGCTTTAATCTCACCTGCTTCACAGTGAACCGACTATCACCGGCAGGAGGGAATGGAAATGTGCTCGGCCCTTAGGGGCCCCTAGGGGCCAAAGTATAGGGGAAGTGTCTGACTTGAAAGCTGAACTGATGGGGCTGGAAAAAGATGCATTTGTCTGATGCTATCAAGAGGCGAAGAACTCAAACCGGACTGGGAAAGAATCAAGTTTTTATGAAAGGAATTCCTCACTTGTAATTCAATAGTCTCACTGTGAATTTTCCATCCGTCTGTTTATGGAAGGAATTCTTCATTTGAGAGTCACTTTGGATAAAAGTGACTGCCAAATGAATAAATGTTAATGGAGGAAAAAATCGGAACCAAATTCTCCATCGTGTTTCTTTCAGGCTTAAGAAGTGACCTCACTGTGCGTTTACGTCATGTCGGAAATATCCTAATAAGATCCAGAGTAGTATCGTCATTACAAACTCAGATCTTTATCAAAACTCTCATCTGTGATTCATTGTTGTTTGTTAATTGCAATAAAGCTGAAATATTAGATGAAAAACCTTAACTAAAATTTGAAATGTTGCTCTGGCAACTAAATAAAGTACTAGAACTACTTAAGCTCAATATAGCAGAATGACAAAATCACATAACAAAATTACAAAACTTAAATTAAAATGAAAATGAAAACTGAAAATATAACAAACTAAAATTTGAAATATTAAAACACCAAAAAGAATAGAATGACAAAAATCACATAACAAAATTATCAAAACTTACACTAAAACTAAAATGAAAACTGAAAATATAATAATAGAATATAAATATAACAAAATAAAATAGAAATATAAAAACACAAAAAACTAATAAAAATGAAAAAAAAAAAATCACATAACAATTAATAAAATGAAAACTGAAAACATAAAAATAGAATATAAATAAATGTAAATGAAAATCTAAAATGAAATATTAATAAGTACTATAATGGTATAAAATTATATATATTAAATATTAAATTATTTTTTTATACTGTTTGATGTCACTTTATTATAAGCCAATGATACCCATTGCACATTTTTAATTTTGAATATTTTTCAAGCTAACATGAAATTAATTATTGCACTGATTAATTATTTGCTAAGTAGATGGCATGTTTATTTAAAATGACTTTTTGTTTTCTAAAATGCTGATTTTAAGCTGCAAAATTTTAGGTAATAAATGACCAACAATAAATACAACTATATTTATGAAACAATTATACATGTACAATTATTAATATATACAATGTAATGTCACGTATTTGTTTTAAATACTATAAATTACTATGACATTATTTAATTAATTTATTTTATTTAAATATGAAAAATATTCTAAAATGTATTAAATACTATTTAATTACTGACATTATTTTATTTATTTTCATTATTTTATTTCAATATTAATAAAATATTTTTAATGTATTAAATACTATTCAGTTACTATGCCATCATTTTATCTTTTTTTTTCAACATGAATAAAATATTTTTAAATGTAATAAATACTATCCAATTACAGTTTTTTTATATGAATGAAATATTTTCAAATTTAATAAATACTATTCAATTACTATGACATTATTTTATTTTTTTTATTTTATTTCAATACGAATAAAATATTCTTTGAATCTATTAAATACTATTCGATTACAATGACCTTCTTTTATTTATTTTTTTATTTTATTTCAATATGAATAAAATATTTTTAAATGCATTAAATACTACTCAATTACTGACATTATTTTAATTTACTTTTTACATTTTATTTTAATATGAATTCAATATTTTTAAATGTATCAAATACTATTCAATTACTATGCCATTATTTATTTTTTCAATTCAATATGATTAAAATATTTTTAAATGTATTAAATACTATTTAATTACTATGACATTATTATTATTATTTTGTTTCAATATGAATAAAATATTTTAAATTTATTAATTTCTATTCAAGCACAATGCATTATTTATTTTTATTTCAATATGAATATTAAATACTATTCAATTACTATGACATTTTATTTATTTATTTATTTATTTGAAATATGAATAATATATTTTCAAATGTATTAAATACTATTTAATTACAATGCCATTACTTTATTTATATTATATATACATATTATATTATTTTACTTCAATATGAATAAAATATTTTTTAAATGTATTAAATACTAATTACTATGACATTGTTTTATTTATTTTAATTTTATTTCAATATGAATCAAATATTTTTAAATAAATTAAATACTATTCAATTGGTATGACATATTTTTATTTATTTTATTTCAATATGAATAAAATATTTTTAAATGTATTAAATACTACTCAATTAATGATTTATTTATTCAATATGAATAAAATATTTTTTAATGTATTAAACACTATTTAATTCCTATGCCATTATTTTATTTTATTTTTTTTTCAATATAAATAAAATATTTTTTAAATGTATTAAATACTATTAAAATTACTATGATACTATTTTCAATAAAAATATTTTATAGCTTATTTCTAGTCATAACTGAATGCTAAACACACACACAAGTACAAAAATGTCCCTCATAATTCCTAAACTATTAAATACTATGAATTACTATGACATTATTTAATTAATTTTTTATTTTATTTAAATATGAAAAAAATATTTTAACATTTATTAAGAACCATAGAATTACTATGACATTTTTTATATTTTTAATATGAAAAATATTTTTAAATGCTATTCAAATACTATTCCATTATATTATTTTATTTTACTATGAAATAAATATTTTTAAATGTATGAAATACTATTAAATTACTATGACATTATTTTAAACAAAAACATTTCACAGCTAATTTTTTTTTGTCTCAACTGAATGCTCAAATGCACTTCTGTCCCTCACAGCCTCGTTTTCATTCACATCAGATTAAACCTCTACTTTGATTCATTTCTGTATATTTGTACCTGTGCAAACTGAAGTGCAGGCGATTTTTTGAATGGCCTGTCCGTCACACGGTGACCCTCCGTTGAGAGGCGCGGGATTGGTGCAGCTGCGGGTTCTTTTCTGAAGGCCCCGCCCACATCGAGTGTTACAGGTGGACCACTCTGTCCACGTGGACCAGCCGCCATTCACTATAAAAACACACACAGACACACAATCACGTCTTCCTTATTATTCCACACTTGCTTTCTTCTCACGTAATGATTTCAACCCAAATCAATATTTCATGTCTATTTACTTTTTTATTTGGTAAGCAGCCGTGTTATGCCCTATAATATTACACTGCAAAATAAACCCATTATACATATACAGTCAGGCACTGCAGGTAATATTTCTTTTACTGCTGATTTCAAGGAGTTTAATTGAATTCTTGCAAATAAAGCTAACGTTTTAATGGCTGCAAACATAAACTCTTTCATCTGCAAGCCACTTTCTTTTGTATAAAATGAACTTTTTCTATACTGTTTCATGCTTTTGGTGTTGTTAATATTGTTGGCTCCGTATGATTTATCGCATACATTTTCATTGAGTTTTGCACCTTTTCTTGGTCACCTTGAAAAGCGTCTGCTAAATGAATAAATATAAATGTATTAAAAAACTTTCTGTACTCTTTACTACTAGTCAAGGAAAGATTTTTCATTTCTCACACATCGCAGAGCGATGAAGAAAGTGGTTCCCCGGAAAAGACGCAGACATACACTCAGCATAGAAAATACAATATTTATGAGGTAATAAATGACAAACAATAAATACAACTATATTTATTCATCAACACTGTTCAAAAGTTTGGAGTCTGTAAGATTTTGTAATATTTTAAAAGTCTATTAGTCATTTTTTTTCTGTTTCTTAGCCTTTTATGCTTGCCAAGGCTGCATTTATTTAAAAAAAAAAAAAAACAGTATAAACAGTAATTTTGTGTATTGTTTTTTTTTTTTTTTTTGTGGGAAACAAGACTCAGTATTTATTAAAGTTTTTGCAACATTATAAATGTCTATATTGTCACTTCTAAATAATTTGATGTATCCTTGTTAAATAAGTGTTAATTTCATAAAGTAATAGTGTATTTTTACATTACAGTAGTGTAATTATTGATGTATAACATAATATATGTACAATTATTAATATATACACAATGTAAAGTCACATATTACTAATAAATCTTAAGTTATTAAATAATATTAATTACTATTTGGTTATTTCATTATTTTTTATTTCATTTAATATATTCTTGCTGAATAAGTGTTACTTTTAATAAAAAGAGTAGTAGTGTATTTTTACATTTGTGTAATTATTAATGTATAATACAATATAAATTAAATTATATAATAAATATAATATAATATAAAATAATATGTACAGTAATTAATATATACAATGTAATGTCACAAATTACTATTAAATGTTAAAATATTAAATATTATTAATTACTATGAAGTTACTGAATTTATTTTTTATTTTTATATCAAAAGAACAGCATTTATTTAAAATTATTTTTTGTAACATTAATGTCATTGTTTCTTGTAAACATTTTTCATTAAAAGGTAGTGTCATTTTGTGTATTTTGTAATATTAATGTATATTGTAATATAATATATTACAGTTATTAATATATACAATGTAATGTCACATTACTATTATATATAATAATATAATATGACAATTATGTGTGTACAATTATTAATACATACAATGTCATGTCACATATTAGTATTAAATATAATATAATATAATATAATATAATATAATATAATATAATATAATATAATATAATATAATATAATATAATATAATATAATATAATATAATATAATATAATAATTAATTAATAAAATGCTCAAAAGTTTGGGGTCAGTGAGATGTTTTATTGAGATTTTAAAGGTTAAATAAAATTTAAATGAATTACTGAATGTATTAACTACTATTATTTACTATTGTTATTTTATTTGATATTGCTTTATTTGTTTTATTTACCACATTTATATATGAAGAGATCTTTTGCAAAAATAAAATTAATTTTTTTAAACGTTTTTTTTATTATGTTATTAAAGTTTTTATTGCGTTTTATTGCGTTAGTTACCTGTACTTTTTTAGTTATTTATGTGTAATCAAAATAACCCAACAGCAGTTTGATTGAGATTAACTGAAATTCACAATAAAAAAAATGCTTTTTGAAAATTATCCGTTTCATATATTATATTCAATTTATATAATAATTTTTTAATAATAATTAATAATTTTTTGAGAAGGTACATTACTGTAATTATGGCTCATAGCAAGAGAAAATGGTCATCTGACCATCATACACTCTGAAAAATAAAGGTGCTTCATGATGCCATAGAAGAACCTTTTTGTCTAAATAGTTCCATAAAGAACCTTTAACATCTGAAGAACCTTTCTGTTTCACAAAAGGTTCTTTGTGGCAAATAAGGTTCTTCAGATTATAAAAAGGTAAGAAAGAGATGGTTCTTTAAAGAACCTTTGACTGAATGGTTCTTTGTGGAACCAAAAACGGTTCTTCTATGGCATCGCTTGAAGAACCTTTTGAAGCACTTTTATTTTTAAGAGTGTAGTTTGTTTTTTAATAAACAAAATGTTTTTGTTTTTTAAAGTTCTAATAAAAAACGTTTCAGAAAAATTGTGCACTATTTCAAGATGACTAATCCATTGTCAGTAAATGAGTGTCAACAATCATGTTTGCACAGACATTCAGATGTTCTTCCACTGAAGCTCAAGATGTAACATCTCAAATCATTCAGGGGAACATGTTTATGAGCTTTTGTTGAAGTATCTCCTGTTTTGCTGTCATTCAAGTAAAAGAGAAGCAAACCAAATATTGTGAGAGGCAGAAAACGGACAGAAGTGAAGTGTGCTGTGAGCAGCTGTGTTTGGTATGTGAGAGTTTATATTCCAGCTGACGGATCTTTTTACCTTCACACGAACACACACACACACACACACACACACACACACACACACACACACACACACACACACACTGAAGTGTTTAACTCTTATGTTGTGGAGAGGTGATGCTCCTCCCATCTGAGTCTTCCGGAGAAAGACACAGAAGCTCTTAAACTCTTAAACTGTGTCACTCCCTCTGCTGCTATTAACTTACCGCACTCCCCTCACACACTTTACACAGCTCTCTCTCTCTCTGTGTGTGTGTGTGTGTCCTTGGGTTTGTGTGAGGGAGTAGATTAGCTGTAAGTAGATTCCTCCTTTTCCTTCCCATCTTTCTCATTTCAGAGTTATGAGGCCATACAGCCAGAAGAGTGGGACTCATTCCAGAGCTCTGTCTCTCGCTCTCTGTCTCTGAGCGTTAAAAAGGTTTCAACCACAGATTCGATTTTTACATTTTCTGAAGCCGCTGGCAAAACTCACAACCAGAACTATGCTATGGTGTTTTAATGCATGGCCAAGTTTGTTATGGTTAAGTGTGGTTAAATCTGGCTGGTTGTTACAATAGATTTTCATTAATTGAAACAAAGCTGAAAGAAAATATAAATATTAGATGGCAAACAAAAGTGGTTGGCAGCTAACTGAAATAAGTAGCAGAAGTGCTCAAACAATGATAATTAAAATGAAAATTAGGCTGCATATAAATATAAAAAAAAAAGAATAATAAAAATTTAACAGAATTAGAAAACTAAAACAAAAATTAAAATGAGAACTGTTGGTGTTGTTAATGTTAACTAAAGCTGAAACAAAACTATATTTTAAACATATTTTTTATTAATTCAAATAAAGCTGAAATGAATTATGTATATTAATGTATATTAAAAAATATATTTAAAATGGGCAAATAAGTTGAAGTACTAAAATTACCAAAAAAAAAAAAAAATGTAAAAAAAAATAAAAAAATTAAATAAAAACGGTAATAAAATGAGAAACGTTGCAATGGCAAATAAGTTGAAGTATTAAACTACTAAAATAAAAAAGGAATAAGAATGACAAAAATACATTAATTACTAAAATAACAATAAAATAAAAACTGGGGGGAAAAATAAAATATATAAAACTATAAAAAGAAAAATTTAATAATTAATGATCACTATATCAAATGTATATTAAAAAAATAGACATTTAGGAATGTTGCCTTGGCAAATAAGTTAAAGTACTAAAATTACTAAAATAAAATAAATTAAAAAAAATAATTAAAAAACTAATAAGACTGACAAAACTATATAATTACTCAAAAACTGTAAAATCGAAATCTAAATATTAATAAACTATTAAAGTGTTTAAATATTATATAGATAGATATAAAAAATATATATATACAAAATAATGAAATTTACAAATGTTGCCTTGGCAAATATGTTGAAGTACTAAAATTACAAAAATACATTAATATTTAAATAAACAATAAAATAAAAACTGGAAAAAAAACCTTAAATATATAAAAATAAAAAAGTAAAATCTAAATCAAAATAGTAATAAATACTATTATAGTATATAAAATTATATAGATAGATGTAATAATATATTTCAAATAAATATATATATAAAAAACCCCCTGAAAATTAGAAATGTTGCTTTGGCAAAAACAAAACAGTGACATAAAAATTGAAATAAAAAAATACAAAAATACATTACTAAAATAAAAACTAAAATATATAAAATACATAAAAACTAAAATATATAAAAACAAAAAAGTAAAATATAAATATCAATAATTATAGTAAATAAATATTATATAGATAGATATTATAATATTTTAAAAATAAATCAATTACTAAAATAACAATAAAATAAAAACAAAATAACCCCCCTAAAAATCTAAATAAAAATATTAAGAAATACTATTATAGTATTCAAATACTAAAATAACAATAGATTTTTAAAAGACTAAATGCAATCACAGTCAAAGTTGTTTGGGGTTTGTTCAAATTCTTTAAAGAATTTAACCATAAAATAAAAAAAAATACTTTTTTGGCTCAACTATCCCTTTAAAACTAAGTAGGCAACAACTATGTTTTAGCAAACACCATTAAATCACTAAAAACACCACACCACAGTAAAATCACGCACACTGACACACTTGTGTTTTGAGCCAAAGCTAAGTAAAGGCCCAGCATTAGTGAGCTGATCTCAAGCGTGACATCGCTCAGGAAAGACCAAACCCCAAAACACTGAGTCACTAAATCCACTTTGATGAGGAGGAGAGGATGACAGGAACAAGCACTGGAGAAAAATCATTTCTTAAGCAGCAGATACCATCTAAGACAAGCCCACCCACACACACACACACACACACACACACACACACACACACACACACACACACACACACACACACACACACACACACACACACACACAAACACACACACAGTCCCGCTTTGAGAGACCTTTAATCAGTGAAGATTACCAATGAAAACAGGGCAGGACACTAAAAGCAGCCAAAACCCCATGAGGAGTGAAAATGCTCGTCTTCACAACAGTCACAGCTCTTTCTTTGATTAACCCACCCTTACTAGGGATCTGCGTACACTTAGACTGATTTGTAAAGGTAAAAGCAGGTCAATTTTATTTTATTCCTGTATGTGCCATTGAGAATACCTGCTAAATGCCAAATCAATTCCTCAATTTCAAATTTCAAACGGAATTGCAAATGTAAGCAGAATTAAAATGATTGTAAATTCAAGCAAATTCATGTAGCTCTATGTTTATCTAGAAAAGCAGAGGTTGCTGAGAGAGTCCTTAAATGTTGACCTGAAAAGTTTGATTTTTTTAAACAAAAGATAGAAAGATAGATAGATAAATAAATAAATAAATAGAACGATAAAATAATAGACAGAAGGATAGAATGATAAAACAACAACGATAGAACAAACGATAGATAGATAGATAGATACATAGATAGATAGATAGATAGATAGATAGATAGATAGATAGATAGATAGATAGATAGATAGATAGATAAAAAGATAGAACAATAAAACAATAGAATGATATATAGATGATAGACAGACAGACAGATAGAATGATAAAACGATAGCTAGACAACAATACAACAATAAAACGATAGATAGACAGAACGATAGAACGATATAGGTAGATAGATAAATAGAACGATAGATAGATAGATAGATAGATAGATAGATAGATAGATAGATAGATAGATAGATAGATAGATAGATAGATAGAGAGATAGATAGATAGAGAGATAGATAGATAGATAGATAGATAGATAGATAGATAGATAGATAGATAGATAGATAGATAGATAGATAGATAGATAGATAGATAGATAGATAGATAGATAGATAGATAGATAGAACGATAGAATGACAGAACAATAAAATGATAGACTGATTGATAGAAGGATAGAACGATAGAACGATAAAACAATACAGAACGATAGAACGATAAAATGATAGATAGACAAAATGATAGATAGATAGATAGAGAGATAGATAGATAGATATATAGATAGATAGAGAGATAGATAGATAGATAGATAGATAGATAGATAGATAGATAGATAGATAGATAGATAGATAGATAGATAGATAGATAGATAGAACGATAGAATGACAGAACAATAAAATGATAGACTGATTGATAGAAGGATAGAACGATAGAACGATAAAACAATACAGAACGATAGAACGATAAAATGATAGATAGACAAAATGATAGATAGATAGATAGATAGATAGATAGATAGATAGATAGATAGATAGATAGAAGGACAGAACAATAAAAATAGATATAGATAGATAGATAGACAGATAGACAGATAGAACGATAGAACGAACGCTAAATAGAACTAACAGACAGAATGAACAAACGAACATAGATATAGATAGAATGATAAAATGATAGACAACAAAAAAACAATAAAACGATAGAACGATAGATGGATAGATAGAACTATAAATGCTAGACAGAACACTAAAACAATAGATAGAACGACAGAACGATAAAACGATAGACAGACAATGATAGAACGACTGAGCGATAAAATGATAAATAGATAGACACAAGGACAGAACAATAAAATGATAGATAGATAGATAGATAGATAGATAGATAGATAGATAGATAGATAGATAGATAGAATGACAGAATGATAGAATGACAGAATGATAAAATGATAGACTGATTGATAGAAGGATAGAACGATAAAACAATACAGAACGATAGAACGATAAAACGATAGATAGACAAAATGATAGATAGATAGATAGATAGAGAGATAGAGATAGATAGATAGATAGATAGAGAGATAGATAGATAGATAGATAGATAGATAGAGAGATAGATAGATAGATAGATAGATAGAATGACAGAACAATAAAATGATAGACTGATTGATAGAAGGATAGAACGATAGAACGATAAAACAATACAGAACGATAGAACGATAAAACGATAGATAGACAAAATGATAGATAGATAGATAGATAGAGAGATAGAGATAGATAGATAGATAGATAGAGAGATAGATAGATAGATAGATAGATAGATAGATAGATAGATAGATAGATAGATAGATAGATAGATAGATAGATAGATAGAACGATAGAATGACAGAACAATAAAATGATAGACTGATTGATAGAAGGATAGAACGATAGAACGATAAAACAATACAGAATGATAGAACGATAAAATGATAGATAGACAAAATGATAGATAGATAGATAGATAGATAGATAGATAGATAGATAGAAGGACAGAACAATAAAAATAGATATAGATAGATAGATAGACAGATAGACAGATAGAACGATAGATAGAACGACAGAACGAACGCTAAATAGAACTAACAGATAGAATGAACAAACGAACATAGATATAGATAGAATGATAAAATGATAGACAACAAAAAACAATAAAACGATAGAACGATAGATGGATAGATAGAACTATAAATGCTAGACAGAACACTAAAACAATAGATAGAACGACAGAACGATAAAACGATAGACAGACAATGATAGAACGACTGAGCGATAAAATGATAGATAGATAGATAGACACAAGGACAGAACAATAAAATGATAGATAGATAGATAGATAGATAGATAGATAGATAGATAGATAGATAGATAGATAGACTGATTGATAGAAGGATAGAACGATAAAACAATACAGAACGATAGAACGATAAAACGATAGATAGACAAAATGATAGATAGATAGAAGGACAGAACAACAAAAAATAGATATAGATAGATAGACAGATAGACAGATAGACAGATAGATAGATAGATAGATAGATAGATAGATAGATAGATAGATAGATAGATAGATAGATAGATAGAAAATCTAATCTTTATCAGTGAGTGTGCAGAACTAGTCCAGCACATCAGACACTCATTCAGCAACAACATTCAGTCATATTCACTGAATCTCCCACACAACAAAATACATCACAACCACTGACTGCTTCACTGCAGACCGAGTTCACATCCGCAAAACTTTGGAGTACAACAGATTTCATGCTTTGAGAATCTAGGTCAAGAAATAGAGTGGCTCTGCTTTTCAGATGCAAAAACAGACCATTTTCTATCTTTCAAAATGATGACAAGCTATTAAACGTTCAGCGGTGCGAGAGACGTGCTCGACTCTGGGCTCTGACTGAGTGTTTTACAGATGCAGGAGTAATTGATATGTGTGCGGGTGCAGTGACACGCGTGACAGACGCTAAAAACACACGCGCTCACAGAGCTCCTGTCAGAGTGATCATCAGCGGGTGGCGCTGAGAGCTTTTCACATGTAGAAGCAGTTTCACGTGTGTCTGTGTGATTGTGTTTGTTGTGTTTGAGATTCTCGGTAAAACTCTTCGATAAGATTGTCAGACTGTGCGCTTGCATTAATTAGCGAGGTGAGATGCAAACTGTTAAAAGTGTCATTTTGACAAACTTTAGCACAAACAACACCCTGAGAACTTTGTGATTTTCAGGGTGAAACTGATATAAAAAAAAATATATATATATATATATATATATATATAATTTAATGTATGAGCTAGTGTGCTCTTCTGTATTCTTAGCAAATATTTGCTTATAATATATATAATTTTTATTATTATGATGATGATAAATGATCAAAAATATATTAGAATTATATAAAAAATATATATTATCAAACTGTATAATAAATATATATTTAAAAATAATATATTATATATTAATATTACTATAATAATATAAATAAATAATACATTATATAATATGTAACATACAAATATAATACAGTCAAATACTACTACTACAAAAAAAATTATATATATATATATATATATATATATATATATATACACACACACACACACACACACACACACACACACACACATATATAGACATACATATACACAATTTTATTTTTATTTTTTTTAGATCATGCTTTAAGGCTGTACTATAAAATAATTAATTAAAATTAATAAAAAATAAATAAAAATAAATTCCACATTTTCAAAAAAATCCTTAAATTTCCACAATGGACTGAGTTTTAATTATTTTTTTATATTAATTAATATTTCCTACTCAATTTATAATTTAAATATATTTTTATTTATTATTATATATTTTATAAAAAAAAAAATCCATGAAATACTTTAAGGCTGTACCATAAACTAATTAATAAAAAAATTAAAATATATAAAAATATATAATACATATATATTTATTCATTAATTATAAAAAAAAAAAAAAAAAAACATTTTCCAAAAATTCCTTATATTTCCACAATGGACGAAATTTAAAATTTAAAATGTTTTATATTAATTAATATGTTCTACTATGACTTACTGATTCAATAGAAAACACATCTATGCAAAAAAAAAAAAAAAAAAAAAACTGTCAAGCGATGTATGAGATTATGAACAGGCCTAGATTTTTCTTAATGCCATTTTCTCTGTTGATTTTGGGAGAAAATCTGCAGAATTCTGCAGAAAAATGTAAATATTTTATGACAAATAAAATAATTGAGAAGGCAGGGATTTGTGCAACTTTGAAGTGAATGATGTGAAGTGCTTTTTGCAAAGTTGCGTGCATGAGACAGACTATGAGTCACTGCTAAAACACATCTGAACAGACCATACAGCAATTTATCACAGCTGGACCTGGTATTATGAAGGGTATTAGGTACAATGGAGAGCACTGGAGGAAACGCTTCAAGTGAAAAGCGGTGAAAGCACTTTCCACAAATTGGGTACAAATTATGGCTTGACTCTTTTATAAAGTCAGTTTTGGTTCCTTTTCAAACAAAGGCTAAGTGAAAGGAGGTGCTTTACCTTCAGAAAATGTCATTCGTCCACCTGAGCAGGTCAAGCTATAATTTTACATGTGCTATAATAAAATACTCTACAGTAAAAATCAGGTAAAATAGATTATTCACTTTCTGACAAGCTATAGAAAGTGTCAGAACTATGTTGATTGCTGTGTGTCATAATTTTATGGAACAGAAGTAGCCTTTTATGATGTTCATTTTATGACTATTTTAGTTTTTTTGTCTATACAGTTGAATTATTTATGTCTAATTTTTTTAATAATTTTTTTTTTATTATTTTAGTACAACAAGTTAAACCAAATACAAATGTGAAATGTTGCTTTGGCAACTAGCTTAAAGTAATTTTTATATTTTATTCGTTTTCAGTTAATGTTTATTTTATTTAAAGCCAAGGAAATGTGTTTATGGTTTTAGTTTTAGTTAATTATAATCATAGTTTCACATCAGTTCACCTAGCATATGTAATCATCTTCTTCTTAAAGAGTTGCGATTGCTTTAAATACAGCTTCTTTTTTTAAGTAAAATGACAGAGAAACACAAAAAATATAATATATTTATATGCAATAGACAATAAAGATATGTAAAGCACATATAAACAACACAACAGCCAAGCAAATTTTAGGATGCAAATGTGACCCTGGACCACAAAACCAGTCAAAAGGGTCATTTTTTTATAATTGATATTTGTACAACATCTGAAATCTGAATAAATAAGCTTTCCATTGATATACGGTTTATGACATGACAATACTTGGTTACAACTATTACAATTATTTGAAAATCTATAATCTGAGGGTGCAAAAAAATCTAAATATTGAGAAAATTGGCTTTAAAGTTGTTGTCGTATATAATCACTATTTTTTATTATATAAATAATATTATTAATAATATACATTAATTCAGTTTAATATTAATTTGCTTTCATTTTAATGTAAATAGGCCAGAAAAAAGACAAATGAGAGAAAAAACTAAACAAAACAAGTACCTTCCTCAGTGTCTAATCTTTTTTTTCTGTTTTTATCTCACATTTGCTTTTCTGCAGTCTGCAGCCTTCTTTGCAACTTTTCATGTATTTGAATTATTATGGCTATACTTTCTGTACTTTTTAGACATGATTTTTGACTTCATTCTTTTTGTTTTAATGTAAAATGAATATGTTTTAACACAAATTTTACATTAATTAATTATTGAGTTCACCATATAATGGCACATTTGTGACCGTGGACCACAAAACCAGTTAAAAGGGTCAATTTTTTGAAATTGAGATTTATACAACATCTGAAATCTGAATAAATAAGCTTTCCCTTGATCTACTGTTTGTTATGGCATGACAATATTTGTAATTTGAAGGTGCAAAAAAAAAAAAAAAAAAAAAAAGAGAAAATCACCTTTGAAATTGTTGTTGTATATAATCATTATTTTATATTATATAAATAATATTATTAATAATATACATTAATTCATTTGAATATTAATTTACTTTCATTTTAATGTAAATAGGCGAGAAAAAAAGACAACAAAAAAAGCAAATGAGAGAAAAAACTAAACAAAACATGTACTTTCCTCAGTGTCTAATCTTTTTTCTCCATTTTTATCTCAAATTTGCTTTTCTGTCCTTTTTTGCCCTCACAGTCTGCAGCCTTCTTTGCAACTTTTCATTTATTTGAATTATTATGGCTATACTTTCTGTACTTTTTTAGACACTTCATTCTTTTTGTTTTAATGTAAAATGAATGTGTTTTAACACAAATTTAACACAGTTAAAAAGGTCAATTTTTTAAAATTGAAATTTATACCACATCTGAAATCTGAATAAATGAGCTTTCCATTGATCTACGGTTTGTTATGGCATGACAATATTTGGCTACAAATATTACAATTATTTGAGAATATGTAATCTGAGGGTGCAAGAAAAAAAAAAATCAAATATTGAGAAAATCGCCCTTTAAATTTTTGTTGTATATAGTCATTATTTTATATTATATAAATAATATTATTAATAATATATACATTAATTCATTTTCCTTTCCTTTTAATGTAAATAGGCAAGAAAAAAGACAACAACAAAAGCAAATGAGAGAAAAAACTAAACAAAAGTTTTTCGCCCTCACAGTCTGCAGCCTTCTTTGCAACTTTTCATGTTTTAAATTATCATGGCTATACTTTCTGTACTTTCTGACATGGTTTTTGACTTCATTCTTTTTGTTTTAATTTAAAATGCATAAGTTTTAACACAAATTTTACATTTTATATTAATTAATTATTGAGTTCACCGTATAACGGCACATTTGTGATCCTGGACCACAAAACCAGTTAAAAAGGTCAATTTTTTGAAATTGAGATTTATACAACATCTGAAATCTGAATAAATAAGCTTTCCATTGATCTACTGTTTGTTATGGCATGACAATATTTGGCTAAATCTATTACAATTATTTGAAAATCTGTAATTTGAGGGTGCAAAAAAAAAAAAAAACTAAATATTGAGAAAATCACCTTTGAAGTTGTTGTTGTATATAATCATTATTTTATATTATATAAATAATATTATTAATAATATACATTAATTCATTTGAATATTAATTTACTTTCATTTTAATGTAAATAGGCGAGAAAAAAAGACAACAAAAAAAGCAAATGAGAGAAAAAACTAAACAAAACATGTACTTTCCTCAGTGTCTAATCTTTTTTCTCCGTTTTTATCTCAAATTTGCTTTTCTGTCCTTTTTTGCCCTCACAGTCTGCAGCCTTCTTTGCAACTTTTCATTTATTTGAATTACTATGGCTATACTTTCTGTACTTTTTTTAGACACTTCATTCTTTTTGTTTTAATGTAAAATGAATGTGTTTTAACACAAATTTTACATTTTATATTAATTAATTATTGAGTTCACCGTATAATGGCACATTTGTGACCGTGGACCACAAAACCAGTCAAAAAGGTCAATTTTTTGAAATTGAGATTTATACAACATCTGCAATCTGAATAAATAAGCTTTCCATTGATCTACGGTTTGTTATGGCATGACAATATTTGGCTACAAATATTACAATTATTTGAGAATATGTAATCTGAGGGTGCAAGAAAAAAAAAATCAAAATATTGAGAAAATCGCCCTTTAAAATTTTTGTTGTATATAGTCATTGTTTTATATTATATAAATAATATTATTAATAATATACATTAATTCATTTTCCTTTCATTTTAATGTAAATAGGCAAGAAAAAAGACAACAACAAAAGCAAATGAGAGAAAAAACTAAACAAAAGTTTTTCGCCCTCACAGTCTGCAGCCTTCTTTGCAACTTTTCATGTTTTAAATTATCATGGCTATACTTTCTGTACTTTCTGACATGGTTTTTGACTTCATTCTTTTTGTTTTAATTTAAAATGCATAAGTTTTAACACAAATTTTACATTTTATATTAATTAATTATTGAGTTCACCGTATAACGGCACATTTGTGATCCTGGACCACAAAACCAGTCATAAGGGTCAATTTTCTCAAATGTATACATCAATTTAAAGCTAAATAGGCTCTCCACTGATGTATTGTTTGTTAGGATAGGACAATATTTGGCTGAGAAACAACTTTTTGAAAAACTGAGGGTGCAAAAAAGTTCTTAGCAATGCATATTACTAATCAAAAATTAGTTTTGATATATTCACAGTAGGAAATTTACTAAATATCTTCATGGAACACAATCTTTATTTAATCCTAATGATTTTTGGCATAAAAGCAAGAAATACAATGTATTTTTGGTTATTGCTACAAATACACCCGTGCTACTTACTTGGTTTGGTGGTCCAGGGTCACAAATAAGACATCTATTATTATTTTAAGTTCCAGTATGTAGTTTAAAAATGAATCAAAAACATAACTGGAAAGTACACCTGAGACTAAAATTATCTTCAAAACAACTTTTGATTGGAGTTTGTACAAGCTGTGTTTGTCTAATTAACTGCTTAAAGGTGTTGAAAAGAAGAAGAAAAGGAAGTGCTGCAAGTGCTGTAATGATGCATTCACACCATGTCGAAATTACCCGTAATTATGAGTTTCCAGCTAGTAAAAAAGGGTTCATTCATGTCCTTGTCAAACTTATAATTACAAGCTGGAAACTTTTTAATGAATTTTATGAAAGCTCTTCTCCCACTTGACCGTGGTCAAGCCTGCCAAAAAAACCTTCCCAGAAACTGGAGCTCACAAGCCGCTGGTTACAAAAGTGTTTACTTTTTCCTTTTTTAAGTGGGCAGTGAAAACTCACTGTATCCCTTTTCTAAATGCATTTTATAGATCTTTTTGTGTCACTTTAATAGTTTAATAGTTAATCAAATTGTCATAGATCTCTTGGTGAAATCAAAACTCCGCCTCTGCAAGCTTACATTCATCTGCATATGCTTTTGAATGCCACACCCACATCCCAACATCCAATCAACAACCGACACATACAACCAAAACCCTGCCCTACACTTTTTTCTTTTGATAATCTATTATACACTCAGATGTACATCCGAATACAATTAAATCAAGAAATGGTTTTACCTTTTTTTTTAAATGTTTTAAACTTTTAAACAAGCAATGCAAAAAATTTAACGAATCTATGCATTATTGATAAATTTATCATCGAATTTATAATTGGAAAAACACAAATCAAAGCAAAAGTGTCAATTATGAATGGTGTATTTCTACCATAAATAGTAGATAAAAAAAGGTTTAAAGCCGTATTCATCATAGTTTTAAATTTAGTGGTGTCAAACGATTAATTGCAATTAAACCCATCCAAAATAAAAGTTTTTGTTTACATAATGTATGTATAAATGCACACATATATTTATATTTTAATTTTTTTTACATGCATTTAAATACATATTACATATATTTAATGTATAAACATAACATTTTTCTTAAATATATACATGCATGTGTGTGTGTGTGTGTGTGTGTATATATATACACACACACACACACACACACACACACACACACACATGCATGTATAATCACATCCATCACATCCATCATGAATAATCACATCCAAAATAAAAGTTTATGTAAACAAGTTTTTGTTTACATATATTATGTAAACAAAAACTTTTACTTTGGATGTGATTATTCATGATTAATTGTTTGACACCACTAGTTAAAATAACAATAAATAATAACAAAAAATAACCATGTAAAAAACGATTTGTATATTCTATTTATTCATAAATCACTTCAGAATTTTATCGGAAAATTTATTTTCATTTTACAAATTATTATATTGTATTTATATTATATAAATATTGTAACTATAAATTTTTTATGTATTAAATTAATAAATTATTAATTAAAAATAATAATTACTAATAAAATGATTAAATTATTATATAATTATTTTATATTATATAAATAGTATTATTATTATTAAAATACATTAATTCATTTAAATATTCATTTACTTTCATTTTAACGTAAATAGGCAAAAAAGCCTGCAAAATAATATGCTGAAAAAAGGCAATAAAAGCAAATGACAGAAAAAACTAAACAAAACAACAAGTACCTTCCTCAGTGTCTAATCTTTTTTTTCTGTTTTTATCTCTCATTTGCTTTTTTGTCTTTTTTCACCCTCAGTTTGCAGCCTTCTTTGTAACTTTTCATGTATTTGTATTATTAAGGCTATGGTTTTGATTTCATTCTTTTTGTTTTAATGTTAAATGAATATGTTTTTAACACAAAGTTTACATTTTATGTTAATTAATTATTGATTTCACTGTATAGCAGAATATTTGTGACCACAAACCAGTCATAAGGATCAATTTTCTGAAATGTATACATCATTTTAAAGCTAAATAAGCTGATGTATGGTTTGTTAGAATAGGACAATATTTGGCTGAGATACAACTATTTGAAAATCTGGAATCTGAGGTTGCAAAAAAATTAAATACTGAGAAAATTGCCTTTAAAGTTGTCCAAATGAAGTTCTTAGCAATGCATTTTTCTAATCAAAAATTAAGTTTTGATATATTTACGGTAGGAAATTTACAAGATATCTTTATGAAACATGATCTTTACTTAATATTTTAATGATTTTTGGCATAAAACTAAAATTTACAATTTTGACCCATACAATGTATTGTTGGCTTTTGCTACTAACATACCCATGCGACTTATGGCTGGTTTTGTGGTCCAGGGTCAAATTTACAAACTCACCATAGACGATCACTGTAGCCGTGGTGCTTCGTCTTTTAGCAACGATGTTCTTAGCGACGCAGGTGTAGTTTGCGGTGTCAGAAAGCCGCGCCTGTTTGATGATCAGGTTATGATCGATAGTGATGTAGAAATTCCTATCATCTGCAGGATCGATAATCTCTTCATTCTTCAGCCATTCCACCTGCAGAGAGACAGAAAGATAAGAAAACATTAGAGAAATCCATACGCCTACACCTGATGGGCCGTTCCGGGACATGTAATATCAGGACGTCCTCATGCAATCCATGCCCCATACACGCATTCATCCCGCCTATGCGTCTGAAATTATCAAACGTTTTAATTAGCTTCAAAGCTAACTCCTCAGGGCAACACTGACTCAGAGCTTGAGCAATTTTGTAAAACGATAGCACACATTTTAGAAAAAAGAACATTGTGGAGACATTAAAAGGAAATTGCATGCAGGCAAAAGACTTGGGAGGATATTTTTAGACACAGTGTTTAATCACAAAAGTGGCCTGCTAATATCTCAAGAAAACACTGAAGGGGAAACAAGAAGCTGCAGGTGGTTTGGTTTATCTTGAAGAGCATCTCAAGGACGTCACAATATCTTTGAACAGACTTTGAACAGAAGCTGTTGCCAACTAATTTTCAAACACATTTTTTAATAGAAGTTTCATACAAGAGGATCTGCATATTTTGATCAGAATTTTACAGAAATTATGAGATATACTGCAGTAAATAAATATAATAAAAAATATATAACAACAGATTTGAACCAAATTAGTCACAAAAAATTGCATAAAAAGTAAATAAAGTAGTCTTTTTACAATGCTATTATTATCAGAATTAAATACTAAATGAAACACAGTTAGTATAATGGTAATGTATGTGTGTTTTACCTTACACTAAAATTACCATGCAAAAAAAAAATATATATATATATATATATAACAATATAGCTGCAAGCAGCGATTTCTGGGGTTCAAGCACTTAAGGCAGTTAAGCACATAAGGAAAAAAAACACTGTATTAACATGGCTGTAACCACCTTAATCAAAGATATATAGTGCCACCTATGGCTGAATTTCCATAAAATGTTGCATGATTGTTTATAATCACCCGTCTCATAAGCTCGCCTAGTTTTATGAGGTTTTGAGTTTTCATTAAGGATTTACAAAGTGTAAAGTTTAATATTTTTATATTAATCAATAATATGTCATTGTTCTAGATGGTCCAGAGAATTGTACTGCAGTGTTTTTTTTTTTTTTTGTTTTTTTTTTGAGGTTGAGTGTAAAACCTAGGAGTAGTTCGCAACAGTAGGTTTTTTTTAAATAATGTCAAACATTCAAAGAACAATTTGATTGACAGCAGTGGTCCTAGAGGTTGTTCAGAATCAGGAGATCAATCGTATGATGGGAAGATCTAGTGTATGCATGAATGAACGTTTTCTGCCAATGGAGGTCATGCACCATAGAAATAGTGTTTTTGAGTCATTTTTAACTGTTATAGTGTCAGCTGTTGACTATAGGTCAACTGTTGACCTAGAGAGTCCAGAGAATTGTACTGCAGTGTTTTTCCCCATATTGGACTAGGACTAGTTTGCAAAAGTAGGTTTTTGTCATCATCTCAATCATTTAACAAACATTTTGATTGACAGCAGTGGTTTTAGAGGCAAAGTTGTCCAGTTGAGTTCTATCATATTATATGAATATCACGCGTGTGTGCAAAAGACTGCGCAATGTACAATCGTTTATGCCCTTGACAAATGTGACATCACCCTCGCAGTGGCCAATTTCTTTCAAATTTCTCTTAGACCTTTGGGGCGTGAATCAAACAGGCCCACCGAGTTTCATTTTGATTGGTCTCTGTTAACCTCTTCTAACAGGTGCTCAAAATTAATCGGGCAATGGTGGCCATGTTTTTTGAGATATGCAAATGTCCTTATAGACCCTTGAGGCACTTTAGACCAAGATTGTGCATTTCGATTTTCATGTTGATAGGACAATGGTTGCGCATTTATAGATATCTCATTCCGTTCAGGGGTTATAGGCATTTTACTAAAAGTGGCCCTGCCCCCTTTCAAACGTTTTGGCGTCCCTTTGCGACAGTGAGTTTAACTTTTTTTGATAATTATTGATATTCACTCTCCAGTGAATCTTTTTTCACTGGTTTGGTTCTGATCAGGCAAAAAACAGGACTAGTTCGCAAAAATCTAAAATACCCATTCCATTTCAATAACATTTCGCCAGTTAGGCCTGCGATTGACAGTTTAGGAGTTATGAGAGATTTCGTACTTTTGTTCGCTGTAGTGCCCCCGTCAGGCCGATTGGGCAGAGGCTTGGTGACATTGTCAGTGGTGTGAGTACTACCATCCCTCAAAGTTTTAAGTCTCTATGACTTACAGTTTGGTTTGCATGATGAAAAAGAATGATTTCTAAAGGATCATGTGACACTGAAGACTGCAGTAATGATGCTGAAGGTATCACAGGAATAAATTACATTTTAAAACATATTGCAATAGAAAACAGTTATTTTAAATTGAAATAATATTTCACTGTTTTTACTACATTTTTGATCAAATAAATGCAGCCTTGGTGAGCAGAAGAGACACTATACTTTCTCCTGACTATTTTTTTCCACTGAGTTAACTGCAGTGTATCTTGAGATTGTTTTATGGATGCATTGCTGCCTCAAAATTGGTCCGAAATGAGGTTTCTTACAGGGCGATGTCATTATCCTGCCTACTGTTTGGAACAGCCAAGTCAATGACGCCTTAAAATGCTGCCTAGTTAGGCAGCTCACTAGGTTTTACAACAGAGATACACATTTCACCACAGAAATAGTTGAGAAGTCATCAGCTCTGCCACTCAACAATAACGTAGCCTTCGCATTAACAAGCTCTTGGCATATACATCTGATACATTAACACAGTATGTCAATCAAGCGAGTGAGACACGTATGTGTGTTCGCGTGTGTAAATGTGTCACAGCGGTGTACCTGGAGGCTGCTGAGAGCTCGTCTGGAGGGAATAGGGTAAAAATATCACCCTCTCATTGGCTCAGCAGGAGGGAAACTCACCCAATCAGCTGCTCACGCTCTCCAGCTGTGACAAACGCACTCACGCGTGCACACACTTCCATATGCATTTTACCTCATTACATCTAGCAAAGGTAACCCAAATCCCAGCTGTAAAACGAAACCTTCAGATTACTGTATTAGGTGCTATTGTCACCTCAACGTACGCGCACATTTTTCTACAACAGCATTATCAGAAAATGAGCGCCTTCACGGTCCCACAGGTTTGCGCGCACACACACACACACGCTCTTGTATGTGATAGTTGTTCTCAATATGCTCGTATTGTCATCCCGCTGTGCTTGTTAGAGAGCATATTGTTGTATACAACACCTGTTTCAAATATTCATCTACAACTCCGCCTGATTCGAGCTCGGAAAACGATGTACACAATTCTGCAGATGTAAAACAAGAGAGCACACGTACAGCAGTGGAACAAATACAAAGAAAAAAGATGATGAATGTAAAATGAAGGATGCATATTTCAGATTCTGCACTATTTACAGATCACTAAGCAAATTTACTATAAGTAAATGAAAGATATTGATCATGTGACCCATTTTACAGATCTGTTATTGTCGTTAACTATCCATCCTTCTTCAACGCGGAAGTACTGTAAGCCTATCTGAAATTTTTTAAAATATATATTACTTCAGCCAATTTCCAAGCCTACATTTCTCATTTTTAGTTTTAGTAGAAGTACTAAAATATGACCCTGGACCACAAAACCAGTCTTATGTAGCATGGGTATATTTGTAGAAATAGCCAAAAAATACATTGTATGGGTCAAAAATCATTAGGATATTAAGTAAAGATCATGTTCCATTAAGATATTTTGTAAATTTCTTATTGTAAATATATCAAAACTTTTTGATTAATAATATGCATTGCTAAGAACTTAATGTGGACAATTTTAAAGGCGATTTTGTCAATAGTTAGATTTTTTTGCACCCTCAGATTCAATTCTAACCAACCACACATTAATGGAAGGGCTTATTTTTTTTTAGCTTTCAGATATTAATAAACAGGTGCATCTCAATAAATTAGAATGTCATGGAAAAGTTCATTATATTTTAGCAATTCAGCTCAAATTGTGAAACTTGTGTATTAAATAAATTCCAGGCACACAGACTGAAGTAGTTTAAGTCTTTGGATCTTTTAATTGTGATGATTTGGCTCACATTTAACAAAAACCCACCAATTCTCAACAAATTAGAATATGGTGACATGCCAATCAGCTGCAAAGGTTTCCTGAGCCTTCAAAATGGTCTCTCAGTTCGGTTCACTAGGCTACACAATCATGGGTAAGACTGCTGATCTGACAGTTGTCCAGAAGACAATCATTGACACCCTTCACAAGGAGGGTAAAGCCACAAACATGCATTGCCAAAGAAGCCTGTTGTTCACAGAGTGCTGTATCCAAGCATGTTAACAGAAGGTTGAGTGGAAAGAAAAAGTGTGAAAGAAGAAGATGCACAACAAACTGAGAGAACCGCAGCCTTGAGAGGCTTGTCAAGCAAAATCGATTCAAGAATTCGGCTGAACTTCACAAGGAATGGACTGAGACTGGGGTCAAGGCATCAAGAGCCACCACACACAGATATGTCAAGGAATTTGGCTACAGTTGTCGTATTCCTCTTGTTAAGCCACTCCTGAACCACAGGAGAAGAGTAGAAGAAGAAATGGACTGTTGGCCAGTGGTCCAAAGTCCTCTTTTCAGATGAGAGCAAGTTTTGTATTTCATTTGGAAACCAAGGTCCTAGAGTCTGGAGAGAATTTATGGGGTATTGTCAAGAGAAAAATGAGACACAAGAGACCAAAATATGCGGATAAGCTGAAGGTAGGGGTGTGCGATATGACGATTTTTGATCGTGGACGATTAAAATGTCTCCACGATCTGCTTTTGAATAAATATCGTAGTATCGTGCTACAGTGTGCCTCCGTCTTAATATACTGTACATTCACTCACGGGACACTGCACTTATTCATATTCGCGATCACAAAAGTACATTATTTGAATGTGCTTCAAAGTCTTGCCGGTAAAATAACGCCATTTGGTCCGCGCGCTGTTCTGGCATGCGCTTCATGAGCGCGTAAACCTGAAGCACGTGCGCTAAAAGCCTGTCAAACAGCACCTGATTACTAAACTGAGCTATCTTTGCCGCTTAATTTGCTTATACTGTCAAAAACACGCAAGGATTACATTTAAACACAGTCGGTTGTCTAAAGTGAAAGTAAACAGTTAAGAGAAAAACGGATGCGCGTCTGTATACAGTAGATGCGTGCAGCTCTGTGACAGAACTAAACATGCTGCCGATTGTCATTAAAGGGACAGTACACCCAAAAATGTTGTCACTCACATGTCCTAAATCTATATTAATTTTTTTCTTGTGCTTAACACAAAAGAAGATATTTTGAAGAATGTGGGTAACAGTAGCTGGTCCCCGCTGACTTAAAATAAATAAATAAAATATATGGAAGTAACTGGGGACCCAGCAACTGTTTGGTTACCCACATTATTCAAAATAAGTTTTATGTTCAGCATGTTTTATGCTTAAAAAAATGCTAGAGTGAGTAAATGATGACAGAATTGTCATTTTTGGGTGATGATACGCTAATAAAACAAAAAGGAAAATCACTCACTGCTCTTGACTGAAGAACTTCAATACAGTTGCTTTAAATGTTGCTTCTATGTATAATTTATGTATACAATGTATATAGTGTTTTATTTTTATATTTGTTAATTAAATTTCTTGAATGCTACTGATAAATACACCGACTGTACCTGAAAATTAAAGCACTGTTTGTTTTATTTGTATAGTATGTGTATTTGTAACGTAGCTTATCTTTGTTCTTATTTTTTAAAAACAAAGAAAATAATGACAAAGATTTTTTTGTCTTCGCCCACTTTGGCTTAAATATTTGCCATTCTTTTTATTTTATATTTTGTTACCTTGTAAGGTTTTGGTTTTAAAATAGAAAAAATAATTTGGCTGTACTACTCAGACAACTTGTAAAAAAGTAAAACCAACATGACAAAGAATCGGGATAAAATCGTGAATCGTGATATTTCTTGAAAAAATCGTGATATGATATTTTTACCATATCGCCCACCCCTAGCTGAAGGCCACTGTCAAAGAAACCTGGGCTTCCATACCACCTCAGCAGTGCCATAGACTGACCACCTCCATGCCACATCAAATTGAGGCAGTAATTAAAGCAAAAGGAGCCCCTACCAAGTATTGAGAACAATATACAGTAAATGAACATACTTTCCAGAAGGCCAACAATTCACTAATAATGAAGTATTCTAAATTGCTGAGATAAATTGGTGGGTTTTTGTTAAATGTGAGCCAAATCATCACAATTAAAAGAACCAAAAGACTCTGTGCATTAAATGTATTTAATACACAAGTTTCACAATTTGAGTTGAATTACTAAAATAAATCCATGACATACTCATTTACAGTATATATACACCAAACTGAGTAAAGGATGAGTTGGAGCAGGCAATGAATTAAATGAAGCCTGTACAGTATATATGAGAACTACTGCAATGCTGTTGGAAAACCATCTGAATCATGATTTACCTACTCTATTTGTGTTTTTTCACAGTAATGTTTGTTAAGCAGCATCACTATAACGGATGCCAAAGTTAAGGCTAAAAAAATTATATAATACACCCTTAACCATAAAACGTAAACTTGCAACTTATTCCATATCATTGGTGTTCCAGACATCAATGATTCCTCAAATCATGTGTGCTGTTGTGGAGAGCTGTACTGGTACTTTAGTGATCAGACAGGCAATCTGATGTCTAACGGGTGAGGAAACAGGTTAAATATGACTTAAATTGAAGGAGAGACCTGAGTCATATATAGAGAGCCAACAAGTTTCCACAGGTAAACTCTACTTCCTTCAAAAGATGTAAAATTGTAGTTTTGATGAATTTACCACTACCAAAATGTGTAAAATAACAAAACTCACTGAATAAAAGTGTGTCCAAACTTTTGACAGGTAGTGTACTGTACGTTCAACCGTGTGTACACGGCATGTTTGTAGTGCTCTCTCTCTTTGAGCGTGACTGACATTTGCTCCTTATCTCTCACAGCCGTGTCTCTGTGAAGCTCACATTCGGCCCAATCACGGCTGTTTCTGGACGGCCTGATTTCGCTCTGCAGGGACTCGTCTGCTGATCAGGATGAAAGAGGCAGAGAGACGCTCTTCACGCACCTGCTCATTTTCTCCTGTTGGTGTTTACCGCCAGAACAGAGTTCCTGTACCCGGCGGGCAAACGCAGAATCAACAAGCAAACACACACAAACACACACACAGGCTGAAAGCAAAACCAATCAGGAAGTTTTGTGGAATATTTAAATATCTCTCAGATAATTGCTTTTTCTTGTGCCAGAATAGATGTGTGTATTTATGCGTACGTGTGTGTAGGTGAAAGATGTTTGGTTTTTAAAAATAAACAGAAAGTTTTATATAGAATAGAATATTTTGATCTGAAGGTTGGGAAACCTTCAGTTGGGAAACTTATTGAATGCGTGTGTCCAAAGGTTTAACAACATTAATGGCATTACTTGGAAGTAGAGTTGCACCAATACAGACACTAGTACACTTTTAAAAACAAAGGTTCCAAAAGGGTGTTTTTGCAGTGATGCCATAGAAAAACAACGTTGAATCATTTTAACCATTTTTAAAAACATTTAAAAAAATCTAAAGAACCATTTTCTACTATGTAGAACCTTTTCTGCATTTGAATGGATCCATGGATGTTCAAGATTCTTCATGAAACCATTGATGCCAATAAAGAACCTTTTTTTTTAAGAGTGCTCTCCTGTTCCACACTGCCTGTGAATAGTGCTGTGTCCAGACAAAGAAACACAGACAACAGAACAAAACATACTTCATACTTCATACGTCAGAAGCACCAGACTGTACTCGGCAAGTTGGAATTGCCCCTCTTTTTAGATACTGGTTTAGAAAACAGTCCTTCAGTGTTGTAAATACAACTTAACCACTGATTTCTAATTGTGTCCTCTTTTGGAAGGCCAGAGAGAGCACACTTCTCTTGCATGATATTGATTGCTGTTCGCTCACTTAGCAGATCATTTGGATTGAAACCAAATCGTAAATATTAAAAATTATAGGGGCATTCACTATAAACAACATTTATTTTAAATTCAAGCATAATGACTTTTTTTGAAGTGTATCTATCATTCTGCACCAATACAAATGTGTGCATGCATTGAGCTGCATGCATGTTTTGCTTGCTTGATGTTAATTGCATTATTTGAGTGCTTTGGAATATAAGTCACAGCATGTTTCGAATGATAAAAAACGTGACGTATTTGAGAAAATATGTTAATCGTTGTTACAAGATATATGTATAATCAGTGGTTCCCTGCATTATTATAGGAAAATGTCTTGTGATTACAGTACTGAGCCGCTGCAATAGAACATCTAATGTGCATGGTTTAATTAAATTAAAGATGACATATGATACAGCAATAAAATGAACAGTAAAAGTAACTAAAGCTTGTATAATACATGTTAATAGGCATAATAAAGTGTGAAAATAACTGAAGGAAACATCTAATTGCTAACTGAAGCCAACTAACATTATATATATTTTTTAGGTTTATGTACCCAATATCTTTAAAAATGACAAAAGCAATTAAAATACAGGTACACTTTTAAAAACAAAGGTTCTTTATTATAGAAAAATGTGCGCTATTCAAGTGTGTATGGAGTGTGGAAGCAGAATAGCAACGAGCAGAATAGTCACTTGCTCTTAAAATACTCCACTTTTGGTCAGACAGATTAAAAGTAATACATCTTTGATTCCACATTTGTTTGTGTGCACTCACAATAACAACGTAACATTGTGCTTTTGTAAAATAATTAAAACAAAAAGAATGCACTTTCTGCTGTCTCGGTCTCTGTGAACTTGAGCGTGAAACTTCGAAACTCTGTGTAGACTTGCCTTACAGAAATGAAAAATATATCTATAGAGAGTGAAATGTCTACTTTTAAATGAACCAATTCAAATGGAAAACAAATATTCTCAGATTATGTAATCCATATGAAACATGCATACAGGTGCATCACTACTGCGGAGATGATGAGTCAGTGTCACCGACTTCATCTCTTAAGCCGAAAACAAAAGCAAGCACTAGTTTATGAATAAATTATTAAAGCGTTAGTCCAGTCTTCTTGCTGTTTTTTCCTGACACATTCATAATTATTATATATGCCAGTGCGCTGTGGCAAGCTTTTTTTGCATGCACTCAAGTGCTTATTAGGCTATGTAGGCAATTAACGGCTCATTATTATGATTTATATGGTTTATTAATAAACATGCAACTAATAGTTGACTAATGCTTAAAATAAACGACTACTAGTCAACCAGAAAAATCTTTAGTCAAAGACAGCCCTAGTTTCCAGTAGCATGCAAGCTTCACATTACCAGGTACAATGGCAAATGCTGGATGGAGTGGTGTAAAGTAGCTGACAACAGACTCCAAATGTTATGGGGCTGTTTTTTGCGGGCAGTGGCTCGGCCGCTTACTTCCAGTAAAGGGAATTCTTACAGCTTCAGAATAAGATATTTTGGACAGTTTTGGACAGGCCCTTTTCTAGTCCAGAATGACTGTGCCCCAGTGCACAAAGCAAGGCCCATAAAGACATGGTTGGTTGAGTTTGGTGTGGAAGCCCTGACCTCAACCCCATCCAACACCTCTGGGATGAATTGGAACAGAGATTGCAAGCACAGCCTCCTCATCCAACATCAGTGCCTGACCTCAGAAATGCTCCGCTGGATGAACGAGCAAAAAATCCCACAGAAACACTCCAAAATCTCATGCAAAGCCTTCCCAGAAGAGTGGAAACTAGTGCAATGTTTTTTCAGATTAATTTTTTCTGAAAATTGCATAAAACTGATAAAAAAATACTGTTCACTTAAGCATACTGTAGCAGCTATTCATATTTCAACAACAGGAATCGGTTATTTTATTTTTACTTTAATACAATTGTTGTTATTATTGGTTGCACCACATGACGAGTGGTTGCTCCAAATGACACAAAGACCTTATATTATTAAAAATCTACCTAAAGAGACATGTGAAAAGTGCAGCACATGGCATTAACTGCAGGCCCCTGTTATTTCTGAACTTTTGCCCAATCTTGGCTGCTCAATTGACCCTTCGCCAGGTGTTTGATTAACACACAAATTGAATAAAAATCTATTCCAGATAATGCTAATTTAAAGTTTTTTATGTATATAAACCATCAAGTGAATATAAAACGAAACTAAAAATAAATCATCTTTGAAATCAGCTTGCGTATTTAGCGTATAGGAAGGATCGGCTCTGTTATTATGGTGGCACCACACAATATTTCATAAAATGGACGTCGGAACAAGTTTGTTTGTATATTATGATAGAAATATAAACACAAATGCTTTGAAATTTTATACAGGATTAAAAAACACTTGTGGAAATAATGCCAAATAGTGCAGAAAATTAATCTGAATAAATTAAGGTCAATTTTAAAGATGTTTCCAAAACTGAAGTTATAGCAGGACGGTCACACCACAAGATATTTTGACACTTTGAACAGAAAAATTAGAAACAACAACAACAACAACCACATGATATTTGGTCGCACCACATGATATATTCAAGTTCATTTAAAATTTAAAGATGTTATGGCTGGATGGTCACATCACATGATATTTTGACACCTTGAACAACAGAAAAATGACAAACAACTAATGTTTTTTAAAAAGTTAAAGTGAATACATACATGGAAGAGGTACTTCTTATATATGGCATAGTTTTTATGTATTTAAACCAAATTTGAACTCAAAGAATGCAATCACAGAAAATCTAGGTGCCTTATCATGGATGGATGGATGGACAGACTAGATAGACATACAGATTTCATAAGCTGTAATAAATAAAGCAATTTAGCTGTTCCTCTTTCTGTCATTCCATTTCAGATTCCAATTACCCTCCTGTATGTCACGGCCAATTCAATTCACACTCATGAATTGAAAGGAAGACGATTCTTCAATTCTGAATTTTGCACCCCGCACTGAATGCATTTGAACACTATCAGTGAAATCCGAGGTTGTTTCATTCTCCCGTATAAACACAGACCCTGCCAGCAATGCTACAGAAAACTCATTTAAATATTTGCTGAAGATCTTCTCCGCAGAACTCCAGGTGTGCGAGGCCCAAAAACACAATAACACCTCTAATTTCAAAGCGTCTTAAACCTTTTTATACCCACATCTCTTCAGAAAGGAAACCTGCGTCCTTTCACGAGCCCCGAAGATTGCACACGGTCTCATTGCGGATTCAAGCGAGCGTCTCCGAGGCCTCGCAATCAAGGAACGCTCCATAGGGGAAATGAAGTGGGCGGCTGTAATATATAGGCTTCGGTGAAGGTACATGAGGCTGAGCTCCCAGCAGAGGCTTATAAGAACTCACCAGCGCCGCTGAAGTGCTCTACATCTGTGCTAAGTGGGCTATCGTGAATTATGCAGCGTATTCAACGATCGCGCCAATGATCAGCAGCGTGCACAGCACGGCTACTGTAATCTCACACACCTGAGACGCTTTATTCAGCGATGCTGTGGACGTCTTTATGCAAAGGATGGAAGAAACTGATGGAGAGTTTGGGTGTAATGAGAGGAATAATCCACCTTGGCTACAACTTCTGCCTCGGTTATGTAAAATGTATGATATTGTCATGCACTCAGTAGGCCTATAGAAGTGCTAGTATAGTAGATAAAACATTAAACACAACTCATAGGGTTGGAAAATGCAAGCTTTCATGGACATCTGTCAATCCGAGTGACAGAACTGGCCATAACTGAGCACAGTAGTGGTTGCATAGGTGTAATAAAAAAGCATATTTACTCATTTATATTATATATTTAAAAGAGATATTCAAAATCTTATGTGACCCTGGACCACAAAACCAGTCGTAAGGGTCCATTTATTTAAAATTGAGATTTATACAAAATTTAAAAAGCTGAAAGCTTTCCGTTGATGTGTGGTTTGTTAGGATAGGACAATATTTGGCCGAGATACAACTATTTGAAAATCTGGAATCTGAGGGTCCAAAAAAAATCTAAATATTGAGAAAATTGCCTTTAAAGATGTCCAAATGAAGTTCTTAGCAATGCATATTACTAATCAAAAATTACGTTTTGATTTATTTACAGTATGAAATGTACAAAATATCCACATGGAACACAATTTTTACTTAATATCCAATGATTTTTGGCATAAAAGGAAAATAATTTTGACCTAAATTACATTACATACAAAATACATATTTTTGATGTATTTTTGGCTATTGCTACAAATATACCCATGCTACTTAAGACTGGTTTTGTGGTTTAGGGTCACATATTAGTAACAAACCAAAAAGGAAAATGGCAAAATAATAAAAAAAAATGCTTATTTACAAATTTATATTATATATTTAAAATAGTTATTTACTATCTTATATTAGTATCAAACCAGAAAAAAGGCCAAAAAAAAAAACAATGAAGAATTTAAAGCAAAAACTATATAAAAATAAATTAACTATTATTATTATTATTTTAATGTTTTAGGAGTCTCTAATGCTAATGCAGTAAACTGAACAGAAATATTATGAAATATTTTAACATTTTTATAATAATACATATTACAATGAAGAATTTAAAGCAAAAACTAAATAAAACAAATACATGTATGCATTTATTATTATTATTACTATGATTATTATTTTAGGGTTGGCAAGATTTTTTTATGCTTTAGAAGTCTCTTATTCTCACCAGGATTATATTTATTTGATCAAAAATGCAGACTGAAAAAAAAAATTAAATATTACAATTTTAAATAACTGTTTTCAATATAAATATATTTTAAAATATAATTTTTTTTTACCACCAAGGCTATGTAATGTAGTTTTGCTTACCAAGACTACATTTGATTGTTTTCTATTTTGATTTACTAGCTATGTAATTTTCCTCACCAAGGTTGAAATTATGTGATCAAAAATACAGTAAACTCAACCAAAATATTATGAAATATTATTACAATTTTAAATAACTTGTTCTATTGTAGTACATTTGAAAATGCAATTTATTCCTGTGATGCAGAGGTGAATTTTCAGCATCATTACTGCAGTCTTTAGTATCACATGATCCTTCAGAAATCATTCTAATATGCTCAAGAAATATTTCTCATTATTATTAATGTTAAAAACAGTTCATATTTTTGTGAAATCATTGATGGATTTTTTGATGAACAGAAAGCTCAAAATATCAGCAATTATTTTAAATCAATTTAATGTATGCATGATTAAAAAATAATTGTACTGACGCCAAACTTTTGAATGGTTGTGTACATCATCTGCATACTATCTATACTATCTTATATCCAATGTAACATTTAAGCTCGCAGCAAATCTGGAAAAAAAAAATCTCTCTATAAAATAAACATAGCTATAGCTCAATACTGTAAACATCAGAGTCCGTCCTGCAGATGTTAATATTCAGACTGTATTTTGACATCTAATAACACTCCAGTGGTGAAGGATATAATGCACAAGCCAACGCTGTTATTACAGATACCTGGAATTTACTTTCACCTTGAGCTCAAACAAACACAATAGATGAAACACACACAGAGAGCTTATTTTTCACACAAGAAAGAAAGTCATACAAGTTAGGAATGACAAGAGGGTGAACCAATGACGACCGAATTTTCATTTTAGTGAAAATGTAACACTTTTATTTGTGAACTATGCCTTTATGCTGCTCTTAGCCTGATCTGCTATCTCTTCTGAATTCACCATGATAAATCATATTGGATCATCTGGAAATAGCACGTTTCAAACAATCATGCTAGGCCACATTGAGCTGATTTCTTTTGTATCTGAGGAAGATAGCAAAAGTAGAATCAGTTTATGTCTCTTTCATCTTTCGGTGATCAGACGCCGTGGCTGACAGCCTCCTCCAGCAGTGTCGTCTGCGGGCCGAGGTGTGTGTGTGTGTGTGTGTGTGTGTGTGTGTGACACAGATATTTGAGGAACGCTGTGAAGAGATTTTTCTGTTTTCGCAGAGAACAGACAGAAAGATCCGCCCTGGAATTCGCTCAGCTGGATGAACTCTTTTCATGAACTTCTTAGAGAAACAAAACATTCATTCAAACATCACTGGGAAACGAAGCCTACTGTTACTAAAAATGACATTTGGAAATATATGAAAGGAAACATATTTAATTCCAGTACTAGATTTACCCATAACTATTATGGAATAATGGAATATTACAAAATAAATTAGCACATTTGATTAATGACTGAATTCATTATCTATTGGTTTAATTATATCAATGTGAGTGCTGGTCAAGCACTTCAAGCTAGATTTTGGAACGCAGTTAATATAGTGAAATATTATGAAATATTATTACAATTTAAAATAACTGTTTTCTATTTTAATATATGTTAAAATGTAATTTATTCCTGTGATGCAAAGCTGAATTTTCAGCATCATTACTCCAGTCTTCAGTGTCACATGATTCTTCAGAAATCATACTAATATGCTGATTTGCTGTTCAAGAAACCTTTCTTATTATTATTATTATATATGAAAACAGCTCAAGCAGCTACCAGGTCAACTTTAACTAACCATTTATACTAGCAAACCATCTACCTAAACCAGTAATACACCAGCTCTGGAACCCTTAAAAACTACCACATTAAGATTATGAATATGTACAAATACAAACCCAACAATGGATCATACAAAATGCATGTTTGTTTTTATTTAGTACTGACCTGAATAAGACATAAAGGCGTTTCAGGTTAGTACTAAATATAAAATAACATGCATTTTGCATGATTCCTCTTATTTTGGTAAAATAATTAACATTTTACAGATTCTGCAAAATGTATGTAAAAGTTAGACCTTAAAAAGTACCATGTTATTTAGAAAAAAAATAAAGATTTATTTTAGACTAAATATAGTTTGTTTTGATTTTTTTATATGCTTCCATACTGTACATCACACACACAAAAGAGCATTGAAACAATCATATTGTTCAAAAATCTGAATCCTGTTCATGTGTTATTGTGTTTCTGTAATTATCTGTGTCAGTAGATTACTAGTATAACAACCTCTCAGCACTCCCAATAACACTAAACTGACATGATAACAACATCACGAACATAAACTGGCACACACACACAAACACACACACACACACACACACACACACAAACACACACACACACACACACACACACAAACACACACAGAGTCTGTGTTATTGACTGCTTGGCATTAGCAGTCTCATTAGCATAATTGGCACAATTGCTGTTGTTAATTAAGTCAGTGAAACTACCAGTTGACACAGCCCCCCACACACACATGCTGTATCTGTATCCCACAATGCAATGTGCTCAATCTGACCTACTGTTTGTACTGTGATGGATAAACCGGATAAAAATATCACACATTTTCCCATTTCATATCTATTATTTGTGACCCTGGACCACAAAACCAGTCTTAAGTAGCACGGGTGTATTTGTAGCAATAGCCAAAAATACATAGTTTTTCATGAGTAAATATTATTTCGTAAATCTCCTACACTCTCAGAAATAAAGGTACAACAGGTGTCACTGGGGCAGTACCTTTTCAAAAGGTGAAATGTTGCACCCAAAGGGTCCATATTGTTACCTTAAAAGGTACATATTAGCAAGGCGTAACCAGGGTTTGAAAATTAGTGAGGTCCGAAGTAAGGTGAGACGTCTTCCTGCTGGCCGGTAACGTTAACGTTATTTGGCATAGTAGCCTATTTCATTCTGTAACAAACAGATTTAAATTATGCTATTGTTTTTGATAGTGTTATACATTTCTTTCAGATATTAACGATGATCACTGCGTTTGTCTTACCGATTGTGGTTTCTTCCTGTCAGCAATTAAGTTACAGATTTTCTATAAGCTTTTTTTATGAATGTACAATGTTGCCAGATATTGCTACGAAAAACAAGCAATTACAAAAAGAAAGAAAAATATCTGAAATAAGTTCAAAGCTTGTGTTTTGTAAATAAGATTAATATATCACTAACACTAACGTTAAACTTTCCACTTTATTAACGTCCCAAAGTGTCACACTAAATTGGAAAAATGAGTCAAAAAACACGGTGGATCTGGCAACAAATGGAGGCTGCACCCGCGCTCTCACTCAACACGCTCTCAAGCCCCGTTCACTGCGCTAGCTTCTCGCAGCAACATGAATTGCAAACACTCATGAGGTGGTTTAAACGGCTAAATAATCATTCAGAGAGCTTGGTATTTTATTTTTGAATATAAAAAATGACCGGTGACCTCATAGCTGGCTACAGCCGTGCATATTAGTACCTAAAAGGTACAAAAGTGTACCTTTTGAAAAGGTACCACCCCAGTGACAGCTATTGTACCTTTATTTCTGAGAGTGTACCTTAAATATATCAATCAAAACTTAATTTTTGGTTAGTAATACGCATTGTTAAGAACTTCATTTGCACAACCTTAAAGGCGATTTTCTCAATATTTTGATTGTTTTGCACCCTCAGATTCCAGATTTTCAATATCTCGGCCAAATATTGTCCTATCCTAACAAACCACACACCAATGGAAGCTTTTATTCATCTTTCAGATGATGTATAAATCAAAAAAATTACCCTTATAACTGGTTTTGTGGTTCAGGGTCACAATTTATTGGATTTGAATTGGATTAAACTATCAGTTTTTTATTTATGAAATGAAAATAGCCACTAACTTAATTGAACCTGCAAGGCCTGACATATTAAATAATCGTCAGATAAAAATTTTTTGAAACAGAAGAGTTTATAAAAAAAAAAAGAAAGAAAATCTATTAGTATTTTTTTTATACTTGATAAGGAAACAAAAAAAGACCCCCAGTTTTGTTTAGAGGATCAAACTGAGCAAAAATATGCAATTTGGTGCAGCTGATATTATTTATATAGTAAAACTAATTGAAATTCTGATGCTCGTCAGGTAAATCAATGAGATATTTATAACAGTATAGCAGACAACTTATATAAAATGCATACAAATATCAGTTTTCACTCTATCTGCCAATATCTTAGTAAGATGATATTTACATGCTTAGTTTTATGATCAAAGTAGTTTCAAAACATATAATGCAATGCAATACAATGATGATTGAGAGATGAACAAATAAATGTTCCCCAAAGCCTGATGATTTGATACTCACATTTTAATCTGATTTATCTAAAAATGATGTATGGATAATCAAGTAAAGCTAAGTTGCTTCAGTCCACTAAGGGCTCATCCTGAAGTATTACTAACATCATAAAAGTTATTCTTATGTTTACTTAGAAGTCAGTAATGATCTAACAGCAGAAACAGACCTGAAACAATTATACAATTGATTTTACAATATACTTAAAGGCCTTATAAATATAAACTATAAATGAGACGACAGAAAGCATGTAGGAGATTGTGTGTAGCAGCTAGGTTATTCAGCCAAATTGGATCAAAATGATATAGTAAAAGATTAAACATCAAATCTAGTGATGCCATGTGACAACAATGTAGCACATGACAGTTTGAAATGTATACAGTTGCAAGGTATATCTTTTTTAGTGTGAACTGTGCAGAATACTAGTCCTCCATTGAAAACATAGCCTTCAAATCTCCTTTTTTTGTCACAAAGCTTCTTATGTTCTGATCCAGCTCTGATCTCTGATCAGCTTCCTGTTCCTGCTCAGGTCGGAGGTGTGTGTGTGTGAGATCTGAGCGCATGTTTCAAGAGCAAATGGCTGCGTGAATATTTCAGCAGATAAAGTCGTTCTGTCTGCTTCTTTTGTGCCGGCATCAAAGTTCGACTTAAATAAAGACACAAGAGCGGAAAAATTCCTCAGCGCAGTTGGGCGGACGGGAAATTTATCTTTCTCTCTCTCTCACACACACACACACACACACACACACACACACACACACATGCAGACACAGACTGAGGGAGGGTTGGGGGCCGTTGAACAGACAGAACTGGGCCATCGGAGCATGTCACTGAGGCCCAAAGCTATATATACCTTTCATGCACACACGCACACACACACTAGACACTGTTGTCTCATGTGATAAGTGCATTAACTCAGCCATTAATTACTGGTGTTTGCTTAGGCAAGCGTCACTATTAGTTTTTTTTTTCCAGACATGAAGAATTCCTCAAATCACAAATTATTTTTCTAAATGATTAGACACATGATTTTCAACTGCTGGATGATAAAACCAGTGGGAAAAAAAGAAAAACAAATCCCCCAGATGGACATTGAAGAAGCCTACAGTTGAAGTCAAAAGTTTACATACACCTTGCAGAAACTGCAAAATGATTTATTTTACTAAAATAAGAGGGATCATATAAAATGCATGTTATTTTTTATTTAGTACTGAGCTGAATAAGATATTTCACATCAAAGATGTTTACATATAGTCCACAAAAGAAAATAATAGTTGAGTTTATAAAAATAAATTCAGGTCCAACAAATTCTTTGGTTTTTCAGCATTTTTGTGTATTCGAACCCTTTCAACAATGACTATGATTTTGAGATCCATCTTTTCACACTGAGGACAACTGAGGGACTCATATGGAACTATTACAGATGCTTCAGAACGAAAAAAAAAATGCATTCAGAGCCAGGGGTGAAAACTTTTGAACAGAATGAAGATGTGTACTTTTTTCTTATTTTGCCTGAATATCTTTTTTTTTTTTTTTTTCATTTATTACTGCCCGTCAGAAGCTACAGAACATACTTACATGCTCCCCAGCAGACAAAATACGTTAAATTTACCCTGATCTTCAAATTCAAACATTTTCATTCTGTTCAAAAGTTTTCACCCCTGGCTCTGAATGCATCGTATTCGTTTTGAAAAAGAATTTGTGGGACCTGAATGATTTTTCTGAAGAAGTGACTCATGAACAACTATCACTAAACAAAAAAAAAACAAAAAACAACAACAACAACTGTGGATCATTCAGGTAACAACACAGTATTAAGAATCAAGTGTATGCAAACTTTTGAACAGGGTCATTTTTATAAATTCAACAATTATTTTCTCTTGTGGACTATATGTAAACATATTTTATGTGAAATATCTTATTCAGGTAAGAACTAAATAAAAAATAACATGCATTTTGTATGATGCCTCTTTTTTTGGTAAAATAATTAACATTTTGCAGATTCTGCAAGGTATAATTAAATGCTTGACGTCAACTGTATCTATCTATCTGATTGATAGATAACTGAAAATGCATCTTTTAAGCAGTAAAGTTTCATTTGATGACATCTCTATTATTTCTTAATTGATTCAATGGGGGAAAAGGTCTTATTTGTACCTGTAATTATTTCCGAAACAAACATGATATTTAAATGAAGAACAAGTTCTCTGCTGAGATATGAAAGAGCAACTTTTGAGCAATAAGAGATGAGAGAGAAGCTAAGATGAGAGGAGAAGAGAGGAGAAGATAGGAGAAATGAGATGAGAGCTGTATTGAGCTGTTGTTGTGCTGCCTTGCTCTCTGAGGGCAGAGACGGTCATTAATCACAACACAGATGTACCGAGAACCTCCAGAGATCACAAACTCCACAGAGACACACAAACACACACACACACACAGTATTACTGCAGCTCTGTGTGTAACCTTTGATATCATCACTCTTATTTGTTATATTAATTGTCTCCAGGCAGTTGCTTTAAGAAGGCATCTGTTAAAACAAATGAATGGAAATATACATGAAGAAAAAAGGCCATAGGAACTAGGAATCCCTTAAAGGCCTCATATTATTTTCCACTGATCTTTGAAATAGAATAGAACATTCCGTAACATTCAGAACTGAAAATTCCAAAAAGAACATTTCAAAACTAAAGTGCTGGATTGTTTCATAAATCTGTTACAATGTATCAGCTAAAACTACATGTGACCCTGGACCACAAAATATCATAAGAGTAATTTTTTTTTTTTAATAAATAAGCTTTCCATTAATGCATTGTTTGTTAGGATAGAACTATTTGAAAATCTGTAATCTGAGGGTTCAAAAAAATCTAAATATTAAAGGGATGGTTCGGAGTAGAATTGACTTCATTGCTATGCACTCCGAAGCCCATGTAAATACCCCATCTGAAGTTTTTTTTACCTTAGTCAAACATTTATGGAGATATTAGAGTTTTTCGAATTGCTTGTTACAGGAGTGAATAGTACATGTGATATATCTCATAAATTGCACCACTAAACGTGCAAGTAATCTTACCAAACTTGTACAGTAGTGTAAATAGGTTATGTACTCACAAAACGCTGCATCAGAACATTTGTAAGTCCACCATGAGTGTTTTAAAAACACGTTTTAGCCGATCCCTACTAGTCTCAAAAACTACAAATGGCGACACGTCGACGTCACTTCCCTTACTACATCTGTGTGCATGTCAACTTGTAGGAGGACTTTTACGTGCTTTTTTCAAACCAGGGAAGTGACGTCGTTTTTGAGACTAGTAGGGATCGGCTAAAACGTGTTTTTAAAACACTCATGGTGGACTTACAAATGTTCCGATGCAGCGTTTTGTGAGTACATAACCTATTTACACTACTGCACAAGTTTGGTAAGATTACTTGCACGTTTAGTGGTGCAATCTACGAGATACATCACATGTACCATTCACTCCTGTAACAAGCAATTCGAAAAACTCTAATATCTCCATAAATGTTTGACTAAGGTAAAAAAAACTTCGGATGGGCTTCGGAGTGCATAGCAATGAAGTCAATTCTACTCCGAACCATCCCTTTAAGAAAATTGCATTTAAAGTTGCCCGAATTAATCAAAAATCAAAAATTAAGTTTTGAGATAGGAAATTTACAAAATATCTTCATGGAACACGGTCTTTACTTAATATCCTAATTATTTTTGGATTAAAGGAAAGTTGTTAAGAAGAAGAGTTCATTTGCAAAAAACAGATTTTCAAAAATCATGTTTTTTTTATTGTGCATTCTAATTAATCTCAAACAAACCGCAGTTGGGTTATTTTGATTAACTAAAAAAATAACAAAAAAGTACAGTTAACTAACACAAAAAAATATGATAACACAATTAAAAAAAATAGATTTTTGCAAATAAACTCTTCAAATATACCTGCGCTGCAATTAAGAAAAAATGCTTTTCTTACTTAGATTTTTGTCTTATTTCCAGCCAAAATATCTAAAAATTCTTAAACCAAGAAGGATTTTCTAGACGTGTAAAAATTGTTGTCTTGTTTTCATGAAAATCAATTCAAAACTAAGTGCATTTTAGCTTGAAACAAGCAAAATAATCTGTCAATGGGGTAAGAAAAATAATCTTGTTTTCAGTTTGAAATAAGATTTTTTTGCTTACCCCATTGGCAGATTATTTTGCTTGTTCTAAGCAAAAACGCACTTAATTTTGACTTGGTTTTTTTTCTGAAAACAAGATCATTTGTACTTGTTTATAAGATCCTTCTTGATTTAAGAATTTTTAGATATTTTTGCTGGAAACAAGACAAAAAATCTAAGTAAGAAAAGCATTTTTTGCAATGCAATTCAAACTGTCTGAATAATTATTGGTCCCAAATTTGTATCAATTTTACTGGTAGTCCACTGTATGAAGAATTTTTAAGTATAATATTTCACAGTTGACTTTACTTTGCCATCTTCACTCACATAAATGAACAATAATGTCCTGCACCCACTAGTAAAAAATGTCTGAATAATTTTTGGTTTGACTGTATATATATATATAATATATATAATATAATACTAAACGTGAAATGTCCTCAAATAGCCTGATTGAATGATACGGTTGGGTTTATGAATGGATAGAGGGATGAAACACAGAAAGGGAAGTGAAAAATTTGAGAGCCGGAGAATGAAAGCATGTTGAGATAAATGACAGCTGCAGACAGCGGGGCCAGATTTGCGGTTACGGGTCATCATGGAGATCAGGTGCGTTTAGTGTGTGCGATTCGTCCCTTGAGTCCTGCATAATGAACACACACTTCCCCACGAACGCCACATGTTAAAGCACTCACACACACATACTGAAACACTTCCTCCTGACCTCTACGCTCGCTTGAGAGCTTAAACACAGCTCACACACACTTAGCTTCACCTTGCCAACCTTCCTTTAAAATAAAGCTTTGGTAATGCTTCTTTGAAGCACTTTAGGTTCAGCAAAGAATGCAGCTCCTGTCAAAAACATTTTTGCATCTATCAATATTGATTCTAGGTCAAAACATTTCACTACGTAAACTGAAACATTCAGCACTGATTTAGTGCTCAAGAAAACGATTTTTTCAGGATTCTTTGATGAAAAGCTCTTTTAGAAACTGACATGTTTAACATTGAAGTTTTTACTAGCACTTTTGATCAATTTAAAGTGTTTTCTTAATAAATAAAAGTATTCATTTCTATTAAAAAAACATTGTGTACTGTATATAAATCATTTTTAAGTATCTGTACGTTTAAAATTGAAAACTGTTTTTGTTTTATCTAAAATGCTCTATGTATTTTCTTACCAGAAGAGACTGGAGCTATCTGTCACCTTTTTTTACTCTAGTGAATATTTCTCAGGGTAACTGTATATTTGAAAGTCAATTTCAGTTTTCTTATTAAAGTCTGGGCTGAAAAAAACTATTGAACACTTCCACTGTTATTGCCTATATGACAAAAAGTTACAGTTCATTGAACATATGCTTTATTTATGGCATGCCAACAGTGGGGCATGTTGTCACAATATATGGATTTTTTTTAAACAATGGAAACCTGCTATTAAAGATTGCTATTAAACATGAAAATATTTTCGGAAGAAAAAAAAAAAGAAAATAAATAAAGATTAAAATAATGCATTATGTCTCACCTGTGCAATTTCAATACTAACGTAACATTTTAATGAATCAGCCAGCTTATGTAATTAATTCACTCCATTAATTTGATTAATTGACAGCACTAAAATGAAATAAATATATAAAAAATAAAGATGAAAAATATAAACATTATTGCAAAATTAGAAAATTAAATTAATAATTCATGACCTGTATGTAATTTCACTAACATAACAATTGAATTAATTAGTAGGCATATCATGTAGGCCTAAATAATTGAGTCCATTTGATTAATTAATTGACAGCACTAAAAAAATAAAATAAAATAAAATAAAATAAACCTGTAACATACAAAATCTTTAGACCAGCATAAATTGTGAGTATGTGAATAACAAATTGCATGAAATTACTACATAGAAAACACGTGACAACCTTCATTGGTGACCCTGCACCACAAAACCAGTCATAAGTGTCAATTTTTAAATATAATGAATAAAAAATAAGCTAAATTAATAAATAAGCTTTCCACTGATGTATGATTTGCTATAACAGTACAACACTTGGCTGAGAACCAAATGATTCCAGAAAAATCTGGAATCTGAGGGTGCAAAAAAATCTAAATATTGAGAAAATCGCTTTGAAAGTTGTCCAAATGAAGGTCTTAGAAATGCATATTACTCATCAAAAATTAAGTTTTGATATATTTATGGTAGGAAAAAAAAATTGAAAATTAAATTAATAATTCATGATATGTAATTTCAATACTAACATAATGTTTTAATTACTCAGACAGCATATCATGTAATTAATTCAGTTCATTTGATTAATTAATTGACAGCACTAAAAAATAAATAAAGATGAAAAATATAAACATTAATGCAAAATTAGCAAATTAATAATTCATGACCTGTATGTAATTTCACTACTAACATAATTTAATTAATTAGTAGGCATATCATGTAGGCCTAAATAATTCAGTCCATTTGATTAATTAATTGACAGCACTAAAAATAAAATAAAATAAAATCTGAAAAAAAAAAAAACTTTAGACCATTGTTTTGGCCAGCATAAATTGTGAGTATGTGAGTAACAAATTGCATGAAACTACTACATAGAAAACACATGTGACAACCTTCATTGCTGACCTTGCACCAAAAAAAAAGTCATAAGTTTCAATTTTTTTTATATAATGAATAAATGAATAAATAAGCCTTCCACTGATGTATGATTGTTATAATAAGACAATATTTGGCTGAGACACAACTATTTGAAATCTGGAATCTGAGGGTGCAGAAAACTCTAAATATTGAGAGTTTTTAAATCGCCTTTAAAGTTGTCCAAATTAAGTTCTTAGCAATGAATATTACTAATCAAAAATTAAGTTTTAATATATTTACAGTAGGAAATGTACAAAATATCTTCATGTAACATGATCTTTACTTAATATCCTAATAATTTTTGGCATAAAAGAAAAATCTATAATTTTTTTTGTAGCTATTGCTACAAATATACCTGTGCTACTTAAGACTGGTTTTGTGGCCCAGGGTCACACACACACACACACACACACACACACACACACACACACACACACACACACACACACACATATATTTATACATATATATATATATATATATATATATATATATAAACACACATTTGTGTAATTGGACAGCCAACTGTGGCAATTTCTCCATGTGACAACTAGCCCCAGTCTTCTTTCCAAATGTACTGTGTCAGGGTTAAAATAATAGTGTTTTAGGGTTAGGTTTTGGGTTAGTAATTGCTTTTCCAGTGTCGATGGTGGTTAGGACTTATTGGGTGTGCGGTTAGAGAATATAATCTAACGGCATGCCTTACACCGCTACTTGTTGGGAAAAATAGCTTGTTAGTAGAAAAGCTGCTCTATTTGAAAACAGCTAAGCTGCTGTCACGCTCCTGACAAATGTAGTTAAGTTGGAAACACTGCTTGTTTTAGCTTCTCCTTAGCGCTGCTTCTCACACGCGTTCAACAGAAAGCTGCAAAACAGCTTCCAGCGGCGTGTTTGATGCTCCTGCAGCCTCACAGTTACAGGAATTAATATCTCCTTCATTAGCTCAGAGCAAAAGCACTTTACTGTGTTTTATGCTAATGAAGATGGAGATTGTTTACGGTAACAGACTTTTATGGCGTGCCATTAATTAAAAGTGCTGATGTTCTGTATGTTGGTAATGTGTCAGCGGGTGTGTAAATTTCACAAATGCATCTGGAGACCGAGTGAGTTATTGTGTCTGAGTCGAGTTAATGCAGTACACATGCTGACACGCACATTTTGACATGAATGCACAACGCACACGGCAGGTCAAAGTCATAAATTAATATCTGCAAGTATGTGTCCATTGACTAATAACGTTTGAATATGGCTTATAACTGTGCTAGTTTATGCATACAAATGCATGCATTTGTTCATCTTCATCTTCTCACCAAGGCTGAATTTAGTTGATCAGAAATACGGTAAATACAAACTTTTTGAATGACAAAAACAAATACGAAGTCTCTTCTGCTCACCAAGCCTGCATTTATTTGATCCTAAGTACAGCAAAAGCAGTCATATTGTGAAATATTTTTACTATTTAAAACAACTGCTGCTAATTTATTCCTGAGATGCCAAGCTAAATTTTCAGCATCATTACTCCAGTCACATGATCCTCAAGAAATCATTCTAATATGCTGATTTGCTGTTCAAGAAACATGTTTTATTATATTTTCATTATCAACGTTTTAAAAAGTTGAGTACATTTTTTCTCAGCTTTTGTAACATTATACACTATACCATTCAAAAGCTTGGAGAAATAAATAATAAATAAAATAATACATAAAATTTTAATAAAAAGTTTTTTTTATTTAATTAAAAAAGACATTTATAATGCTACATTTCTATTTCAGATAAATGTTCTTTTCAACGTAATAATAATAAATGTTTTTTAAGCAGCAAATCAAAATATTAGAATGATTTCTGAAGAACAACTGACTGGAATAATGATGCTAAAAAAATCAGCTTTGAAATCACAGGAATAAATAACATTTTAAAATATATTTACATAGAAAACATTCTTCTGTACTATTTGGTTCAACTCATCACTCATCTCCATTTTTAAAATTATTAAAATTAGAAAAAAACATAATATTATTTAATTACTGATTTTCCTGTACTCTCTAGTTCAACTCATCCTTTTCTGTTTTAATCATTATTATTGTTATAAAAAAAAATAACGCTGGAGAGTGATTAATCGCGATTAATTGCATCCAAAATAAAAGTTTTTGTGTACATATTATATGTGTGTGTACTGTGTATATTTATTATGTATATATAAATACACATTTATGTATATATTTAAGAAAAATATGTTTATATATTAAATATATTTATATATAATAAAAATTCTATGAATATTAATATATATGTAAATACATGTAAATATTTTCAAAATACAGACTGTGTGCTTATGTCTTTATCTATACATAATAAATATACACAGTACATACACATAAATTACATAAACATTTTTTTTTGTTCGGTTATGTCAAAATTAGAGCTAAAATATTTGAGCAAATATTTATATTTTTATTTAATATAAAATATATACAAGTGTTCATACAAATGCATTCAAATATTTTAAAAAATATATACATATGTGTGTGTAATTATATATGCAAACATAAAATTTTAGCTTTAGTCAAAATTGACACAGCATAGACAATATTTAATATTAATAATAATAATAATAAATAATAAAATAATATTTTAATAATTTTAAAAGATTAAAACGAATGATAAAAATAATAATTTTAAGAATTTTACTGATTTTCCTGTACTATGTTTTTGTCAAAATGAACAGTGCATAGAAAAAAAATATTTCACAATATTACTGTATTTTTGATCAAATACATAATACATGCAGCCTTTTTTTTTTTCAAAATGAAAAAAATCTCACCCACCTCAAACTTTTGAACTAACTGACTAAGCATCTATAATTTTTTCTAGTAATTACAGGGATGAAAAAAAAAAAGAAAGAAATGGCAGCATTTCTGAGAACGAACCATATATTTATGAAAAGTGCAGCTTGACTGTTTAAATGACTTAAACTGCTTTAAATTATGAGTATCTGGGAGTTTAGAAAGCCACAGTTCCAGAGCAGCTTTAACAACATTAGTATGAAATACAGTTTCACTCTCAATAGTGTGTGTGTGTGTGTGTCTCTAGAGTGCTTCAAGTGTATCTGCATGTGTGTTTCCCACCGCGTCTTGATGGTTTCTGCAGACTTTACGGATGTTATGAATAGCACACCATTCATCGTACAAATACAGCTCCCTCAGTATATAAACTCCTGCCACTGTATTACACTTTACACACATGTGTCTGTCTGTGTGTGTGTGTGTCAGAGGCCAACAATATAATTGTGAGTGTATTAAGTGAAGGTCTTTGGTCTCTAACTATGGCCTCCGGTGTGTCCAGGTTAACCTGTATGTATATTATATCCTATCGCCATGGAAACAGTGTGATTTTAATGAGGGCTCCGTGATTGGCCGGGTCTCTGTTATTTTTGGCCGTTCTGGCTCCCTAATGGCCGTGGCTCACGCTGTGGGTGTTCAGAAAATACGCCCGCTGGACACAGAGGTCACTCGCTTGCATTGTTCAGAAAGAGCAAATGATATTTACATAAAAAAATGTATATCCTGACCGGGTCACGGTGTTCCCAGCACCCTCCGGGAACATGCGGGGACGGTACGGAGGTTTTTCAGTCTAGACGGAGTCAGCGAGCAGAACAGAGAGATATTGCAGCACTCGGTGGAATTCACATGGCTCTTCTTCACATCTCAACTTACTCGGCCCGAATGTGTGTGTGTGTGTGTGTGTGTGTGTGTGTGTGTGTGTGTGTTTGTGAAGTGTCCTCTGGGAGCCGCAGCTGTCGTTTGTGGGTCTTCTGGGAACCCTCGACCTCTGGGTCAAAGTCAGGAGCAGAAACGACTCTGACGGCTTTGAACACACGTACTGTGTGATGACAGACGAAGTTCAGATGCGCACAAGAGCATACACTACATACACACTGAGGTTTGGACACACCGTACGCATTGTAGAGAAACAGGAAAGTCGAATGATGAAAAATAAATGAAAACTCTGATATTTAAGCTTTTTCAACACTCCAACCTCATGAGGTCAGAAATAAATCATAAATATAGATTTTAAGGAATTACTGTTTGGAAAGTCTCATCATTTGTACTCATCTTCCTTTTTATTATTAAAATTCTAAAAACAATTACACAAGTACAAAATTAATCATGTTATAACTGTATTCATTTAATGATTGATTTTCCTGTAATAATAATAATAATAATAATAATAATAATAGAAAATATAATGCTATTTAAATAATTTTAAAAGATTAAAACAAATTATAAAAATAATTTTAATAATTTGACAACTGATTACACAAGTACAAAATTAATCATGTTATAATTATAATTAATGATTGATTTTCCTGTATCTCAGCTATTCTTTTTTTCTTTTTAATCATTATAATTGTTATAAAAATTATAAAAAATATAATTTTATCATATAAATATTCTAAAAAAAATTAAAAGTATAATTAGAATTAATAATAATTATAAAAATAATAATTTTATGAACTTGACAGCTGATTTTCCTGTACTATCCGGTTCAAAAATTCCTATTCTGTTTTTTTTTTTTTTTTTTTTTTACAATAACAAAAGTGACAGTAAAAGTGAAAAGTGAATACATTTATTAATTTAATGATTGATTTTCTTGTACTATACTGTTCAATTAATATTTTTCTGTGTTTTTTATGTTTTCAAAGCATAAATACATGGAATAACAATTCATAATAGTAAATATAATTAATTATAGAAATAATAATTTTATTTACTTGACAATCTGTTTTTTGTTTAAAAGGGCATAATTAAAATAATTAAAAGCGACGAAGCCAATACATTTATAAATTCATCAAATGTTTGTTTTTTATGTATTATAATGAAAAATATTTCATAATAATAATTAATTATAGTTATATAAATTATTCAGTTTTTTATTATTGAAATAATTAAAAGTGACAAAAATCTATGCTTTTATTTAATAAATTAATGTCAAATTAATTTAATATTAAATTTATTAATTTTATGACTGATTTTGCTGTTCTATACGGTTCAAATAATATTTTTCTGTTTTTAATGTTTTTAAAGCGTAATATAATGAATAATAATGAATAATTATTAACATAATTTATTATAAAAAATATAATTTTATTTCATTGATGAATGATTTTTCTGTACTGTCTGGTTCAAATCATCCCATTATTTTTTTAATTATTAAAATGATAAAAATGTTATTATAATAACTAAAAGTGACAAAATTAATATATGTATTAATTTAATGATAGATTTTCCTGTCCTGTACAATTCAAATAATATTTTCCTGTTTTTAAAGTGTAATATAATGAATAATTATTATCATAATTTATTATATAAAAATATAATGTTATTATATTGATTAATGATTTTCCTGTACTGTCTGGTTCAAATAATCCTATTCTGTTTTGTAGTAATTCCAATTATAAAAAGTGTATTATTAAAATAACTAAAAGTGACAAAAGTATTGAATTAATTAATTTAATGATTGATTTTCCTGTAGTATCTGGTTCAAATCCTCCTATTCTCTTTTTAATTATTACAATTCTAAAAAATGGCAATAATTTCAAATAATTAAAAAAAATGAAAATAATTAAAAGTGACATTTAATTGTATTAATTTAATGATCAATTTTCTTGTACTATACAGTTCAAATTATGTCATATTTTTGTTTTTTATTTATTAATACTTTAAAAATCCTTAAAATATAATAAATTGTAAAACTAATTATAAAATTATTAATTTAATTAATTTACTATCTTGTCCAACTCATCAAAATAAAAATAAAATTAAAAAAGACTTACAAATGTAACATTTTTAAAATATTTTAAATATAGAATTATATGTTTATAGGCACTTTAATATTTGTCTGCAAAATTAATTAAAAAAAATGTAAGTATATTCAAAGGTTTTTAAGATCATGGAAAACACGTGTCTAAACTGTTAGACAGTAAATCTGTCAAGTAACTGTTATTCTGCCTTCCATTTACACTTTCACACTTCTTCTCTATTTTTACACAGTTCATGAGACCTTAGAGTTCAGTGGAACTGACACTTCTCAACGAACATTTCTGCATTACTGCATTATATAAAAAAGTGAAATCTGGATTCAAATGATGTGCAAGCTTTTCTCAGAAAAAAACTCACATTTCTGAGCCACTTTTTCTATGATATTTAACCAGCTGCTCTCAAGGAGCCAATTCTGCTCAAGTTCTAACAGGTGTCCTCACAGAATGTGTTCATATAGTTCATTATATTAACATCCACAAAGATAACTTTGTATCTTTTTGTTTCCATTTTGAATAATATATCTATAGTTTTTATATTTTGGAAGTGACTGTTTTGCATCAAGATAACACGTTACTTAAGCTAAAGGATCTGTATATGCATAGTAAAAAGGCTCATCCTTTTAATTTGTTTTTACACAAAATATGTGTAAAAATATGTATGTCTCCATCAACGTTCAATAAAAAAAGAATGGATGCAAAAGTACACTTACCTATCTGGTTCAATGCATCTTCTATTTTTAAATGTAAATATTAATATTAAACTAATATTTAAACAACTAACATTTACAAAATGAATCATAAAATGTATAATTTAATTAATTTAATGACTTATTTCCCTTTTCTGTTTTGGTTTTAATAATTGGAATTATAGAAATATAAATCATACATAATAAATTCTGAAATAAATATTTGTATTAATTTTAATTAACTATATTGATTTTCCTTTTCTGTTTTGGTTTTAATAATTAAAATTATAAATATATAAATCAAGTTATAAAATAAATATTTTATTAATTAAATTATTTATTTTCTGTACCTGAATTAACTCATCTTATATTTTTACATTTATTAAAACTACATACAAATTATTTGATTAATTTAATGACTAATTTTAATGACTAATTGTATTAATTTAATGACTAACAAAAATTATAAATATATAAAACCAATTTTTTTTTCTGTAATGTCTGCTTCAACTCATCTTCCATTTGAATATTATTAAAATTAATTAAAAAAACAACAATTACAAAATTAATCACAAAAGTTCTTATAATATTAATTTAATGACAGATTTTCCTGTTCTCTATACTTTTTCTTTAATCATTAAAATTCTAAAAAAAAAAGTTTTAAATAATACATTTTCCTTTTCTGTTTTAATTTAATTTTTGTTTTTTCTGTAATATCTGGTTTAACTCATCTTCTATTTTTACATTAATTAAAATGACATAAACATTAAAACAACTAACATTTACAAAATTAATCATAAAAGTTATAATTTACATTGTACATTATTACATTATACAATATTACATTATTACATTTTCCTTTTCAGTTTTGGTTTAATTAATTAAAATTATAGAAACATAAATCATTGATAATAAATTATTGATTTTCCTTGTCTTATTGATTTCTCCTGTTTTGGTTTTAATAATTACAATTATAGAAATGTAAATGATAAATTATAAAATAAATAATTTTATTAATTTAATTCATTTTTCTGTACTTTATTCCTATTTCGTTTCTTATTAATTTATATTTGATTTGATACTCCTTTTCTGTTTTGGTTTTAATAAATCCATTCCATTTTTTTAATTATTAAAACAACATTAAAAAAACTAAAAATTACAAAATTAGTCATAACAGTTATAAATGTATTATTTTAATGACTAATTTTTCTTTTTTTTTGGTTTAGGATTTAATAATGGAAATAATAGAAATATAAATCATAAATAATAAATTACGAAATAAACAATTTTATTAATTTAACTATTAATTTTTTTGTACTACCTGGTTCAACTCATCCTCCATTTTTTAAATCATTAAAATCACAAACAACGAACAATTAATAAAATAATCATAAAAGTTATAATTGTATTAATTTAATGACTGATTTTCCTGTAATTCTCTGTTTTTCTTTAATCATTATAATTCTAAACAAAAAAGTTTCAAATACTACACATTTTTTTCTGTAATCATACACTATAGTAGTACTGAAAATCAAATTTTTTGCTTACAGTCCTGCTGTACCCTACTAATATGAATAAGAGCTGTCAATTTAACATATTAATTAGTACATTTAATTATTAAAATAAATAGTTTGACAGCTGGTGACACAGGATAGAGCTTGACATTCATCCCTAAAGGCAAAGCTGATCTGTACGGTATTGACACGTGTGTGTGTGTGTGTGTGTGTGTGTGTGTGTGTGTGTGTGTGTGTGTGTGTGTGTGTGTGTGTGTGTGTGTGTGTGAGAGAGAGAGTACCTCAGCAGGCGGTATGCCCTCGGGTGGGCGGCACTGCAGCAGCACTTCCTGTTCGAGCGACACCTCCTTCCCCAAGGGTTCCTGCTCAAACGTCTTCCTCAAGACTGTGGAGAACGGAGAGGGACAGGAGACTCATTTACTTACACTTCATTAGTCACCTAGAAACACTGCAGAATATTTCTTACTTTTCATGTGCACATTTTATTTCAAAACTTCCCATTTATTTCCAGGTTTAAATGGAAAAATAACTGCTGTTCTCTCTCTGACTTATAATACGTCGCGCAGAATTCATTATCGCACTGGGTTTCATCTCATTGTGATGTTTTCTGTGTCGTTTTCTAGTTTCTTCAATTAATAATTATGAAATAAATTTTATTAATTTAATTAAACTCATCTTCTATTTTTTTAATGATTAAAATGACAAAAAAAACTAACAATTACTAAATTAATCATAAAAGTTACCATTTTATTAATTTAGTGACATATTTTCCTTTTCTGTTTTGGTTTTAGTAATTGAAATTATAGAAATAAATCATAAATAATAAATTATGAAATAAATAATGTTATTAATTTAATATTTTTTTTCTGTACTATCTGGTTGAATTCATCTTCCATTTTATTAAATGTATTGAATTTAATTTCCATTTCTGTTGGTTTTAATAATTTAAATGATAGAAATATAATTGATAAATAACAATGTAAATATTTCTGTACTGTATCTGGTTCAACTCATCTATTTTTTAACTATTAAAATGACATAAAAACTATAAATTACTAAATTAATCATAAAAGTTACCATTTTATTCATTTAATGACTAATTTACCTTTTCTGTTTTGGTTTTAATTAATGAAATTATAGAAATGAAATAAATAATTTTATTAATTTAATATTTTTTCTGTACTCTCTGGTTCAAGTCATCATATTTTTAAATTATTAAAATGACATTAAAAAGACCTAACAGTTACAAAATTAATCATAAAAGTTATAATTTTATTTATTTAATGACTAATTTTCTTTTTCTTTTTTAGTTGTAATATTTGAAATTCTATAATTATAATTCATAAATAATAAATTATTAAACAAATAATTGCATTAATTTAATTAATGTTTTTCTTTTTCTGTTTTGGTTTTAATACAATTATAAAAATATAAATCAAATGATAAAATAAATAATTGTATTAAATTTCATTATTGAATATGATTCAACTCATCTTCCATTTTTAAAATGATTACAATTACATAAAAATTAAAACAACTAAAATGTACTAAATTAATCATAAAAGTTATCATTTTATTAATTTAATGACTAATTTTAATGACTAATTTTATTCATTTAACGATGAACAAAAATGATAAATATATAAATCAAATGACAAAATTAACAATTTTATTAATTTAGTTATTGATTTTCCTTTTCTGTTTTGGTTTTAATAATTAAAATTATAAATATATAAATCAAATTATTGATTTTCCTGCATTATCTGGTTCAACTCATCTACTATTTTTAGATTTATTTAAAGGACATAATTAAAACAACCATTTAGAAACACTGCAGAATATTTCTCACATTTCATGTGGTCATTTTATTTCAAAACTTCCCATTTATTTCTAAGTTTAGATGGAAAAATAACAGCTGTTCTCTCTGACTTATAATACGTCGCGCAGAATTCATTATCGCACCGGGTTTCATCTCATTGTGATGTTTTCTGTGTCGTTGACAGTGTGTGTGATTGGTTTCTTCACACAGGTGAAGAGTACAGCGCTCATATCTGGCATATTCTCAAGTCAAACAAACACGTGCTACTCGTCCGTTTTATTATCTAACGTTCATGCGCGGGTGTAAATATCTATTTTTCCCTGTTGGTTTCTCTCTCTCTCTGTGTGTGTGTGTGTGTGTCTAACACTTGAGGTCTGACGGACAGAAGGCCAAACTCATCTCGTCTTCAACACATCCTTCTCACACCTCATGTGTGAACCTGTGAATTGTAAATGCAGGATGTGTGTGAATAGTTGTGGAGACTCTGTGAATACCAATTCTCCTTCTCTCTGCTGCTTTGTGAGGTTTGTGACGAAGGTAAGACTTCATATCTGTTCAGTAGTGTCAGGCAACACATATAAAGATAATCTGTGACCCTGGACCACAAAGCCAGTCATAAGAGTTAAACATTATACATATATTAGGGCTGTCAATAGCTTTTTTTATTGCAATTAATCGCACCCTTTTTGTGTGATCAACTGCGATTAATCGCACACTGATAGTGAAATTAAACGTACACTATTCATTTTTTAACATGTTTATTTTTGTCATCATTTCACAAAATTGCTATATCCAATTTCAATTTCCTGCTTGCCAAACTAAAACAGAACACAGAGAAGCTTATTTTTTCTAGATCTATGTTTCTTGATCCAGCTGCTAAGAAAAACAAAGAACCCTGAGAACCCCAGAATCTCAATTCAATTCAAAAGTTTTCAGAAGACACTTAATATCGCAAACTTTTCCTAGACACCAAATTCTGAATCAAAAGTCACGTTAATATAAACTCACCAAAATCCCTTTCAGGGCTCTACACTTACTATTCTTTCACTTGTGCTCCTAACTTAAAAAAACAAATTCAGGAGCACCATCTAATCTATAATTTGAAAATCTGATGAAAAATTAGCCTTCCCATTACAAGGTGATATTTGACTCCTTAAAAGGGAATTTTGTTTTTACTGTTGTAATGACATTTTTCTAACTTTATTAAAAGTATGTAATCTTTTATGTC